>NC_090260.1:43162637-43508896 GCF_037325665.1 Littorina saxatilis | reverse complement strand
AAACCTACTGCTAATACATATTTTATTTCAGTGTTAGCATGGTTAAAGGGAGGATTCGGGGTGAGGTACAATCTTGCTTTCACAATAAACAAACAAAAAATGAGGTAGTGTTCTAAGAAATTTATTTTGGATAAAGCATTTCCTTTAAATCAGTTTTCAGATTACAATCATATGTTCAACCGACAAAATATAAAAGTTCTTCTGTTTAAATTACTTAGTTTCAAAAATACAAAATCTCCTCTCTAAAAATCTAAAACTCTCTCATCAAAAACCAGACACAACCAGGGGTCCACTAGACCAAAAAATATCCATCGTGAATCAAACGCTTGCTGATCGATGATCAACAACAAAAAGGTTACCCCTGGAAAATAAAACAACACAGCATAAGTATAATTCAACAATCATCAAGATAAAATTTCAGTTTCACTAGAACACTTTTTTATACACCATAGAACAAAACAAAAAGAACATAACACATGATACAACACAATACGTAAACAATACAATGTTATTGTCATGACTGAAGAATGGAATACACTAGGAATATCATATCATGTAATACATGATATATGGAATCCAACCCAATCAGAAATATTGTCTAAACCACAGCCCCACTTGTCTGTGATAACAATGATTCCTCCATAATAGATAGAAGTTATGTTAAGACTATATCAGACACAGCTACAAGCAGAGTCAATCAAAACTATACTTCATCCATTTAGTGATTAGCTATAAGCATAATCACCCTTACAGAAAACCTAAGACATTCACTTGATGTCTCAAATTATTCTTGATGTAACCAGTTGCAGTGCACACTCGAAATTACATCTCTCATAAAGCCGACAGTTAACAAAACAACTGTGCAGACTTAATCTCAGTTCGCGTGGTGATTCCTCTTATCTCAATACAGTGCCTATGTTCCATTTCTTACAACCATGAACAATCCACACAAAACAAATACTTCAGTCTTCCTGTGCTCCGCACAACAACATTTATGCAATACCCAAATTAATGACAAATCAACTTGAATTAATTGCAGAAATGAATAAGTTGTTAACACTTATCATTTCTATGCCTCAAAACAAGAACAAACAACATCTTGAAACTTTTAGGAAAACCACATGGCCAGGCACCATGTAAGTAAATCATGCAACAAAGGAAAATCAAGTTTTATCAAATATAGTCCTAAAATAATAATCAACTATTACTCACAACTAATACATAAAAAGACATCTTGTATAATCAAAACATTATAGTAAAAACACTAACCTATCATGTCACAATTCATTTCTTCTACAACTTCATACCATCACTTTGCTCAGACACCACATGGTCTTTCTGGCATCTTTCCCAGAATCTCATAATTAATTTCAATCCCAAGAATCCTTCAAGAATAAAAAGTGCCACCTCATATAACTTTTCAAAACAGTACACAATACATATTAGAAACAAACTAACTTAATATTTAAGCCATTTCTTACCTGGTTTAGGAATAAAACGTTTTATAATTCAGGACAAATTTGGGCTGGATCAGCTGGTTCAGTCAGATTCTCAAGGAAAGGAAGATTCAAGTCTTGTAGAAACCCAAAGGTAATTATTAATTTAGAACAGTTTACCTCTTAACAAATAAAACAACATTTCCAAATATTCACTAAAATTACCAAGCTTCAATTAAGCATCTTTCAAATAATTTCTAAACACTAAATATATTTTTAAAGTTCCCAAAAACTATAAACTATAACATTCCTGGTTATTAAAAACTGGGATCCAAGACATGTCTATACTCTTAAACTAAAACAAATTTTCTAATAATAATATTCTAAAACATCATTAAATCATTACTAAATAGTACAAGTAAAGCATAACTAAACAATAATACAACTTTAGACCTTACAAAACAAAATGGTAAAAAACGAATTGGAACCAAACAAGGGAAGTAATTCAAATCATCAAATATTTTAGAACAGCCACAGTTCTTCCCCTTGAGTTGATATAGAAGTTTCTCAGAGCAGCTAACTAGTAAACTGTGAAAGAACTACTAATCTTTCACTGGTTTACATACACCCCTCCAAAGAAAATGTTTCCTTATTTTCTCAAAAAATTGGAACATTTCCCAAAAAATTAAATAACATTTTAACAAAAATGTTCACAAAACCATAATTGTTCCCAACAACTGAACACAGTACAAAACACAACATAAATGCAAGTCATTAGCTATACTTTCCTTCCTGAGTATATATTCAAAACGTCTGGAGAAAACAAAATCTTTTGTCAACTCTTCATAGCACCAAAACACTGTTGCAACTAGCAGTCACAACAATAGGTTACTCTCCACAATTCCACTTAATTGTAGCACCGTCAAAATCATATCATCATCAAAAGGAACAATTCTTTTGAAATAAAAAATGACCAATCTCAGTAAATCTCACTGTTCAACAAACTTACAATAGCAAGTAAAGTTAAGTAAGACTGCAAAAATCTCAACATCAAAATCATCAACACATATGCTTATGACCGAAAAACCGAAAATGCACAAGCATAACATGTAGATTTATCCTCTTTAAAAATACAAACACTATCAAAGAACTTAATACAGTTCTCTAAAAACTCAAAACCAAAATATTCACAATAATCACATGAATATTTGTTCACATCAGCACCAAAATATCCTGTTTTGACTTCAACAAGGCAAACAATCCTCAGAACCAAATTCTGAACTTCAAAAGAAACAAGATCAGACAAAAAAATAACAAAGCATCAAATGACAACTCAGAACATGATCATGAACACAAATGTATGATTGTCCGAAGAGCATCCTCTATGTCCCTAGCCATACCATCTGACATGGGTATGTCCTGCAGTGTTACCAAGGACTGAGTCACTACCTCGGATAGTCGACAATTTACCAGACGTTCCAGACCCACACGATGACACAGGTTAAGCCTTTCTACAGGTCGTCTTATTCGAGTCGATCGCCTGCGTGGGGGTGATCTAGCAGAAGTTTCTCCCTCAGTCTCAGAAATTTCTTCCTCACTCCCAGAAGTTTCTTCCTCATTCCCAGAAGTTTCTTCCTCAGTCTCAGAAATTTCTTCCTCACTCTCGGTCTCTTCTGACGATGCATCTGCTTGCTCTCCTGATGAACTGTCTTCTGACTCAGACTTAGCCTTTTCACTGTCATCTCGGGTAGAGGGGACAAAGGCTGGAGCATTAACATTCAACCCATCTCTCTCAAGTTTGATTAAAACTTGAAAAGGTTCCATATCAGTCTCCTCCTGTTCATCATCTGACTCGATGACTGGGATGTTCTTCTTGGGAATGTTGCGTCTGGGTGCAGGTGTAGGTCGTACTGCCATTGTGTCACCTCCTAGCATACCGATCGGAAGGAGAAGATTTCTGTGCAGCGTTCGCTTGGGACCACTGCCCGTCTCCTCTTGAACCGTGTATACTGGAACGTTAGGCGACTTTGACACAACAATGTAGACTCCCTTCTCCCACCTGTCTGTCACCTTGGAGACAATCCTGGGTCCCAGTCGTCGAACCAAGACCCGGTCTCCACATTCCAACTCAGCTGCATGAGCAGCAGAATCGTATCTGGCCTTGTTTCTGTTTGCTGACTTGGTCATATTTGCTGTGGCCAAGTCGTACGATTTCTTCAGCTGCTCTTTCAGTGTTCTGACGTACTGCCGTGGGGTTCTTTTGTCTTTACTCAGATCTATACCAAACGCTAGATCAATCGGCAGCCGTGGTTGTCTCCCGAAAAACAAGAAATACGGACTAAAAGAAGTGCTTTGGTGAATACAGCAGTTGTACGCGTGGACTGCTGCGGGTAAGCTTTTCCTCCAGTCAACCTTTTGCTCATCTTCCAGACTTCGCAACATGTGGATTAGTGTTCTGTTCCACCTCTCCACCGGATTCCCAGAAGGGTGGTAAGGTGTCGTCCTACACTTCTTTATGCCTGCCAGATCGCATACTTCCTTCAGAAGTTGTGACTCAAAATCACGTCCCTGATCTGACAGAATGCGTTTAGGAAACCCATAGATCATGAAGAAATTGTTCCACAGAGCCTTAGCCACAGTCTTAGCAGTCTGGTCTTTAGTACAAATGGCAGTACCAAACTTGGTAAAATGATCCATTACCACTAAGATATTCTGCTTCTGTCCCTTCACATCAATAGTAAGATAATCGATGGAGAGTAGCTCAAGAGGGAATGATGTCTCTATGCTGTTCATAGGAGCTTTCTGTTGACGCGCCCCCCTTCGAATACAGCGACTGCATTTCTTGATCTTAGTTTCAATGTCTCGAGCCATGTACGGCCAAAAGAAACGGAGTCTGGCTTGTCGGATTGCGTCTTCAGCATGTGTATGGAACAAATCCTCATGGACTCCCCTCATGGCTTCAGCCCTATGGGAGGAAGGAACAACTAGCTGCCACCTAATGTTGTCTTCTTCCAGCACTCTTCTGTATAAGACACCGTCCTTCACCTCTAATTTTCCCTGTTCTTTGGCAAGCATCTTCAACTCGGGGGTACAGTGTTCTGTTTTGCTGGCATCCAACTTCACTCTCTGTTCCAAGTGTTTTATCACTATCGCTAAGTTTTTGTCTTCCAGCTGAAGTTTTCGCCAGCAGCGCTCAGATCTCGGTGTTGGTTCTTCAGGCGGGCCTAGAATGTCATCACTAATCAGTTCCGGGTTCTTGACTAAATGTTCAACTGCTGGGTACCACTCTGACTCAGAATCCTGAAATTCTGTGTCGTCTTGAAACTGTTCGCGATGCTGGACTGACTGGCGACAAAGAGTAGCAGTACGACGGACTCCCTTAGCGGTGAGGATGGCACACACAGTTTCCCGGTTCAATTCTACGGTTGCCTGGGCCTCTTCCTCAAACCTTTTTGCCTTATCGCGCAGGAACTCAGTCTCCTCCATCATTTTCTGGTACTCTAGGTCTTCTTCAGGCGGCTCCTGCGGACGTCGGGATAGAGCATCGGCATCGACGTGAGTTGTCCCCTTCTTATACCTCAGTTGAAAGTCAAAGATTGATAGTGATGAAAGCCAACGGTGACTGGTCGCGTCAAGTTTTGCATTTTTTAGAATGTAGCAGAGCGGATTGTTGTCCGTCACGACGGTCACTGGCGAGCCCAGAAGATAGTCGCTGAACTTGTCGCTCATGGCCCACTTCAGTGCAAGAAATTCCCGTTTGTGTGCCGGATAATTCTGCTCAGACTTGTTCAATCCCCGGCTTGCGTAGGCTATCACCTTCAACTGTTTGTCCTGTTCCTGGTACAGTACGGCGCCTAAACCTGTGCCACTGGCGTCGCAATGAAGAGTAAAAGGTTTTCTCTTGTCGGCAATCCCCAGAACAGGTGAATTTGTGAGCGCTTGAATGATCGACTGGAATGCTTTTTGTTGTTTCTCACCCCACAGATGGGAAATATCTGACGAGAGACTCAGAGTGGGCTTCTTTGATCCTGTCTTCTTCTTGCACTTAGCTGGAACATATCCTATCGTCAAGTCATTCAGGGGTTTTGCCAGACTGGCGAAGTCTTCGATAAAACGGCGATAAAACCCTGCAAAACCAAGGAAAGACTTGACCTCTTTCACGGTGGAGGGTCTTGGCCATGAAGTGACAGCCGCAAGTTTCTCTGGGTCAGGGCGTATGGTCCCTTCTGATATCATGTAACCCAGATGACGGATCTCGGTGGCTCCGAAAATACATTTGGACGGATCAAGCTTCAAATTGAATTTTCTCAGTCTTTCGAGCACTTTCACTGTTCTTTCCTCCAGTTCTTCAAGCGACTGTGCATGAATCAAAATATCGTCCAGAAATATTATCAGCTCAACAAGATTCATGTCACTAAAAACAGTCTCCATGAGTCTCTGAAAACAAGCGGGAGCATTCACTAGTCCTTGGGATAACCTATCCCACTCAAACAAACCAAAAGGAGTAATAAATGCTGACACTTTGCTGGCATGATCAGACATGGGAACCTGATAATAAGCTTTACACAGATCCATGCTGGAAAAATACTTAGCTCCGCTTAGTGTCAAAAACAGATCCTCAACCTTTGGGATGGAGTAGCTATCTCTCACTGTACGTGCATTAACTTTTCTGTAATCAACACACATTCTGAGCGCACCAGTCTTCTTTCTCACAAGGACTATGGGACTTGCAAAAGAAGAGTTTGATGGTCGTATGACCTTTGAATCCAACAACCCCTGAATATGTTGTCGGCATTCCTCAAAGTCTCTTGGAGAAAGAGGTCTTGCTCTTTCTCTGATGTCAGGTCCAGGCTGCAGCTCAATGTCAAAAAGTCCTGTCTCAGCCCGACCAATGTCAAACTCACTTTTAATAAAAACATCACTAAAACTGTCCAGTCGTTTTCCAAAACGATCACACCACTCAGGCGGAGCTTTCTCACCAAACTGAAACTTTAGTCCTGAGGGTTCTGAGGATGTGGTAGTAGTTGCACTGCAAGCATGTACAGTATTGCTGTCACTGTCACTGTCAGTACTCTCACTGGGTGACAACGTACTCAATAGTTTGTGAAGGTCATACTCAGCATGTACAACAAACAAATCTGCAACAATCTGACGTTTTCTAACAACAATGTTACAATCAGAACTGTTACATAAAAAGACTTTAAGACGGGGTAGAGCACTGGTAGGCACCTTGCAACTGATCACCCTCAGACCTTCAGGTAGGGTATGAAAAACTGGCTCTTGAACAAGAACTGAACTTCGCGTACTTGGTACGTGAACTCCGCTGAAACCCTTGACCTCAACGGTCTCACCGGCCGGGACAGTGACATCCTTTTCAAGTAGTCTCACTGAACCAAGCCGTCCGGTCTCATTTCTGGCTAAGTCTTTGTATGCAAAAGCTACTTCACTTCTGAGAGGTAACACAGTTGCGAAATGCCCCCCGACTCTCTGCTCACACTTCTTCGCGAACAGATTAAGGGTGTTTGTGCCGATAATGAATGGTACTTTAGAAGAATACTCAGTATCGGGGCAAACAAGAACCATAGTGGACACACTCTCACTCACACCAACAACATCCAATGGCAAACACACACTCATCACAACATAGCCCAAATATGGTACAATACTTCCACCCGCCCCTCTCACAGTGAGTTCAGTCTCCAGATCACGCAGTTCCAAATGCTGGAAATGTTTTCGATAGAAAGATTCACCGACTGTAGACACCTGTGACCCTGTGTCGATGAGACACGTACTACGCACATCACCTATCTGGATAGGTGTCTCACAGGCTGGTCCCACTAAAGAGTCAATGTTACTGTCACAATCATCTGTATTAAGTTCGGCAATAATATCTGTGCTGCTTAAATTAACCGACGTCCTGGAGGTGTTCTTCACTACTACTCTCACAGTCAGATCAGTGCACTGTGCACTGAGCACTATCAACCCTGGTGGAAGTAGATCAGGATCTCGGGGAAAAATGTTAATATCCTTGGTCGTTTCATCAGGTATTTTCCCCCGTAGTTCTAATGTCTTCCCAGGATTGATACTGACTGTGAGAGGACTTTGCAGCCTAACTGCATTGAGACTCAACAAACCGCTGTCGATGATGTCGGCGGCCTTGTTGAGTCTCCGGGCTCTCTCCGTGGCAGGAAGCTCAGTCAACGGCGGCCCGTTGCCATTGACTGACGACCGTTTAACGGGCTGCCCATCTTGGACCGCTCCTCCGCGACTCTCCTGGGATTTGGAGGACTCCTGCAATCCCTCGCGATGTGTGCCCCAAACACCCCGCAATTGAAACACAGTCTCTTGCCCCCCCTCGGTGCAGGTCTCACGCCCTCTGTTGGGGCAGGCCGAAGGCGCTCTGCCACTTTGTCGGCCAGCTTGTCGTAGTCAATGGCAGGGGCCTCCACCTGGTGGGCGTGTGCCTGTGTTGTGGCCTTCGTTGCCGATGCTGGGGCCATCTCCGCCGTCCGGCGGACCATCAGCAGTAAGTCGTCCAGGGCTGGTGCTGCTGTCCCTGGAAAACCAAATTTGTTGCGCATCTCCAGGGCCAGCAGAGGCAGGGTCGACTGTAAACCCGTACAGAAGGTTCTGTAGAGTTTCGTCTGGAGTTCTTCTTTTCCGAGCTTGGCCATCGTGTTGATCTCCAGCAGCTCCCCCCAAAGCTGAAGCAGAAAATCAGCTGCCTTCTCTTTTGGTTTGAGCCTTCTGCTGGCAAAGGCAAGGAGCTGGGCCTCAGTGTCCTCCACACACCCAAAAAGACTACGGATTTTAGAAATAATGTCCGCGTTGGTGGTCAGTTCCTTCACGGCGTTGAAGGCCACTCCCCTCAAGCTGGCCAAGATGCGGGAGTCGCAAGGCTTGAGGTCGGGTGTCAGCAGAAATGATTCCATCTGCTGAGCCCAAGCCCTAAAATCACACTCGTTCCCTCCAGCGGGGGCAAGGCCGGTGAAAGTCTTCAACCTCTGAGGCTGGGGAGGGTTGTCCACTTGGACCGTGATGGGTTGCTGGCGTTGACGACCCAGTTCCTCTGTGACGCCAGCCAGTCGCTCTCGCAGGTCGTTCAGCTCGGCTGTGGCGGCGTCAGTCGCCTCTTGCTTCTGCTTGATGGCCTCCTCCTTCTGACGCCCCAGCTCATTGGCCATCTCCTTGACCTGGTCCCGCAACTCCGCCATCTCGTCAGCGGTTGGGGCCGTCTCACGAGCCATCTTTTTAAATCTGTATCACCCTGGTTGTGTACCGCGTGTTACAAATTAAAAAAAAATATGTCCTACAAAAAATCCAAAAATTTTCCTTCTTCTTACTACTGTATAACTTCTTTTTCCTTTCTCTATTTTTTTATGTACTAAGTTGAAAATTTTCTGTGAAACAAAAAAACCTCAGCCCCACATTGGGCGCCAAAATGTAAACCTACTGCTAATACATATTTTATTTCAGTGTTAGCATGGTTAAAGGGAGGATTCGGGGTGAGGTACAATCTTGCTTTCACAATAAACAAACAAAAAATGAGGTAGTGTTCTAAGAAATTTATTTTGGATAAAGCATTTCCTTTAAATCAGTTTTCAGATTACAATCATATGTTCAACCGACAAAATATAAAAGTTCTTCTGTTTAAATTACTTAGTTTCAAAAATACAAAATCTCCTCTCTAAAAATCTAAAACTCTCTCATCAAAAACCAGACACAACCAGGGGTCCACTAGACCAAAAAATATCCATCGTGAATCAAACGCTTGCTGATCGATGATCAACAACAAAAAGGTTACCCCTGGAAAATAAAACAACACAGCATAAGTATAATTCAACAATCATCAAGATAAAATTTCAGTTTCACTAGAACACTTTTTTATACACCATAGAACAAAACAAAAAGAACATAACACATGATACAACACAATACGTAAACAATACAATGTTATTGTCATGACTGAAGAATGGAATACACTAGGAATATCATATCATGTAATACATGATATATGGAATCCAACCCAATCAGAAATATTGTCTAAACCACAGCCCCACTTGTCTGTGATAACAATGATTCCTCCATAATAGATAGAAGTTATGTTAAGACTATATCAGACACAGCTACAAGCAGAGTCAATCAAAACTATACTTCATCCATTTAGTGATTAGCTATAAGCATAATCACCCTTACAGAAAACCTAAGACATTCACTTGATGTCTCAAATTATTCTTGATGTAACCAGTTGCAGTGCACACTCGAAATTACATCTCTCATAAAGCCGACAGTTAACAAAACAACTGTGCAGACTTAATCTCAGTTCGCGTGGTGATTCCTCTTATCTCAATACAGTGCCTATGTTCCATTTCTTACAACCATGAACAATCCACACAAAACAAATACTTCAGTCTTCCTGTGCTCCGCACAACAACATTTATGCAATACCCAAATTAATGACAAATCAACTTGAATTAATTGCAGAAATGAATAAGTTGTTAACACTTATCATTTCTATGCCTCAAAACAAGAACAAACAACATCTTGAAACTTTTAGGAAAACCACATGGCCAGGCACCATGTAAGTAAATCATGCAACAAAGGAAAATCAAGTTTTATCAAATATAGTCCTAAAATAATAATCAACTATTACTCACAACTAATACATAAAAAGACATCTTGTATAATCAAAACATTATAGTAAAAACACTAACCTATCATGTCACAATTCATTTCTTCTACAACTTCATACCATCACTTTGCTCAGACACCACATGGTCTTTCTGGCATCTTTCCCAGAATCTCATAATTAATTTCAATCCCAAGAATCCTTCAAGAATAAAAAGTGCCACCTCATATAACTTTTCAAAACAGTACACAATACATATTAGAAACAAACTAACTTAATATTTAAGCCATTTCTTACCTGGTTTAGGAATAAAACGTTTTATAATTCAGGACAAATTTGGGCTGGATCAGCTGGTTCAGTCAGATTCTCAAGGAAAGGAAGATTCAAGTCTTGTAGAAACCCAAAGGTAATTATTAATTTAGAACAGTTTACCTCTTAACAAATAAAACAACATTTCCAAATATTCACTAAAATTACCAAGCTTCAATTAAGCATCTTTCAAATAATTTCTAAACACTAAATATATTTTTAAAGTTCCCAAAAACTATAAACTATAACATTCCTGGTTATTAAAAACTGGGATCCAAGACATGTCTATACTCTTAAACTAAAACAAATTTTCTAATAATAATATTCTAAAACATCATTAAATCATTACTAAATAGTACAAGTAAAGCATAACTAAACAATAATACAACTTCAGACCTTACAAAACAAAATGGTAAAAAACGAATTGGAACCAAACAAGGGAAGTAATTCAAATCATCAAATATTTTAGAACAGCCACAGTTCTTCCCCTTGAGTTGATATAGAAGTTTCTCAGAGCAGCTAACTAGTAAACTGTGAAAGAACTACTAATCTTTCACTGGTTTACATCACAGAGCTGAACACTTCAACAGTGCCATCTTTTTACATCTCAGAGCTGAACACTTCAACAGTGCCATCTTTTTACATCACAGAGCTCAACACTTCAACAGTGCCATCTTTTTACATCTCAGAGCTGAACACTTCAACAGTGCCATCTTTTTACATCACAGAGCTGAACACTTCAACAGTGCCATCTTTTTACATCACAGAGCTCAACACTTCAACAGTGCCATCTTTTTACATCACAGAGCTCAACACTTCAACAGTGCCATCTTTTTACATCACAGAGCTGAACACTTCAACAGTGCCATCTTTTTACATCACAGAGCTGAACACTTCAACAGTGCCATCTTTTTACATCACAGAGCTGAACACTTCAACAGTGCCATCTTTTTAGATCACAGAGCTGAACACTTCAACAGTGCCATCTTTTTACATCACAGAGCTGAACACTTCAACAGTGCCATCTTTTTACATCACAGAGCTGAACACTTCAACAGTGCCATCTTTTTACATCACAGAGCTGAACACTTCAACAGTGCCATCTTTTTAGATCACAGAGCTGAACACTTCAACAGTGCCATCTTTTTACATCACAGAGCTCAACACTTCAACAGTGCCATCTTTTTACATCACAGAGCTCAACACTTCAACAGTGCCATCTTTTTACATCACAGAGCTGAACACTTCAACAGTGCCATCTTTTTACATCACAGAGCTGAACACTTCAACAGTGCCATCTTTTTACATCTCAGAGCTGAACACTTCAACAGTGCCATCTTTTTACATCACAGAGCTGAACACTTCAACAGTGCCATCTTTTTAGATCACAGAGCTGAACACTTCAACAGTGCCATCTTTTTACATCACAGAGCTGAACACTTCAACAGTGCCATCTTTTTACAACTTAGAGCTGAACACTTCAACAGTGCCATCTTTTTACATCTCAGAGCTGAACACTTCAACACTGCCATCTTTTTACATCTCAGAGCTGAACACTTCAACAGTGCCATCTTTTTACATCACAGAGCTGAACACTTCAACAGTGCCATCTTTTTACATCTCAGAGCTGAACACTTCAACAGTGCCATCTTTTTACATCTCAGAGCTGAACACTTCAACAGTGCCATCTTTTTACATCTCAGAGCTGAACACTTCAACAGTGCCATCTTTTTACATCTCAGAGCTGAACACTTCAACAGTGCCAGAATTTTGCAGCTATGTAATCATCAGCAAAACTGTTGGAGACCCTTTTCTCATTTGAACAAGTGTAAACCACAAAATAACCACAAGACACAGCAACAAATCTGCAACAGAATTTTTCCAGAGCATTGGATTAAAATAGCGGTCATTCAACATTCATTTGTTAATTATGCTTATGAATTCATTGGTCAAATAGTATTTGTTCTCACATTAACTGATCAAATCATCGAGGGAGGTAGCTCTGTTATTGGTCTTTACTACTTTAGAACCCTTATTTCATACTTATAACATAAGTATTACAGGGCAGGGGTCGACACTAACGTATTTGGCCTGGGGCCACACTGGCCCCAGAGATGGAAATTGCTGGGGCGGAAAACAAAAATCTGGGGCCCACTCTTATTCATGCTAAGTATATATATCAGAATCCCCACTTTTTCCAAGTGGTTCTCCGCCATAAGATCTGCACGGGCGGGCAATGCATTGTCTGTTTTTCTTCGTCGTACTGAAGCCAGGGGAAATCTTTCAACCATTTGACATTGAAATTACAACAGCGCTTCGAGCTTTTGGCTGCATCGGTCTCCTTTTTCCGTTTTTCACCACCCTGTTCTTCATCTTCATTTCCATGTCTTTTTACACCAGGGATGTGTCGCCACATTTTGCGTTTGGCATTTGAAGGCGATACTTATCTCTCACGCTAAAGAGCGCAATCCGGGAGTTATTTCCCTTGCGGCATTGTCCTTCAACGATTTCAATGTGTTTTTTTTCTTGACTGCGGCATTGATCGTAACGCAAATTTCAGTGACGACTTTGACTGGCGATTTTTAGTGATTGCCTCTGGCATTAGAATTTTCGGTTTGTCATTGTTGGAATTTATCCTGGGGCGGAGTGGGCCCCAAGCTTCGGCAATGTTTGGGGCGGAACACAAAACTCTGGGGCGTTCCGCCCCCCGCCCCCGCTAGTGTCGAACCCTGCAGGGGTGGGACTCTCTTGTGATGAAAAAAGAGGAAATCCCTTTTTCTAGGGGAATTCGGGGGCATGTTCCCCCGAATTTTGTTTAAATGGTACATTAAAATCTGTGCAATCTGGTGCATTCTGAGACTAAAATTCAACTCGTTTGGATCGGGTAAAAAAGACATTCTCCACACTCCCCACCCCCCCCCCCCCAAAAAAAAAACCCAACCCAACCAAACAAACAAACAAATTTCACACAACCATGGTTATTATTATTATGGTATCTCCAGACGTCAGGGATCTATTTATGCCGTGTCGGCGTGTGAGATGGAATTTTTTACACAATACATCACGCATTCACATCGACCAGCAGATCGCAGCCATTTCCGCGCATATCTTACTTTTCACGGCCTATTATTCCAAGTCACACGGGGAAAAATAGATTACTCCAGCGGAATTCGTAAGTTGATTGTGTCCGCGGATTTTCGCGGATTCGTGGAAAAGTCCCACCCCTGGTATTAACTAATTTATATATATACATGTATATATATATATTTAAAGGCACAGTAAGCCTCCCATAAACCATCACAGATACTGTCAGGCTGTTACACAAAGTACAAACACCCTTTCATTTAAACACTCACCGCTTGAGAACATCCTATAGTGCCCTCCGTAAAGAGCGAGCAATTTTCAAAGAATTTATTTTTGCGTAGTTTATCCTACCCCTGAGCCATCGTGAACCCGTGTGATCCAGTTTCCCTTTTTCACAATGTAGTCGTCAGTTAGTAATTTGAATGCGACTCAATGTGAGCTTATCTGCAATAGCACGTTATTATACATGACTGTACCTCTGACTATGCACGAAACAAACGGATGTGGTACCCACAAGAACTCTAGCGATCGATAGCTTTTGACTGTTCAGAGGAACTGGCGATAAACCGTCGTCTGCTACGAGAACCACGACAAATAAACAAGAAAATGAAAAATTGAATTGAATTTTCCTCTCATAAATTGTACATACGTGGCTGAGGGGCTGGTGCCGGCAATCCCGCCTGACAAGTTCCTGACCCCTCAAAAACCAGGACGCCTCATTCATCCACGTCAATCTTCCAGAGACTTTAGCACCTCGAATTCAGTAGACAACTACATCAGGAACAATAGCAGATGCTTCACTGTGCCACGCTGTAACACTGAGCAATACAGACATTCGTTTTTTTCCAAAGACTGTAGTGGCCTGGAACCAATTAGATGAAGAAACTGTAACCTCGGCATCGACCGAGAGCTTCAAGTCGGCGCTGGCAGTAGCCAGACGACGATAAAGAACTAGCTGCGCACCCCCCACTCCGCTGCAACAATGCCAGACATCTGGATGACTTGTTCTATAAGTGCAGCGTAACATACAGATACAGATGTATTGTAAATAACTTTCAGAAGTTTCTCCTCACTGCCGTAATGCACAATTGATGCAGTCCCGTGGCGGAAGGAAAAGGTTTTTACTTGACTGATCGGTTTTCAAAATGACTGATTGATTATATGAATATGGCTGACAAAACCCAAGTCTCGCGAAAAGCAATAGCTTGCCAAACAAACCCACCCATGTTGCTGATCCAAAAAGTAACTAATAGTAATAGCCTACACAGCAAAATAATAGTATCTGATACATTCGAAGCAATAAAAGAGCCTTTTAGTCGGTCTATGTCTGATGTCCGACGCCTAACGACATCCCTGAATACACACCTTATGAACAGCAAAGTAGTGGAACAGTCTTCGTGATTCGGTTGATAAACCAGACAAAAATAGTTCAAGTTGATGGAGTTCGCTCCCTTGGTATAAGCTCTTTACCAGAAAATCTACTAAATTGTGTGTCTTTTTACCAAGATGTCTTAAAATATATAATCGGCGTAGTTGTAGTCGGTGTTCAGTCACATCTGTAACTTTCAAAAAAGTCTGAGCCCTCAAAAAAGCGTGTGCAATTAAACATGTTCTACAAACAACAGAAATGGACACACACACTCAGGCACTGGGTCGGTTCAGTATGTGTCAATACATTATTAGTTTTGTGTCCATTCCTTTCTCATTTGGCAGTTTTGTGCAAAACGACGTTACAGGGGAAACCATTGTTATGAGTGTGACAGAGTGATTATTTTGTCTGTTGTAAGTATTGTGTATGTTAATTGTTATAACTATTTTATAGTTACACACACACACACACACACACACACACACACACACACACACACACACATCATTCACTCACTCACTCAGTGTTATTGTAATAGTCAGGGAAACAAGTTAAATTACTCTTGTATGTAGTTTTATAGTTTAAGCCGATGGCAGTAAAGTATCTTAGGTATTTTCCTGTTGGACTGGTTTGCTGACCAAACCAGGCAACCGCGCTATCAGTGAACTTTTTGTATTTTATCTGTAGCAGACGAGTTTTGCTGCGGGGTTGATGTACCGCTTCTGTAACTTGATGTAGCATACGCACCAATCAGGAGCGTACAGCAATCATAAGTTTACTGCGCATGCGTGATAACGTGATTATTGTCATTACCAACGGAACTGGAAGCGACGACAGTAAATAAAGAATCTAGAAAAGCCAACCTGACTGCTTTTATCTGCGTGAATCTGAACTAACTGCTCAAAAAGTGCAGCAACGTTACATGAGTGCTAGTTTTAGCATGGTATCTGAAAAGCTTGTAAATCGAAAGATTGTAAAACTGTTTTGTTGAAGCTAGGTTGGTTTAAATGAGTATTTTGATATGCTTTAGTGTGTTAAATTCATAGCTCAGAATTCAGTGGCATTCTTTACTTATTTTTGTTACAAGCCAAAGAACATTATTTTGTCGGGGAAATTAATTGACGGATTGAGCTCCAAACTTTAGCATAATTGATTAATTTGGTTGTTTGATCGACGAAAATGACGCAAGAAAGCTTACGTTTTCAACCAAGCGACATCATATACACGACAGAGAACTTTATATATCCCCTGTCGGAATTCACGGATAATCATAATTCCGTCTTTGAGTTTGACGCATGTAAACGAAATGCATTTGTACACAAAGATACAGTTCATTCCGTGACATCAAAGGGATCTAAAAATGAATTGTTATACTTACAAGTGCAGGTTTTGCAAATTTTGAGGCTTAGATGCCTCTGAATTCTGAGTTATGAATTTAACACACTAAAGTTCAAGATTACCGCTAATTGCTATTGCATTGTGGGATGTTGACTTGTCTTGTGTGTTTTGGAAAATATGATGTAGCTCTAAGTGTTCCAAAGTGGTGTCGAAAACGCCAGAGTGTATACAGGACTCTGACCCCTGTATACTACTATACACTCCAAGTGCGTATAGTCGGTGCAAAACAATTAAAAAACCTGATGCTCCACGGACTTTAATTATAATATAATGTAGATTTCATTCTCTGAGTGTACATCAAAGACCAGACAACCACATCAACATGCAGATTGTCATTCCGCCATTCATTGTCGATTCATTGTACACATATCAAAGTACGCTTGGGACATGCACAAACAAAACACAAACAGTAACTAACACACACACAAACTGTTGTTGCACGGCAGTTTGGAACACACTTTGTGACTCAGAAGTGGAAGTTTGCTATGTAAATGTACATTATTTGCCAACCCTCGATACTCCAAAAAAGAGATAGCGAAAGTCAATACATCATATTGGTTTTTCATTGGCTACTTCCTAATGATGACCGGTACAGTTGGCCTAGTGGTAAGGCGTCCGCCCCGTGATCGGGAGGTCGTGGGTTCGAACCCCGGCCGGGTCATACCTAAGACTTTAAAATTGGCAATCTAGTGGCTGCTCCGCCTGGCGTCTGGCATTATGGGGTTAGTGCTAGGACTGGTTGGTCCGGTGTCAGAATAATGTAACTGGGTGAGACATGAAGCCTGTGCTGCGACTTCTGTCTTGTGTGTGGCACACGTATATGTCAAAAGCAGCACCGCCCTGATATGGCCCTTCGTGGTCGGCTGGGCGTTAAGCAAACAAACAAACAAACAAACTTCCTAATGACTAGTTAGGGGGCATTTCATTGACAAAAGAGTTGTAACAAAGCTTTTTGTTGTCGGAGTGTATACAGACCTAGCAATCCTGTAAACACTCGGAGTGCGTATAGCTTTTGCCTTATTTCTCCTGTTTATCGCTAATTTCTGCATACAATGATTACTTTGCATATGATTACTGAGGGGCGCGTGCCATTTTTGTACTTTGTGTATACAAGAAACTTTTGAAAGACGAACTTGTTCGATTTTTTTCCCTTGAAAAATTGAAATTGGCTGTTCAGATGTTCGTGTGCTATTTTGGTGGTTGTGATGTGGTGTGGGAAGAATTACCATAACGACCAGCTGCCATGGATTTTTATTTTACTGCAAGTGCAAGCAGAATAACCATTGCACCATTTCATCCTCGTTTTCTTCAAATACATGTACCACATTTTTTGTTCCTTTTCTACAGTAACGCTGTGAACAGTGGGGAACCATCAAGGCCTTCACTAGTGACCAGACAGGTACATGCAGAAGCTTCTCACTGCAGCATGGAGGAAGGAGACACAGCAATTCTGTCTGACTTCAAGATAGAGATTGATGTTGCAGAAGAGACACCGCAGTACTGGCACATGACGGAACCACAGCCATACGGTAAGGTTAACCAAACCTATCTAACACTAAAACAACAAATGCAACATCCTCAGTCTACAACCTGCTGAAGCAATGTGCCTTGCTGAAGACTGCTAGCTTTAATTGTTAAAGTGACATTTTTTAGGTGTGTTACTGTTACTTTAGTTTTAACAAAACCTATGTAAAGATAATTTTGTCTTTTGAAGAAAAAGCAGAGAGAGATAAAATAAATAAATTTAAACCAGGTTGACACTGCAGGATAAGCTTGTAGACAAAATAGTTTATGGTAAGTGAAGCTTTGTATACAGCACATCACTAAGAAAAAGAAAAATGCCTTTGTTCGCAGCTCATTTTAACTGTAACAACGATAAGGCAGTTTATGTTGAAACATACGATCGACTGAATAGGCCAATAATTCCCCTGCCATATTCAGCAAACATTGCTTTTGTAAGACATAGTGGCTATACAGTAGAACAGATTGCTTTTATAAGACGTAGTGGCTTACAGTACAACAGATTGCTTTTATAAGACGTAGTGGCTATACAGTACAACAGATTGCTAATATAAGACGTAATGGCTATGCAGTAGAACAGATTGCTTTTATAAGACGTAGTGGCTATACAGTAGAACAGATTGCTTTTATAAGACGTAGTGGCTATACAGTACAACAGATTGCTAATGTAAGACGTAGTGGCTATACAGTAGAACAGATTGCTTTTATAAGACGTAGTGGCTATACAGTACAACAGATTGCTTTTATAAGACGTAGTGGCTAAACAGTCCAACAGATTGCTTTTATAAGACGTAGTGGCTATACAGTACAACACATTGCTTTTATAAGACGTAGTGGCTATACAGTAGAACAGATTGCTAATATAACTTATTAGACGTAGTAGCTATACAGTACAACAGATTGCTTTTATAAGACGTAGTGGATATACAGTACAACAGATTGCTTTTATAAGACGTAGTGGCTATACAGTACAACAGATTGCTAATATAAGACGTAGTGGCTATACAGTAGAACAGATTGCTTTTATAAGACGTAGTGGCTATACAGTAGAACAGATTGCTTTTATAAGACCTAGTGGCTATACTAGAGGAACTAGAAGGGGGAGTTTACGTCCACTCAGAAACTATTTCTATTTGGGACAAGAATTGGTGACTGGAGCTAGGGAGTGGCTATACAGTACAACAGATTGCTTTTATAAGACGTTGTGGATATACAGTACAACAGATTGCTTTTATAAGACGTAGTGGCTATACAGTACAACAGATTGCTAATATAAGACGTAGTGGCTATACAGTAGAACAGATTGCTTTTATAAGATGTAGTGGCTATACAGTAGAACAGATTGCTTTTATAAGACGTAGTGGCTATACTAGAGGAACTAGAAGGGGGAGTTTACGTCCACTCAGAAACTATTTCTATTTGGGACAAGAATTGGTGACTGGAGCTAGGGAGTGGCTATACAGTACAACAGATTGCTTTTATAAGACGTAGTGGCTATACAGTACGGCAGATTGCTAATGTAAGGTGTAGTGGCTATACAGTAGAACAGATTGCTATTATAAGACGTAGTGGCTATACAGTACAACAGATTGCTTTTATAAGACGTAGTGGCTATACAATACAACAGATTGCTTTTATAAGACGTAGTGGCTATACAGTACAACAGATTGCTTTTATAAGACGTAGTGGCTATACAGTACAACAGATTGCTTTTATAAGACGTAGTGGCTATACAGTACAACAGATTGCTTTTATAAGACGTAGTGGCTATACAGTACGACAGATTGCTAATATAAGACGCAGTAGCTATACAGTACAACAGATTGTTTTTATAAGACGTAGTGGATATACAGTACAACAGATTGCTTTTATAAGACGTAGTGGCTATACAGTAGAACAGATTGCTTTTATAAGACGTAGTGGCTATACAGTACAACCGATTGCTTTTATAAGACGTAGTGGCTATACAGTACAACAGATTGCTTTTATAAGACGTAGTGGCTATACAGTACAACAGATTGCTTTTATAAGACGTAGTGGCTAGGGGGTGTCCCATATTGGGACGAGAAAGAATTTACCCGATGCTCCCCAGCATGTCGTAAGAGGCGACTAACGGATTCTGTTTCTCCTTTTACCCTTGTTAAGTGTTTCTTGTATAGAATATAGTCAATGTTTGTATAGATTTTAGTCAAGCAGTATGTAAGAAATGTTAAGTCCTTTGTTCTGGAAACTTGCATTCTCCCAGTAAGGTAATACATTGTACTACGTTGCAAGCCCCTGGAGCAAATTTTAGATTAGTGCTTTTGTGAACAAGAAACAATTGACAAGTAGCTCTATCCCATCTCTCCCATCTGAAAACGTACCAGCCAGAGAGCAAATTTTACGAACCAAACCAACAATTTGATTCAGCATCTTCACTCGCATTTGGCGAGTAGATGAACACTTCTACTCACCAGTTGCATGCTTCTACTCACTATGGCGAGTAAAATACTTGCCACTTTCAGGGCTGGTTTGTTTCTAACCTAAACATAATGTTGTAGTTTTCCAGAAATTGCTCTACACACAAACATACACCACCACCCTCGTCTCTTGACTAAATGTAAAATGCATAGTTTTTTGATGATGCACTTTATAAAGATCACTGTTTCTCTTTCCCCAGTCTTGTAGCTGTTGTAGTTAACAAGTTCTATATTTTAACTTTGAGACTTATGTTCTGAAAAAAATAGATCACACTCTAATGTAAACCTCTAGGTAACGCAACCCTAATTTCCTTAATATTAATTATTATACAAACTTACTTAACAATTTGTATGTCATCGAGAGCAGCTGGTGCAGTTTTCTTGGTAGCATGCCCCTTCCACATACATTTGTAGTGTGTACAAGGTTTGTCTGCTGGCACAGTGTCGATTCCTTCAGCCATGTAGTGTGAAGCAGCAAAAAGTGTGGCAGCCACATGGTTGCAAGACTGTCCTTTCTGGGTAAAAAAACCAACACACAATCAACATCCGTTTGTGTCATCTTGATTTTCCTTAGCCTGCTAATAACAATTAACTTTATCTTTCCTAGGAATTCCTACAGAGAGCTTGTAAGCGCATGCTGCAGCTGTTGATATCTATATAAAATATATATACCGGCTCAGAATGGAATTTGATCTTACCGCAGTGATAACCTTCATTGACAAGAGGATTCACAAACTCATGTGTACACACATTAAATAAAACTCCGCACTCAGGTACCTGGTATATATTGTAATGGATGGCCCTATTAGTATTATCCAGAAACTTTAACCTGAACATTAGTGGATCTAACTTTTGCACTGAGAAACATGTGATACAGATCTAAAAGTGTTCTTCATTGAGACAAGTGAAAGACTGAGAGACTTGTGGACAAATGTTATGATATTAACTGTGTTAAGATGTACTCACCAGAAAACCACTGCACAGTTCGTAGCAGGAAACTTTCGCTGACTAGTTCATGTAGTTTTTATTCGGAATCGTGTGCGTATCGATCGCATTCTTAAGAGACGAACACAATGGAACATAGTCTTCTCTTCGATGACGCCATTTTGGATGACGTGTTATTCGAGATCTCATCGAAGAAGAACGATGAGAGAATCTTATGTTATGAAATGTGCATGTGAATATTACTGCATGCATTTTAGAATTGATTCATTATTGATAAGATAATGATTGAGTGAAAGGAAACAGAGATTTAGTTTAGTTAGATAAATTGTTTGTATGTTGTTAGAGGTTACCTAGAGAAACGTAAACAAACACTTTTTGGTCGCTTTGACTTGAGAAGGTGTTATACGAGATCTCATCGAAGCAGAACGATGAGAGAATATTATGTTATGAAATGTGCATGTAAACATGGTTATGCATTTTAGAATTGATTCATTATTGATAGGATAATGATTGAGTGAAAGTAAAATGGAGATTTAGTTCGGTAGGATAGGTTGTTTGAGCATTGTTAGAAGTTACCTAGAGAAACGTAAACAAACATCCTCGATCGCCTTGACTCTAAGACGATCGAGAGTGTCGGTTCGTTGCTAAAGGTACGAAACAACTAAAGAAAGGAAGGAGAGACAAGGTATGTTGTTTATGTTGTTAGGACATGTATTGGGGTAACGTAGACAGACAGGGGAGATCGTTATAGACGATCGAAACGTTAGCGGTAGCTAGCGGTAACAGGTAAACAAACAAGGAAGGGGATAAATAGAGAAGGGAAAGGAGAAATCGGGGTTCTAGTGGGCAGTTCTAGCGATTGTTCTAGCGATTGTTCTAGCGATTGCTTAGCGATTTGGTTCTAGACGGGTTCTAAGGCGATGCTGTTCTATTCAGTTCTTGCGATGTGGTTCTAGTATGCTTCTTCGAGACGGGGCTTTTGAGGTTATTCGACAGGAGAAAGTGGGGCTATTCGACAGGAGAAATCGGAGTCTTTCTACGCTAGGATCTTTTCAGTTCTTAAAGGTTGTTCTACGCTATGAAATCGGGGCGGCTTCTTCGAGACTGGACGAGGAGAGATATAATATTGAGTTAGAGAACACTAGGTTCTAAGCTACACGAAGGGATAGCAGTCTACAAGAAGAAATGGGGAAAAGAGAAATCAGAACCAGTCTACGGGAGAAATCGAGGTCTGCAGTAAAGAAGATAGTCCTGAACAATGTCATGCCTATTTTTATATGTGAATGAACGATACACTGATATATTGAAATTCGATACGAATTTGTTCAGATGAATAAATCTGAACATTGAAACCCGGAACAATTTCTGTCTGTTTTATTCTTCATTAACATTCACACACACAATAAACAAACAACGAGAGTAAACAGCCTCTCGCCCATTCCGTTACAATATTGAACATGCCTAGCCAACATGGCATGGTCTCCTGGAGATACATGATTGAAATTACATAAACATGCTGCTCATAACTTTGTCAAAAAAGACAGCTTTTGCATGCAGACATTTTCAGTAGAGAAAAATTATTATGAATCTCTGTGTGTGTTTGTCACTTTGTGTGCCATGCATTATATGACTGAGTATGATTATGAAAACTGATTGTGTAAGATACCAAGGAACGCAGCCATCAAGTTAATCCCAGAAAACATACAAGTCCAACAAGACTTTTACCCATCAATACACTCGCAGTAGGCTCCAAGTGCCTGGTCAGCGTCACTACAGCATACACTTCGTTGTGAGTCTGCTTCATTGACGCCAGCACACTCGCTCTGAGTCTGATCACCACAGTTGCTTACTAGCTGTTGTGCCATGCAGAAAGACATTTTATGCACACATATGTCTATCGTTTACCCTAAGGTTTCGCATTCTTTGCGCTGGATGCGTCGTATAACTTGTCGAACGTCGACGCAGTAGTATCAGTAAGAAAGTTGATCCAGAGATCTGTAGATCTGTGGTCGATCACCTCTGCTTCGCTTATGCAGGGGAAGTTCGCCAAGTCTTTCGTCCATATACCACCAATAGATGTTTCATACCTTCGTGCATGTCCTTGACTTTTTGTTCATGATTTTGACCAAGATAATCCGTTTTCTTGCAGAGTTTCTCAAAGTAATCCTCTGGCAATAGTACTTCGAGCACCGAAAGTGAAAGAGGTATTTCGGGCCATGCACCTATTGCCCCCTAGTTCCGGTTATCAGAGAGAGGCTGCCGTGCCCTAAAATCTGATTGGTCGAAACGCTGGGGGCAAAGGTTATACGTAAAAGTTCTATTCCTCAGAAATATCGCGATCCATTCAGATTTCTTATCTCCAAGAAATAAAAAAATAAAAAAATAAATCCCTCCCCCCCCCTCCCCCCCCAACAACAACAAGACCTTCCTTCATAATTATCAACATTTTTTGTTAAAGTCCAAGACAACGGCCGCTGTTTATCGCTAAGGTTTCCTTCATTAGTTACAATTGCACTAAAAAGATACTTTCCTGAGGGGAGGTCACTACTGTGTTGTTTCCGGGATCAACGCAGCTTTCGAACAGCAGTGCAAACGTGTGCCATAATTTAGGCTACAGAAGTTATTTAGCCATTGAGAAAACTACAGTCACTGAACCTTTCAGCCATTGAAAAAGTCACAATCACTGAACCTTTCGCTAATTTGACACACTCTTTTCCGTTGCGATGATAACATAAAAAAGTTCCTGCAATGTATCGATCCTGATCCCGATCCCGATTTGGGACCCGTAAGGTAAAACGACAGGTGGTGCGGAAAAGGAGAACATCCGTGACCAGCCCAGGTAAAACGCACATGTGGCAACAGGTAGGACGGCAGCGGGCCTTGTTTATCTCACATAAACTCCATACTAACTATCTCCCCTCCCCCTCAAAGTACTGCTAATCGAACTTTGGACCTCCAAGAAATAAAAAAATAAAAAAATAAATCCCTCCCCCCCCCCCCCCCCCCCAACAACAACAAGACCTTCCTTCATAATTATCAAATTTTTTTGTTAAAGTCCAAGAGAACGGCCGCTGTTTATCGCTAAGGTTTCCATCATTAGTTACAATTGCACTAAAAAGATACTTTCCTGAGGGGAGGTCACTACTGTGTTGTTTCCGGGATCAACGCAGCTTTCGAACAGCAGTGCAAACGTGTGCCATAATTTAGGCTACAGAAGTTATTTAGCCATTGAGAAAACTACAGTCACTGAACCTTTCAGCCATTGAAAAAGTCACAATCACTGAACCTTTCGCTAATTTGACATACTCTTTTCCGTTGCGATGATAACATAAAAAGGTTCCTGCAATGTATCGATCCTGATCCTGATTTGGGACCCGTAAGGTAAAACGACACGTGGTGCGGAAAAGGAGAACATCCGTGACGAGCCCAGGTAAAACGCACATGTGGCAACAGGTAGGACGGCAGCCGGCCTTGTTTATCTCACATAAACTCCATACTAACTATCTCCCCTCCCCCTCAAAGTACTGCTGATCGAACTTTGGACCTCGTATAAATTTCACTCATGGAGTCTTGCTTAGTTGTGGTGAAAAGTTGTTTTTAGACTTAGAAATTTGTTTAGTTTAGTTTAGTTTGCAGGGACATATGGTGTAAATATAGGTTACACACTCCGAGTTCTGAATATCGTGCATATTTTCCCTAGGGTTGATTTTCAGGTATTATCGAGCCTCTGGCGAGGTCATAAATACCTGTAAATTGACCCGAGGGAAAATATGCACAATATTCAGGACGAGGTGTGTAAGCTTTTTATCCCATTACTCCGACGTTTTCATTAAAAAAAAACGAACATTTTGACTCAAACTCTGCGAGTGCCTGGTTACTGCTCATCAAACCTTCTGCCACCGAAAATCGTGTCATGAGAATGTGCGGAACGAGTCCCCTTTTTTTGTTTTTGTTTCCAGGATTGTGCCGTTGAATGCATTTGATACTGTGCAGTTACCGGTCCGTTACCCGAGCTGGCATTCGTCAAAACTGCGAAAGACCGCATTCTGATAATCTTGGCTTCACAGCTAGCGACGGGAGAGAATAATACCTGAAGGGAAGTAACTAATTTTTGACCAGAGTTCAGGATTCGAAAGACCGCGCGTGTGATTTTACAAGTGATGAAGATGATTGCTGAGTTTATGCTTATTTGAGCCTTTTGTGCTTCAGTGTTCAAATTTGGATTACAGTGGAACCCCCCTTTTAAGACCCCCTAATTTAAGACTCCCTCCTTTTTAAGACCTTGTTTTCTCAGACTTTCTGTTCATAACCTCTGTAAAATTACCCCTATTTTAAGACTCCCTCCTTTTTAAGACCTGATTTTCTCAGATGTTTGGAGGTCTTAAAATGGGGGTTCCACTGTACCTACTTCTTCAATCGTCACTTACTGATTTAGGTGAGCCTAACTTTGATGTCTGTCGTTGTCTTAGGCCATTAGGTATCTGTCTGGGGGAAAACGGCGCACCACTGTCGAGTTGTTTTTATGCGGCAACGCATGTAGCCAAGTGGTCTCTGTATGTCCAAGATCCGACCTTCTTCGCCACCTTTTATTCTAACAGTATCACCAACTTTGAAAATGGCAATTTCCATGCTGGTCAACTTCAGCCGAAGATACTACATGTATAGCAAACGACAGATCTTGCAGCAGACGACAGATCTGTAGCAGACGACTGATGAGACAGCCTTGTTCTATTGAACCATACTTAGCAATCAATGCTCTAAAAGCGATAACAAATGAACAAAACTATAAGCATACTGTTTTAGTGTAAGTTTTATTTTGTCGCTCAAGATTTTGAATCGGGATGTTCTTGGGATTGATCTAAGCGGTTGCCAATGAAGCGTACCTCGTTACGACAACTTTACTAGAGTTGTGCGCCTTGAATCACTGTGTGTCTCTGTCGCTCTCCCTCGTGCTCTCTGTCTCACCTTGTCGGACAACTCATAATCTTCACTCGGGGCACGTTTCATGATATTGAGGATTGCAGTTTCCCTCTCACACACAATATTCCAAAATAATAAATAGTCAAACAGGGGCCAAAAAACAGTTTGCACCAAGAGTTCAACTTTTTATCTATCCAAAACAGTAAAAAAAATTATATGAACATTCGTATTTCCAAGATGATTGGCGTTTCAAGACGCTATATCCTAAAACCCCCAAAACATGCTTTTACAACTTCAGTGCATAATAACTGCCCAAAGGTGCTGTTTAAAGCAACCTTTGATAATAATTTTTAACATACTCCTTGAACACATTAATAAAAACGGTTAACTTGCAAATAAAGGGACAGTATTGATCAGAACAATGGTAAGATAAAGGATGCTACTTATATTTTGTACATTTTTTTATCTTTATCGTTTCCTGTAGACCTCAGAAGTTCTAACCAGCTTAAGAAATCATTCTAAAATCGAAAAACAAACATCTATACAGTTTGTACGCAAAGTAGATTGATATTTGACACAGTCACACAGACATACGTGGGCTATGGGGCAACCCTACCCCCTAAATTTGAAAACGGGGTCAATTTCTTAACTGCATGCATTCAGCAAAACAATCCCTAAAAATTTATTTTTTTCACAAATGAACTTATGACTTTAGAAAAGCATTCAAAAATGCATATATACAACGCTTTTTCTTTGGTCCCAATTCAAGGGGGTGTGCTATTCTCAGGTAACACTGTGAACGCTCAAATGAGACTTGGTCACATGTCAAAATAGTAATCCCCCCTGTTGTTCATGGTTCGTTGGTGGGATTTTTTTTTATCTGAGCCATTGGCAAGCATGAAATGTCATCAACATTAGGAAAGACATAGTATCTCCCATTGTCTTTTGCGCGCAAACACTTCACACAGATCTCCTCTCGATCTGGCCCATCGGGGAAATGGGTTGACTTGGGGATGATCACCGCCCTGTATCTCTCCACCTTTCCATCCATGCTGACAAAGTCAGCGGTCACAAAGTCCCCAACTTGAATGTCTCACTGTGGGACAAAGAACCTGGTTTTCACGACTGGCACCACGCGGCATCCCGTGGCGTGTTGTGGGTAGACGTCCATTGATTTTGATAATAATTTTTATATTTTTAATTTTCAGACCTTGTTTTTAATCCGAATATAACATATTTATATGTTTTTGGAATCAGAAAATGATGAAGAATAAGATGAACGTACATTTAGATCGTTTTATAAAAAAATAATTTTAATTACAATTTTCAGATTTTTAATGACCAAAGTCATAAGCTAATATTTACGCCACCAAGCTGAAATGCAATACCGAAGTCCGGCCTTTGTCGAAGATTGCTTGGCCAAAATTTCAATCAATTTGATTGAAAAATGAGGGTGTGACAGTGCCGCCTCAACTTTTAAAAAAAAGCCGGATATGACGTCATGAAAGACATTTATCGAAAAACTGAAAAAAACGTCCGGGGATATCATACCCAGTAACTCTCATGTCAAATTTCATAAAGATCGGTCCAGTAGTTTACTCTCAATCGCTCTACACACACACACGCACACACACACACACACACACACACACTCACACACACACACACAGACACACATACACCACGACCCTCGTCTCGATTCCCCCTCTATGTTAAACATTTAGTCAAAACTTGACTAAATGTAAAAAGAAAAAAAAAATTCAAAAAAATGGGATAGCGGCGAAACGGGATTGCGCCAAAATGGGATGCGGTAGTAAAATGACGCTTGGCTTGTTAAATGTCGCCAAAATGGGACGGCGGCAAAACGGGATTGCACGTAAATGGGATATTGCGCGAATTATAAACGAAGGAGTAGGCCCTAAGTTTCTCGTACGAGATGTTTACTGGGAGTAAATATTTGGGGAGTAAAAATTTAGTTCCTTGTGAGTTCTTTTTTCGTACAAGATTTTTACTGGAAGTTTACTCCGTCCGAGTCAATTTTTCGTGGAGTAAAAATTTTGTGTTACACCGGTTCATGACCGTTGTGGTAACGAGCGCACATTGTTGTCTCTATATATTGTGTTCCTACGAATCGAAAGTACGATCGCCAAGCCAGTCTGTCATTGAAGGCAACGTTCGATATTTCCGTCTGTCAGCGTTGCCAACGTTCGACAGATTTTACTACTGTTACTCACAAACTTTCAATTTACACAATGAAATGCCAATAACATGTACACACAAGAATGGGAGACGAAGGGAAAACCTACTAGCGATTGAAATTATGCAAACGAACTCACAAATCCCTCACTTTCCGAATGCAAACGCTGCAAATCCGTATGCGTGCGTCGCTGTGCCGAACGTTGGGTTGACGAACGTTGCTGACAGACGCAACAAAACTTGATCAAAAGGCACTAAAACGATTAAATGTTTTACTCACTGGGTATCGCATTCCTCTTTTTCTTCCTGCAGACGATATGAAGCGGTTGAAACGTCGTTTCCGATTAAAGGCTCGGTTATTTCCGTTAAAAACGAAGTTTGCCGAACGTGTGATTCAGTCTACAGACACCGGTCGGATCACAACAAAAATGTTCATTCTTTGCGATTTTGTGATACTGTTGATGATACACCTGCTTTCCAGTGAAGAACATCAATAAAATGATGTTCACAAGCAAGAATAACAGACAAAAGCACGCGATGTGTAAAATTAGGCTTTGCTTTGCAAACAAAGCACGTGTTTTTTTTACTGACAGACACTTTCGGTGGTGATTGAAAATTTTTCCAGAAACGGTTTTATGCTCCCATTTGATATTGTTTCCCTATTTTCTCTAGTCAGAGACTAACCTTGTGTATTAATTGAATTAATAACCCCATTATCATAAGTTTTGTGTGTTATTTTCGTGTCTGTTGAATCACACTTTGAGATGGGGTCATGTGACAGAAGGAAATGGTGTCTGTCAGGATTCACACGTTCGCTTCGAAAAACGCGCTCAAATAATTGCTCAAACACAAACATTTTAGCTTTTATTTATTTTTTTGTATTGCAAATACCATACTTACTCATGCCAAGCAGAAAAAATGATGAAAATCAACACAGTAAGCAAGTAATTTGAAGGCAAAGTTTACACACATCAAAGAGTCTGATTACCGTGAAACCTGCCTCGGCTCTATTCACCCAAACAGATTATGTACATGTACATTCTTTGTTGTTTTCTTTATTTCTTCAATGATAATGTTTGTAGATCGTTAGCCAAACGTCAGTTCGACTTTTATACCGCAGAATATCTCAATCGTTTTGCTGAAAAAAAGTACATGTAGTCCCCGAGTTATAAATATGCAGATGACCTCTAAATTATTCAAATGTACTCTGAGATCAAAGACAATGACCATTGACAGGTGAGATCGAGACTCGGTTGTGATGGATGCTTGTGATGGATTATCCAGAATAATCCCCTCTACAGCTAACAGAGACAAAGAGGCAGGTCATGTAGTTTAGTGTGCAGGAGCTCTTACCACAGGGCCTAGCATTGTAAGCCGTTTGGCTTACTTTACGCCGAAATAACATCTCCAGTACGCGGAACTCGATTTGGTGTACGCCGAAATGCAAAAACCTGTTATTCCCAAACAGTCCCAGCTTTCGTTTTGTGCGCCGTTCGGTTCAATTCTCAATCGGTTTCACAGTTTGCTTGAGCACGCACTTCCTCTGGCATCGCGCGAGCATGCTTTGTGTCGGTGTTTTGTGGCTCTAGACTTGAAATAATGTCTCAAAGCGACATTGTTGAACGTTGTCAGCCATTCAGTGACAAAGAATCCAGGTATTCCTGGAAATGGGAATGGCACTTTTAGGCCAAATAACACAAGATTGTCAGTTTTCTTGTTTTCTGTCTGTGTTTTGCTTGTTGGTGAAGGCATAATTTAGTTGCTCAATCTTCTTGAGGGGGGGGGTCATTTTAGATTAAAAAAAATCTTCAAATTTTCTATTTCAGTTTTTTTTTCTATTTCATCACTATTTATATTTATATTTCTATTTTTTTTCCCTACCAGGGGCTTTGCCCCCTTGACCCCACTGGGGGCCTCCTGCGGCCCCCAGACCCCCGCCTTTGTAAGCTGAACTCACTTTTTCCAATGCTAGGCCCTGTTACCGGCACCCTCGTGAGATATCTTTTTAATTGTCGTTTCTAGATAGTAAAATATGCGCTGAAAACGGTCAGCTCCCTGGCCACCTCGAAATAATGTCCCTTTACCCTGGTGTCAATCTTGGGTCGCAAAAAAGTGTACCCCATTCCGCCCAGAGCCTTAACCGTTAAAGATAGGAAGACAAGTATTGAACAAGAAAGATGCACAACAACCATGTGTACCATATTTGGTCTCACATTTATATAAAAATATTGATGACCTTGGAATTGATAGGCTATTTTAAGATTTCTGGCCAAAAATCGTCAAAAACATGACAAGTTGTCTTTTTTCTAGCCTAAACTATGAAAGATTTAAAGACAAGTATTGAAGACAAAAGATACAATGGGATATTGGCAACAACATCTGTTCTCATTATTGTACAAAATTGTTGATTGTTATTGCATTTTTTTAGTTTTTGTGGATTTCACAAAGCGTACCGATTAAACGGCAACGCGTGTCATTCGTCGGAATTTCGTTCAACCGTTGAAGATAGAATGACAGTTATTGAACAAAACAGATGCAAAATAACAATGTAAACAATATTTCTTCTCACACTTAAATTAAAATATTGATGCCCATGGAATAAATGCGCTATTTTTAGATTTCTGACAAAAATTCGCTAAAAACATGACAAATTGTCTTTTTTCTAGGCGAAACTATGAAAGATCCAAGGACAAGTATTGAAGACAAAAGATACAAAGGGATATCGGCAACAACATCTGCTGTCATTGTTGTACAACATTGTTGATTGTTATTGCATTGTTTTAGTGTTTGTGGCAACCCGTGTCATTCGTCCGAATTTCTTTGATGCTGCGTCTAAACTATTGAATATGGAATAATAGTATGTGAACAGATAATAATGCGTACATTATCATTTTAAGCATCTTTTGTTATCATACATATAAATCAAAATCGTGTCAGGACTTGGTATAAATGTTACAGTATGTGATTTGTTCGCAAATTTCGAGCAGTTACGAAAATGTATACTCAGAAAAGTGAATGAAAATCCAGGACAACATTTCCAACGCCCTCGTTGGGGCCCCAAAACACTGTAATGAGTGGGTCCCATTGTGGTGCAAAAATAGAAAACAATTCTATTCACATTACAGATAGTCAGTAGTTGATAACGTCAAATGACACAGTCATGATTACTCAAGACTCATCATCGCTCTCAGCAAATGCGTCAAAGTCAACCCCCTCTTTTTCGTCGTTCTCCTCTTCTTCACAACCACCATCGGCCAGAAGATCAATCAGCGACACAGGTAGGATAGGCTTGAGGGACCACACGGGTTCCAGCACACTGTCGGCATTGTTACTCCATCCCTGCCCCTGGTCGTAAGGTTTGGGCCTCTCCAGAATGCCTTCACGAGCACGCTTGTACAGGGCAACACAGTGGTTTATGCGCTGAATGTGCGGCATTAGAGCAGATTGGCAGGGAGGCATGCGAGCTAGATCGACCGTAGACTTGGAAGTGAATTTCTCATGCTCTCCCACGAGCCACATTAACTGGGGTCTCACGACTGTGATTGTACATCATGCTTGTGAACTGTTCCAACTGCTCCCCCCGCGGGTTAGGGGGAAGAATTTACCCGATGCTCCCCAGCATGTTGTAAGAGGCGACTAACGGATTCTGTTTCTCCTTTTACCCTTGTTAAGTGTTTCTTGCATATAATATATAGTCAATTTTTGTACAGATTTTAGTCAAGCAGTATGTAAGAAATGTTAGTCCTTTGTACTGGAAACTTGCATTCTCCCAGTAAGGTAATATATTGTACTACGTTGCAAGCCCCTGGAGCAAATTTTTAATTAGTGCTTTTGTGAACAAGAAACAATTGACAAGTGGCTCGATCCCCTCTCCCCCCCTTTCCCCGTCGCGATATAACCTTCGTGGTTGAAAACGACATTAAACACCAAATAAAGAAAGTTCCAACTGCTTCGCCACCCGAGGCTTGACATCCCAGTCGTCACCAAGCTGTCTAAACGCCATGTGAAACCTGGGGTTCTTCTCCAGTTTCTTAAGGGGCCCCACCTTACCTTTTCCTTTGAAAGCACTGGTGCAGTCTTCTCCGCTGTACACATAGAACCCAAGAAGAGTGGCACAATAGTCATACCCCAGGGACTCTGCAAGCTCAGAGAGGTTGATCAGTCGCCGATGCTTGGCCGATGGAAAACACCAAACGTTTTGTCTTTTCGCTCATATCTGTGTCTTCCTTGCCGGCCATTACCAGGCTGAGAAACCGGACGAGGTCAGGAGGAAGAAGATATTCGGCAGTCAGCTTCATGTCATTGGCTGTAGGTGGCCAAGTCAGATCTTTGGACTCTTTGAAAGCCCGTAGAATAAGAACTCAAAGAAGAAGTGCGACTTCTTGGTACTTGTCTGCACTTCCCAGAGTGTAAGCTTGTGCTAGGGCATCCGACACTGTAATGCTCGAGCTGTGCACCAAAATGAATGAAACTGCAGCTCCTTTGTCTCGATTGACCTTTGAGAAGCTGATATTGTCATTGACCGGGTGCTTCTGTAGACATTTGAAGAGTGTCTGATTTTGATAGTTCGGGTTCCCATCTCCCCCCTTTCCCCGTCGCGATATAACCTTGAATGGTTGAAAACGACGTTAAACACCAAAGAAAGAAAGAAAGATAGTTCGGGTTCTCGTATTCGTTCCTTTTCAGTTCCTCAACATAGAGCAAGCGCAGAGAAGACAATTGCAGTTCTTCGTTTTGATGGACAACATGAACTTGAATGTGTTCCAATACCGAGGCGAAAGCCTTCTCACGGGCAGCTGAAAAATCCACAACCTCAGAATCTGGTGGTTCTGCTGCATTATGAAATTTGCGCTCGTAATTGAAGAACTGTGTGTGGAAAGTTTTGAAGCATGACGGATGGTGCTTGGCTTCTCCTGCGAAAAGGTCCTTTGCTTTGACACGTCTATTGAGTTGCAGAAGTCCCATTTGTTCGGCCCTTGACTCGATCTGTTGTCATGCATTTTCTTTGTTTTTGTAAGAAGAGAATGTTTCAGTTCGCTCAGTTCTACTTGACTTACTTGACTTATTCCTGTAGACTCCCTGTGGAGCATAGGGCCGCAACAACTCCTCGCCAACGCACCCGGTTCTGGGCAGCTCCTTTCAGTCGGGGCCATGTCGTGCCAGCTGCCTTTGCCTCACTTTCAATTGATCTTTTCCAGGTCTGCTTTGGCCGCCCAACTTTTCTCTTTCCCTGTGGGTTCCAATCCAGGGCCTGTCTGGTAATGTTGTCGTTTGGCTTCCGTAGGGTGTGTCCAATCCATCCCCACTTTCGCTTCTTGACATCCTGGCTGATGGGCTTCTGGTTGGTTCGCTTCCACAGGTCGGCGTTCGAAATCTTCTCCGGCCATCTGATGTTGAGGATGTGCCGCAGGCACCTGTTGACGAAAGTCTGGAGCTTCCCTGTGATGGTGTTGGTCACTCTCCAGGTCTCTGATCCATACAAGAGGACTGCCTTCACATTGGTGTTAAAGATTCTGATCTTACTCCGGAGGGACAGTGCTTTGGAGTTCCAGATGGGTCGCAGGGTGTTAAAAGCGTGTCTTGCCTTGTTGATACGACTCTTGACATCATCATCTGCCCCGCCGTCCGTACTAATTACGCTCCCGAGGTACGTGAAGTGGTCTGTCTCCTTGAGGGTCTCTCCCTGCAGCTGGATAGGAAGGTTCTGCTTGTTGTTCATCTTCATCACCTCAGTCTTCTGTCTGTTGATCTTCAGGCCTGTTTTTTCAGCTTCTTCACGGAGTCTTGTCAGCTTTGCTTGCGCGTGTTGCTGTTTGTGGGAGAGGAGGCCAACATTGTCTGCAAAGTCAAGGTCTTCGAGCTGTTTGGCGAAAGTCCACTGGATTCCCGTGTTGCTGTCCATGGTTGTCCTTCTCATGATCCAGTCAATGACCATCAGGAAGATGGTCGGCGACAGCATGCAGCCTTGTCTCACCCCTGTCTTCACTACAAATGGGCTGGTCAGCTTGCCATTATGGATGACTTGGCAGGTTGAGTCCTCATATAGATGTTGGATGATGTTGATGAACTTCTGTGGAACACCGTAGTGGTGCAGCAGCCTCCAGATGGTCTCCCTGTCCACACTGTCGAAAGCCTTTTCAAAATCCACAAAGGTCATGTACAGGGGTGACTGCCATTCCATGGACTGTTCGACGATGATGCGCAGGGTAGCTATGTGATCAGTACATGACCTGTCTCGGCGAAACCCTGCTTGCTCCGATCTCAGTCTCTTGTCCAAGGCCTCCTTCAGTCTGTCCAGCATGACTCTGGTCAGGACCTTGCTTGGAATAGATAGGAGCATTATTCCTCGCCAATTACCACACTGAGAAAGGTCTCCCTTCTTGGGTAGTTTGACCAGGTATCCTAGCTTCCAGTCCGCCGGAATTTCTTCCTGTTCCCATATCTTGTGTAGGAGGGGCTGTAGCATCTCTGCAGACAGTGTTGGGTCTGCCTTCAGTGCCTCAGGGGGGATCCCGTCCGAGCCTGCCGCCTTTCCACTTTTCATCTTCCTGATGGCCTTGATGATCTCTGCTTTGGTTGACGGACCGGTGTTAACATGGAGCTGTTCAGTTGCTGGTGGTATGTCCGGAGCAGTGGGTGGGGGTGGTCGATTCAATATCTCCTTAAAATGTTCTTCCCAGCGAGATCTTTGTCCTGCCTCATTCGTGATAATCTTGCCACTCTTATCCTTCACCGGTTTGCTTGGGTTGCCCTGTTTTCCTGACAGCGTTCGCGTTATTTCATACAGCCTTTTGGTGTTGTTAAGTCTAGCTGCTGTCTCTGCTTCATCTGTCAAGTCATGCACAAACTGTCTCTTGTCTGCTCTTGCACTTTTCTTGACTTGTCTGTTGATGTCCCAATACTGCGCTCTGATCTCATCTTTTTCCTGTTGGTCTTGGCATCTGTTGAGTTTCTGTTTCAGTTCTCCCCTCTCTTCTATCTTGGCCCATGTCACTGGTGTCAGCCATTCTTTGTGTTCTCTCTCCTTCTTTCCCAAGACTTCAGTGCACGTGGTCTTCCATGTCTTCTGAAGTTCTTCCCAGTGTTGTTCAACTTGTTGTTTCCATTAGTTCTGCCAGGGCCTCAAATTTGTTCCTAACTTCGCAGTTGTATCCTTCTCGTTTCCCGTTATCTTTCAAAAACTGCACGTTGAACTTGTAGTGTGGTCTGCCTGACGAGTCGCTGAATGCTCTCAGTTTGGTCTTCATCGTTGCCACTAGTAGCTGGTGATCTGAGGCTACGTCTGCTCCCCGTCTCGTTTTGACATCCAGCAAACTCCTTCTCCATTTGCGTGCTACCGTTATGACTGTGGTCTACCTGGTTGTCTGTCTTTCCATCTGGCGAAGTCCAGGTTGTCTTGTGGATGTTCTTGTGTGGGAAGATGGTGCCTCCAATAACAAGGTCGTTGAAGGAGCAGAAGTCAGAAAACAGCTCTCCGTTTTCATTGCATGTGCCAATGCCATGCTTGCCCATGATGAGCTCTTTGTCTTTGTTGTTGTCTCCCACCTTTGCGTTCAGGTCTCCCATGACGATCTTCATGTCCCTTCTTGGCGTACGATCGAGAAGGGACTGTAGGGAGCTGTAGAATTCTTCTTTTGCGTCTTCCTCCGCAATGTTGGTTGGTGCGTAGCACTGAATGATGGTGAGCTTCCTTCCTTTGGAGTTGAATCTGGCAGACATAAGTCTTGAGGAGACCGGCTCCCATGCCATGAGTGATCTTGCGGCCTCTGGTGTTAACATCATCCCTACTCCTTGGGTGTGGTGGTGGTCCAAGTCTTCGTGGCCTGAGTAGATGATGGTCTCTCCTGATGTCAATTTAGACTGGCCGCTTCCGTTCCATCTTGTTTCGCATAAACCGAGGACTCTGATGTTGTATTTCCTCATTTCTCTTGCCACTTGAGCCGATTTTCCGCTCTCATATAGGGTTCGGATGTTCCAGGTCCCTATTCTGGTTTTTGACTCACATGCGAAGCAAAAGTGAGTCTATGTACTCACCCGAGTCGTCCGTCCGTCCGGAAAACTTTAACGTTGGATATTTCTTGGACACTATTCAGTCTATCAGTACCAAATTTGGCAAGATGGTGTATGATGACAAGGCCCCAAAAAACATACATAGCATCTTGACCTTGCTTCAAGGTCAAGGTCGCAGGGGCCATAAATGTTGCCTAAAAAACAGCTATTTTTCCCATTTTTCCCATTTTCTCTGAAGTTTTTGAGATTCAATACCTCACCTATATATGATATATAGGGCAAAGTAAGCCCCATCTTTTGATACCAGTTTGGTTTACCTTGCTTCAAGGTCAAGGTCACAGGAGCTCTTCAAAGTTGGATTGTATACATATTTTGAAGTGACCTTGACCCTGAACTATGGAAGATAACTGTTTCAAACTTAAAAATTATGTGGGGCACATGTTATGCTTTCATCATGAGACACATTTGGTCACATATGATCAAGGTCAAGGTCACTTTGACCCTTATGAAATGTGACCAAAATAAGGTAGTGAACCACTAAAAGTAACCATATCTCATGGTAGAAAGAGCCAATAAGCACCATTGTACTTCCTATGTCTTGAATTAACAGCTTTGTGTTGCATGACCTTGGATGACCTTGACCTTGTTGGTAGGAAAAATGTGTAAAGCAGTTCTTAGTGTATGATGTCATTGCTGTAAAGGTCAAGGTCAAGCATGTGAGTCGTATGGGCTTTGCCCTTCTTGTTGCCTTTGTCGACAGAAGGTTTGTCGGCGTCCTGGCTTCCCGTAGGCTTTCACCAGCACGCGTCATGAGCTCTTCTAGAGAGGAACCTTCCTGACTGGGCTGTTGTTGGTTTGTTTTTGTTGCGGTTTCTGTAGCAAGTTGGTTTTTTTGGCGGGGTGGAGTTGCTAACCCCACGCCCAACCCTCCTCCTTTATCCGGGCTTGGGACCGGCTGAAAGACCTTTAGGGTGCATCCAGGCGGAGTTTCAGTTCTACAATCTGCAGTTTTTATTTCCAACTTCTCACAAAATATACACTCTGGTGGAAATAGGGGTTGTAGTAAGAGGTGAGAGGTGTTTTCTTTGTGCTTAATATTATTTTGTTTGACCTAGCTATTGATGTGTACATTGTTGTTAAACAGTTGTTTGTTTACTCAGGGTTTGCTAGTGTGTGATAGGGTTCGTGTCCGTCTGAAGATGTTAGTTTCTTTGTTAGTCCTGTGTTGACAACTCTTCGACAAGCGCTTAGAACTGTACCCACGGAATACGCGCTATATAAGCTTCATATTGATTGATTGATTGATAGTAACGGTACTTTGGTCTCTTTTTCTTTTCGGCATGGTGCTTCTCTTGTTTCTATTATATCACAGCCGTTTATCTGGAATGGAAACAACTGCTCATAGATAATACCAACAAATAGTAAACATTGAAATTATCATTCAATATAAATACATATATTTATGACAATGGAATACAAAGGTTACGTTCTGTCTTCGAGTAGCAGGGATGTTGCTACAAATTTCTGTGGTTTCTACGGTGCGAGGTGGGAGGAGAAAGGTGAGGACGATTTCTGTGGTTTCTACGGTGCAAGGTGGGAGGAGAAAGGTGAGGACGATTTCTGTGGTTTCTACGGTGCGAGGTGGGAGGAGAAAGGTGAGGAAGATTTCTGTGGTTTCTACGGTGCGAGGTGGGAGGAGAAAGGTGAGGAAGATTTTTGTGGTTTCTACGGTGCGAGGTGGGAGGAGAAAGGTGAGGACGATTTCTGTGGTTTCTACGGTGCGAGGTGGGAGGAGAAAGGTGAGGAAGATTTCTGTGGTTTCTACGGTGCGAGGTGGGAGGAGAAAGGTGAGGAAGATTTCTGTGGTTTCTACGGTGCGAGAAGATAATGAAAGAGAAACTCGATCGACCGCGGCCGTCAACTTTGCGAACTTGACCTATCCTGCCATCACAACAGTTACAGTTGAGGGGTCAAGGGTCACGAAAAATGCTGGACTGTCGCTCGCTCTGTTCAACGCGCGATCCGTAAGCAACAAGGCTGAAAGAAGAACTGAAATACACGAATTCATACTTGACCATGATATTGACTTGATGTTTTTGACTGAGACGTGGCTGAAGTCCAAGGGAGACGGCGCTAAGTGCCGTGACCTAACACCACCCAGCTACAGTATGCAGTCGTTCCCTCGTCCTGGAAAGGGAGGGGGTGTCGCGGTGCTGTTCAAGGACAACTTCAAGCCCTACATTTCTTTTACAACCTCCTTCCCGTTTGACCACCATTCCTTTGAACTAGCCCAGATCTCGTTGACCTTGCCCCAGAAGACAATACACTTCTTTTGCATCTACCGGCCGCCCCCAAGTAAGGCAAATAAACTCACCGATGCTATGTTTGTGAAACAGCTACTTGATCTCTTTGAGTACACAAACATCATCCACGGATCACCCTTGTTCCTGGGTGATTTCAACGTCCACTACGATAAACCCCAAAATCCCCTCACTCGTCAAATACTTCCATTGCTGTTCACTTTTTCCCTTGCCCAATCCGTCACTGAACCGACCCACGTCAAAGGGCATATCTTGGATTGGCTGGTGCACAGAGAGAGTGATCAGTTAGTACTGAGTACCGTTGTTTCCAGTGCTATTGCCTCCGATCACTCCTGTGTCATGGCACAACTCAACATCACCGTCCCCCTTCTTCCACCTGCCGTGGTGACAGTCCGGAATATCCGTGCCATCGACCGATCTGCTCTAAACGACGATCTGCGAGCCAGCTTGTCCAGCTGCCCGTCCCTGACGGCAGACGATTTCAACTCCTGCCTGCAGACGACGTTGGATGCCCACGCTCCTGCAACGCAACGGACTATTTCCAGGAAAAGGAGCGCTCCGTGGTTCAATTCTGTCAGCGAGGACGTCAAAGCAGCCAAGCAGAACAGGAGACGTGCTGAGAAAGTGTGCGAGAAGACTGGACTAACTATTCATAAACAGATCTTCAACTCCGCCAAAAGAGCTGTCACTAAGCTTGTTCATGTTGCAAAAACCAACTACTTCTCGGAACAAATTAGAGAGTGTTTGTCATCTAAACAGCTATTCAGCATCACTAACAACTTACTTGGAAACAAAACCCCATCCCCACTTCCCACCATCTTTCCATCAATTGAACTGCCACAGAGATTCTTGAACTACTTCATGAACAAAATAAAGACCATTCGAGACAATCTTGACAAAACACCCCCCTCCCAACAATCTGATGCTGGATGCTGTTTTCACGGCAAACCTCTCTGTCAGTTTGAACCTGTGACTGAGTCCGATGTGAAGAAAGTGATTTTGAAGTCTGGTACAAAAACCTGTGATCTTGATGTTTTTCCATCACATTTGCTGATTGAATGTTTGGACACAGTGTTACCTCACATTACCTCCGTCATGAATAGTTCAATTCTCTCTGGCACTTTCCCATCTGTCATGAAACAAGCTCTTGTCAAACCCCTGATAAAGAAATCATCCCTCGACCGCAATGATTTAAAGAACTACAGACCAGTTTCGAACTTGTCGTTTCTTTCAAAGATCTTGGAAAGACTGGTCTTGCTGCAACTTAATGCCCACCTCTCATCAAACAATCTTCTCACCAGCCTCCAATCGGCTTATAGACCTGCCCACAGCACTGAAACTGCTTTGTTGAAAATTGTGAACGACCTTCTGATGGCTCTCAATAACGGTAAAGTGTCTGTTCTCACGCTTCTCGATTTGTCCGCTGCATTCGACACCATTGACCACTCAATTATGACAGCCCGCCTTGAGGCAACTTTTGGCATCACAGGTTCTGCACTGTCCTGGTTTGAGTCCTATCTCTCGGATAGGATTCAAACAGTCGTGGTAAACGGCATCAGTTCAGAATCCACAGTCCTTCAGTTCGGTGTTCCTCAGGGATCCGTGTTGGGTCCAGTTCTTTTTGTTTTGTACATGAACCCCCTCTTTAACCTCGTCAAACAGTATCCTATTGATCACCACGCCTTTGCAGACGACAACCAGTTGTACAAAGACAGTGAGATTGATCAAATTGATACCACTGTGAGTGAAATGGAAGACTGTGTTGTTGCTGTAAAGGCGTGGATGACGGCTAACAAACTACAGCTAAACGACTCGAAAACTGAATCCATGCTTGTCAGGTCCCAGTACAGATCTTTCCCTGAAAATTCTTTGCCTTCTAGCATTCATGTCGGTGATAGCGACGTCAACTTTGTCTCTTCTATGACTAATCTTGGCGTTACCTTCGACCACTTCCTCAACCTTTCCCAGCACGTCCAAAACATCCGCACAATTGCGTACAGTAACGTAAGGAAAATCAGTTCTATCCGCCACTATCTTACCCCCCAAGCCGCTCAAACTCTAGCCTGTTCTCTAGTTCTATCCAGAATAGACTATTGCAACAGCCTGTTCTATGGCTGTGATCAAAAACTTGTCGAGTCACTCCAAAAGGTACAAAACTCTGCCGCCAAATTGATATATCGTTCTAAGAAGTTTGATCATGTCACACCACTTCTTCGTTCCCTTCATTGGCTTCCCGTGTCCGCTCGTATCAGATACAAGCTTGCTTGTATCTGTTTCTCTGCCAAATTTGAAGATGGCCCTAAATACCTCAAGGAACTGCTGATCGTCACATATGACAATCCCTCTGACTACAACCTCCGCTCACGCGCTGACAGTCGCAAACTGGAAACTCTCGAGCGAAGCTTGCCTTCTTTTGGAAATCGCTCGTTTGCTTCTGCGGCTGCCATTGTCTGGAATTCTCTCCCTTCCTCTGTTCGCCATTCTGCTTCTAAGGACTCTTTCTGCAGTTCCCTTAAAACGCACCTTTTTCGCGAATCCTTGTAAATTGTCCTTGCCATCTTTATAGACTGTTAGAGGTGAAGTTAGATTTGTTGTTTGAATGTGTCTTTTTTGTATAGTTGCTTCAGCTTTGATTGAGCTATAGGGTTCTGTATGAAATTTGCATTTAGTCTTTCTTTTTCTTGCTGAGTGTATGTACAGTCCAGAGAGGAGACGGACATGGTGTGAGCTTGTCCAGGGGGGTATATGAACATCTCAGAGGCAGGGGGATGGAAGCACTTGTTAATGAGTGGGAGTGTGTATGCGCGTGGTGTGCACGAGGATGTATGCATGTGACTGTGAGTGATATTTGTAAATGTGTATTATTATAATATCATCTTTGTATTTATATTATTGAAAATGTTATATCTCGATGTACAGCGCTAAGAGCATAGTTAAATTTGTGAAGCGGCGCTACATAAGCTATCTTTATTATTATTATTATTATTAAAATTGGACGAATGACACGCGTTGCCGTAAATCGGTACGCTTTGTGAAATCCACAAAAACTAAACAAAATGCAATCACAATCGACAATTTTGTACAACAATGAGTGCAGATGTTGTTGCCAATATCCCATTGTATCTTTTGTCTTCAATACTTGTCTTTAAATCTTTCATAGTTTAGGTTAGAAAAAAGACAATTTGTCATGTTTTTGGCGATTTTTGGTCAGAAATCTAAAAATAGCCTATCGACCTAGACACAATCATTTGTCGTAGTAAGCGTAGACATCCGGTCTGCTCCCCGCCTAATGGCCGATGTCTTCCGTCTTCGGGGGACTACGTGGGTTTAAATTTGGAGTGGTCCTTCTCCTAGAGGAGTTTCCTTGCAGGGATAGTGAGCCTCCTCTGCCCTCGTTTTAATTTTGGAGTGATCTGCTCCTAGGACAGCTGCCTTCCAGGGTTGACGAGCCTGTCCTGCCCGGCTATTTAACCCATAGTTGGGGGTTGGTTCGTGGGCACCAGGGCGTATCCACACGCCGGTGGGCCTGCATGCCACACGTCTAGGGGCCAACCTCCTCCGAGTCCTTGTAGTTCAGCCTGGGGCCTTTCGGTACCCAGTTCACGCCTGTCGCCACGATGGAGGCACTACAAAGGGCTTGCTGTGGAGAGGTTATGTACTGGCAGGAGAGACTGACGCAAGCTGCTCTCTTTTCGCGTTGTCCTGAAAAGGACGGTGCTAGCCAGCGGTGAGGGCTGAAAGCGAGAGGTGACAAGCACAAAACACTTCGCCAACACACTAGACACATCACACAACCATTTGACAGGCAAAATAGCCTATCGATTCCAAGGTCATCAATATTTTTATATAAATGTGAGACCAAATATTGTACACATGGTTGTTGTGCATCTTTCTTGTTCAATGCTTGTCTTCCTATCTTTAACGGTTAAGCTTCTGGGCGGAATGGGGTACACTCTCTGTTGCGACCCGAGATTGCCACCCGGGGTGGTTCAGGAGCGTTAAAAGGGTACCAGGGACATTATTTTGAGGTGGCCAGATAGCTGACCGTTTTCAGCGCATATTTTACTATCTAGAAACGACAATTAAAAAGATATCTCACGAGGGTGCTGGTAAGAGCTTCTCCACACCGGACTAAATATTATAATGGGATAAGGCCGAATATCGCCCCATCATATTTTCAACATTTTTGTTTTCATTTGGTCTGCATTTACTTGTTCATAATATTTAATTCATCATTTTGATGTTCCATAAATTACTCATCAAAATTAAATTTTACTGTTAAAATTTGGATATCATCATCCAACCGGTTTTTGAAGGAGTTAACATTTTCTGCTTTTTTTTTTTAGAAGGTGCAAGTGCATTCCAAAGGGTGCAGTTCTGTTAATAAAAACATTTTTCCTCAAATGTGTTTTACAATGACGAATGTTCAATATAAATCTTGTCAATGTCATTTCTGGTCTTATCAATATATATGTCATAATCAGCAAAGCTGAAAAAGTTTTCCCTTTCCACCTCCCTTTCCACCTCAATATATATGTCAATTCTTTTAAATCCTTTAATAGGCGTGTCGCTCTTTCAACTCTATCCAAGGCAATAGATTGCCGTTTTAAGAATGGGGACCATACCTAATTACCATATTCCAAATGCGGCCAACTTAACGATTTATACAATTTAAAAAAAAGAATCTTTATCCAATTAATCGAAACTCCTTCTTATCATATAAATAGAGAATACTACATGGCTTGCTGTGTCGTACCAGATTTACACGAGTTGTTTTTTTAAATATTGAACTGCAAGCGAAAGCGAGCTGTTCACTATTTGAAAAAGCAACGAGTGTAAATCTGGTACGACACAGCAAGCTATGTAGTATTCTGTTCATCCTACATACTGTACTTACGTGTATTTTACTAAAAATGTCCTGCTGTCGAGGCAGCTAAATTGAAGACGCTTGTTTTGGAACCTCGATCTCTTCTAAAGCCTCGTGCAATCTATTACGTCAAAGTAAAGAAACGTCACTGTGAAAGTGTGGCGTGACATGTTAGTTCTAAAAATGCTTAGACTTTCCTAGTTTTCACCCAACAGTCAGCTTGCCTTCTTAGCTTAGTCGTTAGTGAAATGAGCTAGAGATCACGAGGTCGCCGGTTCGAGCCTTGCCATTGTCAGTACATGTATATTTTTCTTCAAAAATGGGTTTATAGGTGTTATTTCTGAATTCACAAGTAAAATCACTATGTTTTATGTTCTATTTTGTTTCCTAATTCAAGTGGACAGATGGTCGTATTCCATGCAAAGACCTGCCAAATCTGAGATTGTGAGCCGAGCTGTTGTGTACTTTTAAATGACATTTCTTTCTGTCTTTCTCTTCTTTTCTTTCAGGAAGAGAATCTTTCTGTTTTGGGGAGTTGTGAATTTCTATCTTTCAGGAATGCTGTCTTTTATACCTTCAGAAAAGGTATGTAAACATTTTATCACAAGACTTACAAAAGATTTATGTTTTAGCACCTGCAGGTGATGATTTCAAGGCAGTGAGAATCCAGATGGAGCGTCCAACAGAAATACCAACATCGTCCAGTGCTTACAGTATGGTGATGGAGACAACTCCAAGCAGTGAGTGTGTAACGTGATGTGTGTGTGAACAGTGATGAGTGATCATGTACATTCAGTTATTGATTACTTGATACGGGTTTTAGATGCGGAGGTTATATTCACTACAGTTGCTAGGTTTTCAGGAGAACTTTTATGATTTTTGACATGTAAAATATTTTGGTATGTTAAAAACGAAGGGCCAAAAAGGTTTTTTTCTACCCGTAAACTATTAGTTAAAAGAACAATGTTTCTCGCATTTTCTTGCACAGGTCTCTTTGGGCTTAAAGTCTTCTGTTCATGAAGAAAATTATCAAGTTTCATTGACTTTTTTTGCAAGGAGTTGAACACTGCAATTTTGCAAAAAAATGTATTTGTATTACTGTCCTGGTAGGTTAGCTTAAAAAGTAAGTGAGGTGAATATACCCAATCATAACTCACCAAAATGAATCAGCCAAGGTCAAAAGCTACCTGCCCAAATACAAAAGTTTCTTTCGTCGAGAAAACACACACACTTGTTCACACAGGGTTTAATGAATAAAATGTCAACTTCATCAGTTTTGATTTAACTTTCTTGTGTCTCTTGGTCTTCATTTCACTTAAGTCAAAAAGTGTCTGCTGCTTTAAATCAAGCAGAAATATGAAATGTTCAAACCAGCCAAATATAGGTGTTATATTCACCACAGATTGTCAAAAATCATCAGAAGCATAATACATTTCAGTTTGTGTTTAGTAATGAAAAGAACAATTACAAATTTATGAAAATGCAGAAACTGATGCTGACAAAACCTGCAATTGTTTTGTTATGACCATACAAAACAGACACCTCCACACATAACAATACAGTGACAGAAACAGCCAAGCTTCACAAGGAGAATTAGGTTCTTCATTATTTATTTACAACAATTTCAGTTATGGCATGTATCTTGTAGTACGGGCACTGGTTGGGAAGTAAGGCATGGTTAGGTGAAGATGACACCAATCAGACAAAATATCAATTTTTTCCCGACCCCCCCCAGTCTGCCAGCTAAGCGTGACCAGAAACCTTTATTATGGTGGCTTTACTTTGACTGTGAACAGAATCCACTGCTCACACCGCGGTACCCACAGTATCTTACTGCCCTCACAGCTGTCCTACCACCCAGGCCTCCATCCGTCACTCACTGCTTTACATCTACTGACAAACTGGAGGCACTGGACCACTGAACCAGGCCACTTTTGTGGTTTGTATTGGGCTCAACCATGGTCCAGGGGGCTAGACAAGCTTAATAAGCTCCAAAATTTACAAAATATAACTACAAATAAAAATGTTCCCCATTGGGAACCACATCTTCACCATAACCATGCCTAACTTCAGCCACAAACCAGCTGGCCTACCAGCAGGTTCCCCAAACCGGTGACCCCAAAATTATATTCGTAAGGCTCTCTTCCAAACTCCACACCAACAGACAGGTGCCCCAGCTGCTGAGGTGTACACCATCAGCAGCCAGACACGCGTCGTCAGCAACAATGTGGGGGTGTTTAATAAACCACCCCCGTTCCCCTGCCACCAGGTGCCTGGCCCTGTGCGTGCCGCGCTTTCTGCCCCTGCTGGGTCTACTGAATAGCGCCAGCCCCGATATATGTGAGCCACAACTGGAGCTCCTGGGCCCAGAGTCAATCGTGTTGATCCTACCTATGTCGTTGGCTCCAACATGCAGGACCAGGTAGGCTGGGGGTGGTCCTTCAATTACACACTCCAACAGCGTGCGCAGGCCGGAGAATTGTAGGCCCGACTGGCCGGCGAAGCGCACCGGCAGGGGAAGTCGCAGCGTGCGTCCCCACTGCACCAGGTCCCGCTCCAGTCTAGGACGGAATTTCCGTTTTTCTCAGGAGGCTGCAGACGGAAAATCCGGTTTTTTTTAACATTCTGGTGTTTGGGTGGGGGGTTGCTTGAGAGGTCAGCCACCTTTGACCATGCCTGATAGGGACGGTTGTGTAAAGGTGCTAAGGTTGTAGAGGGGGGGAAGGATGTCATGTCATACTGGTGAATGTGGCATCTTAAGTGCTGTGTATTTAGCCTTCCTTATATAGCCCACTTTCAGGGATTCAGAGACCTTCAGTGGTAGAGAACATTTGCATTCCTGGTCTATGAACCAGTGGTATTTCGCTTCAGATACATTGAGTCCTTTAGAAAGTTGGCAACTGAAACAAGCTTGCTTGAAACTTATTTCTCTTTTAATTCAAGCTATGATTCAACAATCATTTGCGAATTTAACTCCTAAAATGAAAAAGCAGCATCAGAAAAGTGCATGTGCATGGCAAGGGATATAACTCTGGAGGTTTCTGTTTTTGTCTAAACCTTCTTCTTTTTCACCTGAGCTGTTAGCCCTTTTGAAAGTATTCAATTGAAACAAACTCAGTGACTTGAAACTTGTTTCTCATTTGGTTGAAGCTATGGTTCAACAATTATTTGAGAATTTACCTCCTGCAATGATAAATTCATAAGCTTCAAGAAAAGAAGTTGTAATACAAGGGAGGTGACTGTAATTTCCTGTCTTTGTGAAAACTTTTTGTTAGCATGGTAATTTTCCTTTAATTCAGTAAACATTTTTTAAATCAAAAACAAAACTAGGTGATAAAATGAATCACCTTCAAGTTTACAAGATTTTTAATTTGGGCATCTCCAATTTTAAGTTTTTGTTAGCAAGGAGGGGCTTCTAAAACCCTTCTTCAAATGTGTTGACCTTGATTTTTGTAGGGCCTCTAGCAAGAGTGATGCTACCAAACACCTGCAAGTATAGAGGTTTTTCATGTTGTGCATCCCCCCCCAAAAATTTTTGTTGTTGTTGTTGTTGCTGTTTTCAGTTTTAAAACAGGAGAGGCTCAAATAGCCCCTCTTGAAATGCTAAAATTCATTTTCGGCTGGGTGGTTACAAATACCTTCAAGTTTACAAGATTGTTCATATTGTGCATATCCGCAAAGCCTGTTTGTTCTGAAATAGATTTAGAGTCAAAAGAGGCCATTCAAATCCTCCCTGAAATGCGAATATTCGTTTTTGGGTGGGGGGCGCTGCCCCCCTGGACCCCCCAACAGGGTGCTGCCCCTGCACCCCGCCGGGGCCTTGACGTCCCCTGGACCACGGCCTTTTCAGTGTTTTCGTTTTCCAGCAGTTGCACCCATGGTAATATATAAACCCACCATTAGTGTCAAGAAAATGATTAAAATGAGTAAGCTAAGGCTATACAACATTTACAAGCTTGAAATCTCCTACCGGTTGAGGCGCACACCATCAACCGCTGCAGTCTGTACACTTGCCTCCAAAGAAAAAGAAAATTTTAATCAAATGAAACATGATTTAACTCCACCCCAGCTGTTGAGGTGCACACCATCATCAGCGGGACCAACACACGTACCCCCACTCCCTTACGAACTAGGACATTGCACGTATGATTTAACAACTGCAGATCTCCAGCGGCCTAGCCTCGTAGTTGTAGCCCCAATTCGAAAGGAATGGGACGTGAATTTATCCGCTGACCAACCCAGGGTATTTGCACCTTTTTGACTCACATGCGAAGCAAAAGTGAGTCTATGTACTCACCCGAGTCGTCCGTCCGTCCGGAAAACTTTAACGTTGGATATTTCTTGGACACTATTCAGTCTATCAGTACCAAATTTGGCAAGATGGTGTATGATGACAAGGCCCCAAAAAACATACATAGCATCTTGACCTTGCTTCAAGGTCAAGGTCGCAGGGGCCATAAATGTTGCCTAAAAAACAGCTATTTTTCACATTTTTCCCATTTTCTCTGAAGTTTTTGAGATTCAATACCTCACCTATATATGATATATAGGGCAAAGTAAGCCCCATCTTTTGATACCAGTTTGGTTTACCTTGCTTCAAGGTCAAGGTCACAGGAGCTCTTCAAAGTTGGATTGTATACATATTTTGAAGTGACCTTGACCCTGAACTATGGAAGATAACTGTTTCAAACTTAAAAATTATGTGGGGCACATGCTATGCTTTCATCGTGAGACACATTTGGTCACATATGATCAAGGTCAAGGTCACTTTGACCCTTATGAAATGTGACCAAAATAAGGTAGTGAACCACTAAAAGTGACCATATCTCATGGTAGAAAGAGCCAATAAGCACCATTGTACTTCCTATGTCTTGAATTAACAGCTTTGTGTTGCATGACCTTGACCTTGGGTCAAGGTCACATGTATTTTGGTAGGAAAAATGTGTAAAGCATGTGAGTCGTATGGGCTTTGCCCTTCTTGTTTCAGAACCGCCTGAAACTGTTAACTGGACAGGGGCTTAACATTAAAATGTATGAACAGTGCGCCTGTGACTGCGGGACGGACTAACAAGTAAGCCCGCAGATTGGCTGGCCACAGGGCAAACCTCAGGGGGGCTCAGTACTTACTTGATTTTTACGATGCCACCTCAGGCAACTGGAATTAAAGTGGTTAACACAACCAAGCTGTTGGTGCTCAGGCAACTGGAATTAAAGTGGTTAACACAACGAGGCTGTCGGTGCTCAGGCAACTGGAATTAAAGTGGTTAACACGCCAGGCTGTTGGTGCTCAGGCAACTGGAATAAAAGTGGTTAACACAACCAGGCTGTTGGTGCTCAGGCAACTGGAATTAAACTGGTTAACCCAACCCGGCTGCACGGTTGGCCTAGTGGTAAGGCGTCCGCCCCGTGATCGGGAGGTCGTGGGTTCGAACCCCGGCCGGGTCATACCCAAGATTCTAAAATTGGCAATCCAGCGGCTGCTCCGCCTGGCGTCTGGCATTATGGGGTTAGTGCTAGGACTGGTTGGTCCGGTGTCAGAACAATGTGACTGGGTGAGACATGAAGCCTGTGCTGCGACCTCTGTCTTGTGTGTGGCGCACGTTATATGTCAAAGCAGCACCGCCCTGATATGGCCCTTCGTGGTCGGCTGGGCGTTAAGCAAACAAACAAACCAACCCAACCCGGCTGTTGGTGCTCAGGCAACTGAAATAAAAGTGGTTAAAACTGATTTTCATGCAGAAAAACGTGTGGCTGAGTTTCAAGCACATAAAAATTGTGGCTGTGTTTCAAGCGCCCACCAAAAACGATTGGCGCTGTGGCTGCTGGTGCTCAGGCAACTGGAATTAAACTGGTTAACCCAACCCGGCTGTTGGTGTTCAGGCAACTGAAATAAAACTGGTTAAAACTGATTTTCATGCAGAAAAACGTGTGGCTGTGTTTCAAGCACATAAAAATTGTGGCTGTGTTTCAAGCGCACCTAAACTGGCTGTGTTTCAAGCGCAGCAAACTGGTGGCTGTGTTTCAAGCGCACACAAAACAAAACGATTGGAGCTGTGGCTGCTGGTGCCCAGGCAACTGGAATTAAAGTGGTTAACACCATGAGACTATTGGTGCTCCGGCAACTGAAATAAACGTGGTTAACTGAGTTTCCTGCAGAAAAACGTGTGACTGTGTTTCAAACGCACCCAAAATGTCTGTGTTTCAAGCACCCACAAATTGTGGCTGTGTTTCAAGCGCACATAAACTGGCTGTGTTTCAAGCCAGAAAAGTTGTGGCTGTGTCTCAAGCGCATGCTAAATGGCTGTGTTTCAAGCACGTACAAATTGTGGCTGTGTTTCAAGCGCACGTAACTGGCTGTGTTTCAAGCGCAGAAAAGTTGTGGCTGTGTCTCAAGCGCACGCAAAATGGCTGTTTCAAGCACATAACAATTGTGGCTGTGTTTCAAGCACGTACAAATTGTGGCTGTGTTTTAAGCGCACATAAACTGGCTGAGTTTCACGCAGCAAACTGGTGGCTGTGTTTCAAGCGCACCAAAACACGATTGTTGAAGCAAATGCGTTTAAAGCAATAAGCCACTGTGGCTGTGTTTCACGCGCACAACAACAACAAACGAGTGTAACTGCAAGTGTGGTTTGAGCCATAGAAGAACCCCTTGGCTGTGGTTCAAGCTCAGAAAACGTGTGGCTGTGTATCCAGCGCACCCACAAACATTTAGAGAAAAACATCATAATTATGCATGTCCCCCAACGTATAATTCGATTAGATTGCACTCTGTCATAAACAGCAGTTATTCATTCTACTTTCTGGTGCAAAGGCGGTAAGGCTTGCTTCATTTATTCTGCTTGCTGTACTTAGCATGCTTGTTGCATCTAAAACAGAACTGTATCATGTCTGTAGTAAAAGTGTGTGTGACTATGATGACACACTTCTGTGCGAACACTTTCACAACACACCAAAGCACGTCAATCAGTTACTACTGATAAATAATTCTTACCAAATTCAAATGGGATTACAATTGCATTGAGTGGTATCCGCAGAAATCGATCTAGTCATGTGTCAAATTTCAAGAGAAAATTGCAACCAAACGGCTCAGCTATCATTAAATAAAGTTGCAAGAGTATTACAGCTACGGTCAGACAGGCCAGTTTGTTGCTGGCACTGACCCTCCGCTGACTGGCTGGTTCGCTGTATGCAGCTGGCTGGGCTATTTATAGATGGCTGCTCTAGATAACCGAATTCCCAGTGCTGGGAAGGTATGCCTGCCAAACTGACAAACCTTGGCTGTGTTTCAAGCGCAGAAACTTGTGGCTGTATTTCCAACGCACACAAAAACAAACGAATGTGGCTGTGTTTTGAGCCAGAGCAAAAACAACATGAGTATGCGTGTCCACCCATAATTATAGATCATCAGATTGCACCCTAGGTCACGCTGTCCGCGCGTCTTGTACATGTTTGTTGTACGGTACTCTTGCTCGCTGCATGCAGGGCTGCCTGCCAAGCCAGCCTTAATTAACAGCGCCGGTGGCCTGCTTCCCCCCGTGCGTCGGTTATTGATTACTGCCTGGGCCGAAAATAGGTCAACCACGTTCTACTATGGGCCGCAAAATAGATCACCCACGCTCTCGTCGGCCCCCATTCAAAAAACTAAACAAACTTACTGGGCCAAATAAAGGTGAGTAGCGAACCTGCATAGCCTATGCTTAGAAATAATTCACAAGATTTTCAAAACATGATGAATAGAACCAAGTTGACCAAATGTCAAGTCGGCAAGGCAGGATGCGAACATTTTAGATCAAACAATCGCCAACTAAACTTCAGGCTTCCCCAGGCCTCGTAAACAATTGCTCAGAGTCTAATTACCGCATATTCAAAATTAGAACAATGCAAAACCCAAACCGTTCAGAAGAAAGGACTTGTTTCTTGAAAACGCTGAGGATACTTGGAAAGTGACTTGCTGCTAGCGATGATAGCCCGGCGTCTGATAGGGGTCTTAAGATGCCAGACTCGACCAAATAAGAATCGGACTGGATGAGGCACAACAATTAGTCTTGGAGTGACCGTTGTTACTTGAACATCCGGGCTACTTAGACACACTGGCGAGAGGCTAAACCAGAGATACTGTAGCTAGGGGATCGCCAACTCTGCGTGCGCCGCTACATAATACTGCTTGCGGGGTCTCGCACAGCGCCAAATAACGCGAAGTGTGCCCAGCTTACTTCCGGTGAAGCAGAAATGGATGGACCTCTGCTCGATATTATATCTAGAATTGTTCAGGTTGGTTGTTATTTTTATGCTCCTAGTGGTTAAATCGAAGTTAACAATGGTAATATATATCTTAAGTGGATGCATTGTTTGTTCTTCAGCATTCGAGATGGAAGTGAAACGCGGAATTTCGAGTTTTAATCGCCACAGAAAAACGTAAACACTGAATCGGTGAATGCGAGCGATCGACATCGTTTTCGAAGCTAGACTACTGGGTATTTCTCTGTGTTGCTCCCAGTGATGAATTCGAAGTTAATACTAGAAATAAGTATTTCTAATGAACCCGATCAAACCGTTTGTTTACTTTAGCATAAGAAATGGTATTACGCTGAATTTTTTTTTAGATCTAATCGCCACATGAAAACGTAAAACATTTGAAAGATCGACATCGGGTATGTCTCGGGTCTACTCTTAAAAAATATTGAATAAAATCATAAGAATGACATTGTCTGTTTCTAAAAGGTATTCCTGATTCTTTAAACAGTTCAATGTTCCATGATTTGAAGTTGAAGCTGTTGATCGATTATGCGATTGATTTATCTTCAGGAATCCTAACAAGATGACAGACCTGAACCAAGACCAAAGGAACAACACTAGTAAGTGTGTGTGCGTCTGCATGCGCGTGTGTGTATGAGAGAGAGAGAGAGAGAGAGAGAGAGAGAGAGAGAGAGAGAGAGAGAGAGAGAGAGAGAGAGAGAGAGAGAGAGAGAGAGAGAGAGAGAGAGAGAGAGAGAGAGAGAGAGAGAGAGAGAGAGAGAGAGCATTAATGAAGCATACGAATGTGAGAATTCAGTGTGGCAACCTTAGTTGTTAATATAAAATATTAGAAAATGAATGCGGATTTTAAGTTTAATATTCAATTTGAAGAAGCTTTCAAATGTTTATCAAGTTTTTCATTGATTTTGTGATTTTGTCTTCAGGATCCCACACAAGAAAATGTCCTGCTGGAATCCAGGCCAAAGACCACAGGAATAACTCGTGTGTGTGTTTGTTTGTGTTACAAAGAGAGAGAGAGAGAGAGAGAGAGAGAGAGAGAGAGAGAGAGAGAGAGAGAGAGAGAGAGAGAGAGAGAGAGAGAGAGAGGAGAGAGAGAGAGAGAGAGAGAGAGAGAGAGAGAGAGAGAGAGAGAGTTTAACATGCACACTGATCGATTTCATGCATACTTGCAAGCATTCATCATTTCATGCAGCATCAACAAGTGAGAATTCTGTCTGGCAACTTTAATTGTGAAATCTAGAGTTCCAACACTAAGGCTATCCTTTCGAACATCTTCAAGTGTGAAGTAGTTGACTCTCAGGACTTCTGGTGGGGCTTGGCACCAAACCTGTAATTATAAAAATGCAACAGTGATGAGTGAATCTAGCGGAAAAGGAAGACCTTGATTCAAGAACCGTAAACTACCTTGTATACGCCCAGTATCGAGTAAACGCCCACCCCCTAGTTTTGGTCAAATTATGCGCACAGGATACGGTGCCTAGTAAACGCCCACCCCCTATTTTTTTTACGCCCACCCCCTATTTTTTTATCATTACATGGGTGCAACTCTGCCGGCTACATGCCAGCAGTGCCGGTTTTTGAAAAGTTGACGAGCATAATAATGATTCATGAATCACTAAGACTAGTAAGAGAGCACAAATTTTAGGATGAATAGTATGGTTTACTTTGTATGTTTTTGTTCCAGGAGAGTTTTTTTTTTTTGCATTTTAAATACTAAAAAAGCTTCAGCTTATGGGGGGCGAAGCCTCCCAGACCCCCCCAACGGGGCGCTGCCCCTGTACCCCCCCCCCCCCCCCGCCCCCCGCCAGGGGCCGGACCCCAACTTTTGCAGGTTTTTGGAATTTTCCAGGTTGCACCCATGTCATTAGTCTTAGAGTAAGGTGAAATTAAAAATATTATTGTGTTCTGTTGTTGTTTTTCAGAAATTGAAAATATTTCGCGCGCGCTGCAAAGATCTCAGTGTGACAAGATGCCGCAAATGATTTCCTACACATTGGAGTTTAAACTCTCAGCGCTAGAGCAACTGGATAACAATGGAAGTGTTTCACAAATAGCACGTGAGTCAGTTAGTACCATGATAAGCAGAGGAGACCTTGACATGTGCACTTTTAAATGCAACACCTACTCGCCCTTGAATGTTGGTATGTGTTAAAATGGGGGTATGAATTTTAGCTCAATTGGTAAAGCACTAGACTTTGGTGTCCAAATTAAAGTATGGGTTCAAATCCAGGGTGGTCACCCTTTTGTGCAGAATTTGGTTTCAATTACATATATATATCTGACGGGCGCAGTGGCATGGTGGTAAGCCGTCGGCCTCCTGGGTAGATCCAGCGACAACATTCGCAATCACAGTGTTGGCTTGTTTCATAGTATGATTGTGTGAAGTGGTTGTCTCCCTTGGGTTGTTAGCACAAACAAATTCAGAACATAAATGGATTTATGGGAAACCATAAATATAATTTATGTGAAGGAATGGTTGGCAAGAGTAGTGAACTGTTGAGGAATTCTCGTTTCGTACCCAATCCGAAAATTTCATACCATCGTTTAAATACCCATAAGGCAATGCTTCCTTCCACCTACAACATGTCAACAAGAAAGAACGCGTCCACTCAGTCCGCAAAATTTTCCACCTCAACCCCGCCTGCCACCCAATTTCTTGAATTGTTGCTACTGTCAGGAAGCCGGTTCTGCAAATTGAGTGCAAGGGCACATTTGGTGGCTTGCATTTGGTCTGCAGATAAGGCTAGTTACAATATCGCAAGATTGTTTTTCAATTGATATGTTAATAACACATAAGGTTCTGCCGATACTGACAACAATGTATATACAGTGGTCGCCGGTTAATATGACCACGGTTAATATGACCAGCCGCGTATTATGACCAATTTTCCCCGGTCCGGAATTGTCCTTCTTTGTTATGTATTACAAAAAGCCGCTTAATATGACCACAACGCCGCTTAATATGGCCACATTGTTTCGAGAAAATGGCAACAAGTTCACATCTTTTTCAGTTTGAAATCACTCGGGGGGAAAAATACATACGATTTTTTGAAAAAGGCAAAAAGGCGTGCGATATTTTCTTTCTTTTTCGTGAATGAAACTAAAGTGATCAGTGATCAGTGCTCAGTGATCAGTGCTCAGTGATCTCTAATGTCGCGATCATTATTCTCTCTCTTTTTTTCCCCGAGACTGAGCGTCATAAAAAAGGCAAAAAAGCGTGCGATCTTTTCATTATTTCCCGTGAATAAATCTAAAGTGATCACGAACATTATTCTCTCTCTTTTTGGTAAACAGAGCACGAGCAAACCAATCTTTCAGTCTCGGATTCTAGAGGAAACAATGTCGAAACGAAAACGCCAAGATCGGACAGCCGAGGAAAAGCTAGAACTTATTGACAAATTTAAAGCTCTACCATCCTGCAGTATGCGTGAGAGTGCTGCACAGTTGGGCGTCAACAGAGGATTTTTGACAAACATTCTCAAGAATGAAGACAGCGTGAGGAAGGAGTGCGCAACGCCGGATTCACCGCAACGAAAGCGCCTACGACATGGAAAAGACAAAGATGTGGAAGATGGTCTTTTTCAGTGGTTCCAGAAGATGAGAGCAAAGAACGCGCCAATTCATGGACCATTGTTTTGTACAAAAGCAGAAGAATTGGCAACGGCTCTCGGACACACTGAATTCAAACCAACCGATGGATGGTTTTCTCGTTGGAAAGTTCGCAATGGCTTGACATTTCATAACATTCACGGTGAAGCCCAAGACGCCGATGTTGATGCTGCTAAGACATGGAAAGACGACGTCCTTCCGAATCTGCTCGCAGATTATGCCCCATCGGAAATTTACAATGCTGATGAAACCGGGATTTACTTCATAGCTTTGCCGGACAGCACATACGTCTCGAACAGTGAAAAGAAATCGGCCAGGGGGGTTAAAACGGCCGTTAAGTCGTTTTCTCTAACATCGGTTAATATGACCAGCCGCTTATTATGACCATTTTATCCCGGTCCCAAAGTGGTCATATTAACCGGCGACCACTGTATTAATGCTTTTGTGGATAACAATTATGGGCATGATAACCTTTCTACAAATTGACTGTAAGGGCACATTTGGTGGCTTACAATAGGTCTGTAGATGGTACAACGTATTACCATGGAAGAGAATGCCCATTGTTCATTTTTGTTACTGGCATGTGCTGTCTAAGGCCAAAAAAAAAAATTGTCTGTTTAGGGTAACATGACCAAAAAAAGTAGGGTCGGTAGGTAGGTAAATTTTTTTTTTTTTTTTTTTTTTTTTTTGTAAATGCTTTGTTGGCTGAACAGTCACTTCTTATATTTGATGAATACATGTTTCAAAACTAACGTATAAATAGAACAGAGAGAAAGGGAGAGAAAGAAACGCCAAATGTCTCTTTTTAGCATTTTTACGTCTTTTTTTTTTTTTTTTTTTTTGAAATCAAAAAAAAGTTTTTGGGTCGGCGCCAAATCGATAGGGTCGGTCGGGTTACCCTAAACAGACAATTTTTTTTTTTTGGCCTAAAAACAATGCACGTTGGGTTTTGGGTTGTTTTGCGATACCTAGTAAGGCGCAAGATAATACAAATTCACTGTAAAGGTATATTTGGTGGCTTACAGTGGGTCTGTAAACAGGGCAAGTGAGGGCCAATAAAAGTGTTTACAAACTTTTTTCCTGCTGTACATACAATTTGAGGGCGTTTTACCGCCAGTGATGTAAAAAGAGGGGAAACTTGGTCCCCAGTGCAGTGTGTAAAACAAATTTCGATGATGGTGATGTAAATAATGTTGCATTAACCTGTAAAACAAATTTCAATGATTGTGATGTAAATAATGTTGCATTTAACCTGCTGCCAGGTGACTGTAAGGCAGCTAGTATTTAGGCAACAAAAAAAAAAATAGGTGTGGTTACGGTAACATAGCCAAAAAAAATAGGGTAGGTAGGTAGGCAATCACTTTTTTTTTAAACTTTTTTTTTTCTAATGTGTACAAATTAAACCTATTTGACAGGGAAATAAGTGTGCGACACGGGCGCTTTTGCTTTCATAGCGTTTTTTGGACTCGTTGTTTTTTTTGTTTTTTGTTTTTTTGACAAATGCAATAAAAAGTTATAGGATCGGCCCCTAAAAATAGGGTAGGTCGGGTTACTGTAACCACACCTATTTTTTTTTTTAGGCCTTATTGTGAGAAGGCCGGTGTGATATAATAAGGGAGGCAATTGTCCATCTAGTCGACCGGATACTCTCACAATTTCGGGTACTTTATAATAACATGTTGCCTCGGATGAGATGAAAAACCGAGGTCCCTTCGTGTACACTACATTGGGGTGTGCACGTTAAAGATCCCACGATTGACAAAAGGGTCTTTCCTGGCAAAATTGCATAGGCATAAATAAAAATGTCCACCTAAATACGTGTGACTTGGAATAATAGGCCGTGAAAAGTAGGATATGCGCTGAAATGGCTGCGATCTGCTGGCCGATGTGAATGCGTGATGTATTGTGTAAAAAATTCCATCTCACACGGCATAAATAAATCCCTGCGCCTTGAATATGTGCGCAATATAAATTGCATACAATAAAAAATTTAAAAAAAAAAATCCCTGCGCTTAGAACTGTACCCACGGAATACGCGCGATGTAAGCCTCATATTGATTGATTGATTGATGATGATTATGTATCCAAACAATTTGGTGCTAAACAGTATGCATTTTTGATTGATGATATGTATAAATACGTTGGTTATCTCAAAAATGCAGTCGCTGGGTAGATCCAGCGACAACATTCGCAATCACAGTGTTGGCTTGTTTCAAAGTATGATTGTGTGAAGTGGTTGTCTCCCTTGGGTTGTTAGCACACACAAATTCAGAACATAAATGGATTTATGGGAAACCATAAAGGTAAGTTGTTGTCACAAATATGTCGACCCAACGGTCTTTTAAGTGCACAGCCACAGACAAGTAAATCAGCCAAGCTAAGTTCTTGTTGTTTATTGTTTGACTCTGCGCTTAAAAGACCGTTGGGTCAACATATGTAACGTAAAATTGTCAATAACAACGTTCCAACAACTTTCCCTTCTTGTTTTTTTAAGTTAAATACTTTTTTTTTTTGTAGTAATAAATTCATGATATCATCCAAACTGTTGATAAATGATAGAAATAGAATCGTGACTGAGCTACAGAACACCTGTAACAACAACATGGTTGTCTTGTAGCTGTAAAACTGCACTCCTGCAAAATAGGTACAGCTTGTAAATGTAATTGTAGACTGACGGGCGCAATGGCTTGGTGGAAAGACACCGGCCTCCAAAGCGGAGGGTTGTGGGTTCAAATCCAGGCAGCGCCTGGTGATTTCAGGTGGATATTTTCCCGATCTCCCGATCAACTTATGTGCAGCCCTGCTAGTGCCTTATCCCCCTTCGTGTGTACACGCAAGCACAAGACCAAGTGCGCACCAAAAAGATCCTGTAATCTATACAGAGTTCGGTGGGTAATAATAGAAACACGAAAATGCCCAGCATGCTTCCTCCGAAAGTGGCGTATGGCTGTCTAAATGGCGGGGTAAAAACGGTCATACACGTAAAATGTTTAGCCCACAAACGCAGAAGAAGTAATTGTAGACTGTGTACACAGAAAACAAAGTCAAACACATGACAGTGGAACCCCTTTTTTAGACCTGATTTCTCTATTTAGATTCTTTTCAGACAGGAGAGGATGTCTAATACTTAATAGGAAATCTGACATACTGGGGGTTCTTTAAAAGAGGGGTCCACTGTATGTACAATTAAACCATACACTTACGGGTAGTTTCCGAAGCTGTGGTTGAGGCTGTGGTTGTGGCGTTTCAACAGATTTGACTGGCATACACAGTGTTGGCAAACAAACTTCCAGGTGTGAGTCTCATGTGGCCCTTGGGAGCTGTAATGAGGCAAACAAGAAAAAATAAATTTTGATTTTATTCACTTATTGATCGATTTGAAAGCTATTGTAGTTGGTACACATCATAAGAATTAAGATGAAATCATGACACACACAAATCTTAAATTATCATAATTATTACTATCACTGTATCAGTATGAAAATGATGATGTAGTATACTGCAATTCATTATCACGTGTTAAGCTATGATATCTTTTTTTCTGTGTAATGTTGCACAATCAGTATGCCTCGCGTTGTGTTCAAATCCATGTGCTAACTAGTATTACTAGTAACACTACTGGCTGACCTTGGTATTTATAGGAAACCCAGTGTTTTTTTAGTGTGCTAGATCGTTACCCTACTAACGTGGTGTGTGATTTAGATTAAGGTGAGCAGACGCAGAAGTCAGAACATGTAATCTTGAACTTTGCTAAAGCCTCAGTTTAGCATTGTAAATTCATCACATTCACAGTCAAGTAGCATATTTTACTTATTTTTGATGCAAGTCCCTGTACTTAAAGAATATTTGTCGTGAATATAATTGATAGATTGAGCTCCAAACTTAAGCAAAATAAAGTCATTTAGACATTTAATCGACAAAAATGATGAGAGAATGCCTACGTGCAAAATTGGAGGTTTAAATGCCACTAAATAAAAATAGTGAGCAATGAATTACAATGCTAAAGTTCAAGATTATAAAGCAATTCGCTCATGCTCTTACAATGATATCAACATAGTTACATTAACTCGTTGGAAACAGTTACATGGTAATGGTTTTATTTGAGCAAGAACTTGTTCAGCACTGCTCTTAATCCTGCACAGCTGACCTCTTTCATAATGTACTCTCCAAAGTCTGCACTCAGTGACCGCTGCTGGCTGACTGGCTGGCAGCGAAGTATGGGGGTGGGGGTAACAAGGGGCAGGTGGGGTTGACCTAGTGCCTGCAACTCTGGGCTAGTATTAGTACTGCTTTCCAGCTACTGCATCACATTGACATTGGATTGCCAGTGTTAGGTTACTCACATAGAAATTCGGGCTGATTTCTCAGTCTTCCTTCGAATTCGGCTTCGGAAAGCAGTACGAGGCTAAGCGCTAAACATACTCTGCAAACCATTGCGCATTCAAAAACATCTGATATCTGATATATACTCACTTGTGTGGAAGCAAGATTGCAGAAAGTGTCGGGAATAAATGTTGGCAGTGTCTGGGTTGAACCCTTTCGACCGATCTTTTGCAAAAGTTGACTTCTCCACTCATCGTTCACACCTTTCTTAGGCACTTTGAAGAAAGATAGTCCACGATTGATGATCCGTTTAGCTGGACAATTCACAAGTGCACAATTTGAGCCCATGGTGAGCGCGGTCTGCTTTATCCAAATTTTCAAAAACGTATCCGAATCTCCGCTGCAGAGAAACGAGCACGTTGTGCGTCTGTATTATCTCTGAACCGGAAGTGGCTTTGGCACATGAGGACGCGATTGCGCGAAACGGGACCTTTGTTGCGCAGACTGTGTCTCGGCGATCCCCTTGCTACAGATCTCTGGCTAAACCAAATAAAGATTGACCCATATATGGAGCACTAATCGTCTGCTCGAGAATCGCCTCCACTCTACTCGAGACAACTGTGTCTGCCTTGAAGTTCATAACAGCATTTAAGCAGAAGCTGAAATGTTTTTATTTTGTAATCCGAATAACAGTAGACTTCCACTACGTGGTTTTTGTGGTCCAAAGAACAGGGTTCATACAGGTCATGGAAAACCTGGAAAGTCATGGAATTTGATTTTTCATTTTTACCATTCCTGGAAAGTCATGGAATTTCAATTAAAGTTATGGAAAGTCATGGAATTTAAAAAAAATAAGAAAGAAAAAAAATTAACCTTTAGCACGCCAGCGGCGATTTTCGTCGCCCAGCCATTCCCCCCCCCCCCCCCCCCCCCCCCCCCCCCCCCCTTTTGCCAGCCAGCAGCGATTTGCGTCGCCAGCACAAGGCTTGTTCGTATGACCAACTTCTCGTTCGTATTTGCATACGAGAATAACGGTATTTTTAACGGCACTTGAGCCAAAGCGAGGCTCACTTCCTTCTGTTATCTTGTCGTGTGCGCTGCATTTGAGTCGGTTTCGTCGAAGTTTTTTGTTTTTGCATCGATAAAGTACTTTAGCGCTTCGACAAGCAAGATGGGGGATGATGAGTTTAAAATTTTCTTTCGAGTTGTTTCTTGACAACAAAAAGTATGCGGAATTGGAATTGGAACGAATTACCGAGGAAGATCTTCGCAATGAACTGTGTATCGCGGTGAAAAAAATGACAGTTCGTCAAGTCACAGTGACGGTTACGAAACGGAATTTACGAAAGTGCAGATGGATACAAACAGTGGCTGGTCCAGTTTAGTGAAATGACAGGACCAGCAAACATTACCGATAATCTGACTGCGTAGCAAATGCTTGACTTGCTTGTCGAAGAGACACTGCGTAGAAACTGACTCAAATTGAGTGCAAAGCAAGCCAGTGTCAAAACTGGCAGTGACAATACGTAAAAAGTTTGCGTGTTCGGAAATGGCGACCTGTGGATCTAGTCATGGAAAATGTTATTGAGGCTCATGGAAAGTCATGGAAAAGTCATGGAATTTTGTTTCTAAAAGCCAGTGGGGACCCTGAAAGAATGAGATAGTGATATACGCGTTTCTAGATGTGTGGGGGTAGTGTTGAAGCTGCGGCAACAACAAACAAACATAAAAATTCAAGTTTTGCCCCAAGTCACTTTTAAGGGAAACAACTGACTTTTTTTCCTCTTGAGTTAGAGATAAAACGTGGTTAAGCCTATGTTCCTGTGGTCACAGGGTGTGTGTATGTAACTTGAGTAAACTCATCTGAAGTTCTTTTGACAAGGCACGTATGCCCACATACAGCATAAAGCGACTCTGTAAACGCAGGACTCTGAGACGTTCGCAAGAACCCAGTCCTCTTCGGAAGAAGATGACTTAACTTTAAAGGCTCACTCCTTCTTGTGAAAATGGTTTGGATCAGCATCTCAGATCAGGTCAGGCTTTACATGGGATAAGACCATCCCTTCACTTGGTTACATACTAACAATTCCTCACTGCCCCTGGTGAGTTGAAATTGCTGTACAGTGGAAACCACTGACACGGTTGGCCTGGTGGTAAGGCGTCCACCCCGTGATCGGGAGGTCGTGGGTTCGAACCCCGGCCGGGTCATACCTAAGACTTTAAAATTGGCAATCTAGTGGCTGCTCCGCCTGGCGTCTGGCATTATGGGGTTAGTGCTAGGACTGGTTGGTCCGGTGTCAGAACAATGTGACTGGGTGAGACATGAAGCCTGTGCTGCGACTTCTGTCTTGTGTGTGGCGCACGTTGTATGTCAAAGCAGCACCACCCTGATATGGCCCTTCGTGGTCGGCTGGGCGTTAAGCAAGCAAACAAACAAACAGTGGAAACCTGATTTTCTTAGATTTTTGAAGGGTCTTAAAAGGGGGGGGGTTCCACTGAATAAAATGATTTCTTGAGAAGCCAGTGGTTCCATTTACAACATTTAATTTGATTCATCAGCTATGTCCACTATGCACAGGGTTTACCCACGCTGTTCATTTCTGGTATGTGACCAAGTGGACAGATGGTCGTATTCCATGCAAAGTCTGCCAAATCTGAGATGGTGAGCCAAACTGTTTTCCTGAGATGTTGTGTGCCTTCTTTTTCTGTCTTTCCTTTTCTTTCAGGAAGAGAATATTTCTGTCTTTGGGAGTTGTGAATTTATATCTTTCAGGAATGCTGTCTTACATACCTTCAGAAACATTTTCATCGCGAGACTTACAAAAGATTTTTGAATTTTCTGTTACAGCACCAGCAGGTGAAGATTTCAAGACAGACAAAACAGTCAACGTGCAGATGGAGCGTACATCAGAAATACCAACATCATCCAGTGCTGACAGCAACGTTGATTGGCTGAAACAAGACGCTCCTGAAATACCAACATCGTTCAGTGCTCACAGCGACGTTGTTTTGCTGAAACAAGAGGCAGCTGAAATACCAACATCATCCAGTGCTTACAGGGACGTTGTTTGGCTGAAACAAGAGGCTTCTGAAATACCAACATCGTTCAGTGCTCACAGCGACGTTGTTTTGCTGAAACAAGAGGCAGCTGAAATACCAACATCATCCAGTGCTTACAGGGACGTTGTTTGGCTGAAACAAGAGGCACCTGAAATACCAACATTGTCCAGTGCTCACAGCGACATTGTTAGACTGAAACAAGAAGCAGCTGAAATACCAACATCATCCAGTGTTCAAAGCGACATTGTTAGACTGAAACAAGAGGCAGCTGAAATAACATTGTCCAGTGCTTACAGTGAAGTTATTAGGCAGAAACAAGGGGCAGCAGAAATCCCAATTGATTTTGGAACCATTGCAGACACAGCTTCATTTTCAGAACAAGATTGGGGTACATGTTCTAATGATATCAAGCGTGAAAAAGACGGTGTGGGGGAGGGTGGAGCAAGGCCAGTGATGGAGGTCTCCGACAAGTGCAAAGAGGAGTGTACATGCAATGCGGGGCAGGACTTCAAGACTGAGGCATTCCCAGCTGTGACCGAGACCAGCAGTTCTGCAGCTGAAGACATCCCTGCAACAAGTGTGTATGCGCATGGTGAGAGTTTTGTTTGTGGTGGTGTGGAAGTTGAAGAGGACAGGAAACCAGACATTGCACGTGACTGTGTAACGCAAGCAGCATGTTGTCCTCTGTCTGCAGGCTGTTACTGTCAAGTGGAAGTGAAACAAGAGCCAGTAGAACCCACACAACACGTTGAGAGTGTGGAACACAGTGGTAAAGATGAATTTCCTGGTTTGAAGAACAATTTGACAAGATGTGCACTCACATACAGTAAGAAACGACAATATGTCTGTTCCACGAGGGCAGTTACACATGATTCAAAGCGTCAAGTAAGCAATCACATGTTGACAAGAGAAAGACCACATGCCTGCCTTAAATGTACAACAATATTTGGTCAAAAGGGGGGTGTAAACAAACACATGTTAACACATACAACTGTACAGCCACATGCCTCTCCTCATTGCAAAAGGAAATTTGCTCAGAAAGACCATTTAAAGACCCAAATGTTGACACATACAGGAGAAAAGCCACACGCCTGTCCTCATTGTTCAAAGAAATTTGCTCGGAAAAAGCATTTAAAGAACCACATGTTGACACATACAGGAGAAAACCCACACGCCTGTCATTATTGTTCAAAGAAAGTTGCTCAGAAAGTGAATTTGAGGAGACACATGTTGACACATGCAGGAGAAAAGCCACATGCCTGTCCTCATTGTTCAAAGAAATTTGCTCAGAAAGAGCATTTAAAGAACCACATGTTGACACATACAGGAGAAAAGCCACACGCCTGTCCTCATTGTTCAAAGAAATTTGCTCGGAAAGAGCATTTAAAGACCCACATGTTGACACATACAGGAGAAAAGCCACACGCCTGTCATTATTGTTCAAAGAAATTTGCTCAGAAAGTGAGTTTGAAGAAACACATGTTGACACATGCAGGAGAAAAGCCACATGCCTGTCCTCATTGTTCAAAGAAATTTGCTCAGAAAGAGCATTTAAAGACCCACATGTTGACACATACAGGAGAAAAGCCACACGCCTGTCATTATTGTTCAAAGAAATTTGCTCGGAAAGTGAGTTTGAAGACACACATGTTGACACATACAGGAGAAAAGCCACACGCCTGTCCTGATTGTTCAAAGAAATTTGCTCAGAAAGTGAGTTTGAAGAGACACATGTTGACACATGCAGGAGAAAAGCCACATGCCTGTCCTTGTTGAAATAAATTTGCTGAGAAAGGGCATTTGAAGACACATGTTGACACATTTTAGGAGAAAAGCCGCATGCCTGTCCTGATTGCAAAATAAAATTTGCTCGAAAAGGGGATTTGAAGACCCACATGTTGACACATACAGGAGAAAAGCCTCATTGTTATAAGAAATTTGCTCTGAAAGGGTATTTGAAGACCCACATGTTGACACATACAGGAGAAAAGCCACATGCATGTTCTGGTTGTTCAAAGAAATTTACTCTGAAACAAAATTTGAAGACCCACATGTTGACACATTCAGGAGAAAAGCCTCTCGTGATTGCAAAGTGAAATTTGCTCTAAAAGAACATTTGAAGACCCACATGTTGACACATTCAGGAGAAAAGCCACATGCCTGTCCTCATTGTTCAAAGAAATTTCCTCGGAAAGGGAGTTTAAAAAGACACATGTTAAGTCATACAGAACTGAAGAACCACGTGTTGACAACACTTACAGGTCCCTAATTAACGCAGAAGGGGATTATTCCCTGAAGGCATTTTCCTGATTTCAGGGATTGCATTCGGGTGCTAGATATGCACAAGTCATGTCGGTGCCACATAATGCTGACACACATGTTCCTGTGCATAGTTTATCGATAACGTGTAGTTGGGAAGTTAAGAGTAGAAATAATTAGTAACTTAAACGAGTACTGACCTTGGGAAGACGAAGTTTGAGTGGAATTCCATGAATGTAGTTTACCGGAACGGAAGGATATGTGAGAGAGCGCATGTCCGGAAGAGCCATATTTTAACGCACAGATCATCTAGTTTGTTGTAAAAAAGAATAAACAACTGATGATCTGAAAATTAACAAGTTTGGAAAAACATTTTCATATATTCTTGGGCGGGTAACTTAGGCTAGGGAAGGGCACATATCCTTCCGTTCCGGTAAACTACATTCATGGAATTCCACTCAAACTTCGTCTTCCCAAGGTCAGTACTCGTTTAAGTTACTAATTCCATTTCACGTAGTTTAGCCGAAACTACAGGAAATGTGAGACTTCAAAGTATGTTTTTTCAAACGTTTCTCACAGTCATACCTCATTTTCTCACTTTCACATCAAAATCCCTAAGACCACACCATCAACTTTGTTTTTAGTGCATTATGCCTTTTTTATTTTCAACATTTTCCAGTGCATTATCTATGCCTGGGTTTTAAGTGCATTATCTATGCATCTTTGATTATTCAAAAACATGTTACAGTGCATTATCTATGCATTGTTTCAGTTATGAAGACTTTCGCCACAGTGATAATAATAGTCTTACTGCTTTCCTAGCAGTCCACCATTGTCTTCTTCAGTGAAGTGCCTACTTGTAGTTCTTACAACTTGACCTGCCCATGAATTTCCACATGGTACTCTGAACTTTTTGGCTTTCTGCTCTTTGCGAATCATCGACTATTGGTCGATTGTAAAATCGCTGGAAAGTTTTAGCATTCGACCAGCCTGCTGATTTTAATATGTCATCAATACATACACCAGTTTTTAACATAGCTGATGAGGAAGCACTTCTAAAGCTATGAGCAGTGAACCCTTGGACACCAGCTGACCCCAAAACCTCTTTCATCCAACGAGCTATCGAATCCTTCAATGCTGGCCCATGTGGCCGTCCATAAGGCCAAAAAAAAAAATAGGTCTGTTTACGGTAACATAGGCCAAAAAAATAGGGTCGGTAGGTCGGGATTTTTTTTTTTTTTTTTTTTCCAAAAAAACCATATTTTTACGTTATTTTGCCAAAAAAACAAGATTTTTTTTTTTTTTTTCCAAATGCCAAAAAAAAGTCTAGGGTCGCGCGAAAAAACTAGGGTCGGTCGGGTTACCGTAAACAGACCTTTTTTTTTTTTGGCCTAACACAAAATAAGTTTGTCACAGTCTCCACGCACCACTGCAGTCCTTGCAATGTATTCTTTTAAACAGCTTACAACACACAGTTGTTTTTCCTCCTCATACTTTTGGAGATGTATTGGCGCTTGGTGATAACCAGGTCTACTATGCTTGAGTTTATCAACTACATGAATCTTGCATGATCCCTGGTTTAAAAACTGAACACATGATAGTTTCAATAAATGAATTGTCTGCACTCTCTGTGCCGAAACAATCAAAAGTAAAGCACACAATTTTAATGTTATTTCTTTCAAGGAGAGTTTGCTATTGTCCTCACTATTTCTGAAAAAATCCAATAGCACAGCCACATCCCAAGTGTTCTTTTGGCGGGGCAATGGTGTTCTCAGCTGAAACACACCTCTTACAAAATGACATATCAATGGGTGTTCTCCCATTTTCTTGTTGCCATCTGTTTGTACTACAGCAGAAATAGCACTCCTGGCTGTGTTAATAGCACTGTAGCCTAATCCAAGGCTAAACAGCCCAGTCAAAAATTCCAAAACTTGCTTTACAGATGCATGAAATGGATCACAGTTCCGTTCAACACAGAAAACTTTCCACCGTGACAAGTAGCTGGAATACTGTCTGTGTGTTCTTTCCCTCCATGATGCACAGATGATGCTGCAAGCTTGTCCATGAATTCCTTGTGCTTCAACTGCATCCCTGATAACATCACTGCCATCAACTGAAGCTTGCTGTGCAGAGGATGTGGTGTCTGCGCGTGGGCCAGACGTAGAACAGTCCTCCCCTTGGGTAGCAGAAGAGGTTTCCTGACGAGGAGCCGCAATAGTTGAGGATACCAAGTTGCTGTAGGCCAGTCTGGGACTATGACAACCCCTTCTGCGTTGTCCTTCTCCAGTTTGACCAGGACCCTCTGAATCAGGCTGAATGGTGGAAAAGCATAAAAGAACCAGTTAGTCCAACTCATCTTAAATGCATCCACTGCAAACGATTCTGGATCTGGTTGCCAAGACACAAAAGTTGCCAACTGGCGATTTAGTCTTGATGCAAAAAGATCAATTTCAGGTTTTCCAACTAGCTCACAGATTCTTTTGAGAATCTGTCTGTCCAGCATCCATTCTGTATTATCATTGAATTTTCTGGACCGTGCATCAGCTTGTGTATTTAGCTTGCCAGGAATGTGAGCTACTGTCAGCCAAATATTCCTGTCTTTACACCAGATCCAGATTCGTTTTGCTACATCATTGCAATCTGCAGAATGTGAACCACCCATTTTTTCAATGTATGACACCGCACATGAGTTGTCTGTCAGCACTTTGATATGTTTACCATCAATATCCTTACTAAAGCTTTTCAGAGCATGCTCAATCGCCATCAGCTCTAGAACATTGATATTGTTGTTTCTTTCTAAAACAGACCAACAGCCACCTGTTTGCTTTGGGTGGCAAACTGCACCCCAACCCAAAGTGGAGGCATCTGTTGTTATTACCATTTCAGGTTCAGATCTTTCTATGGGGAAAAAAGCTGAATCTATGTTCTGTAGCCACCAGTCTAGCTCTTCTTCAGCTTCTTTTGATATAACTACCAATGCATCAAAATCCCCTTTTTTCACTTTCAATGCTTCAACCTTAACCTTATCGAGTTGTCTATAGAACAACTGACCCCAAAGCACAGCTGGGAATGAAGCAACAAGCTGACCAATCACTTGCGCTAGCTCCCGAATGGTAATCCTTTTCCTGTTTTTTACACTTCTGCAAGTATTTTTCAGTTTCTGAATTTTCTCTTCAGTCAGACAGACAGACATATTTTCTGAATCTAGCCAAAACCCCAGATACTTTATCTTTTTGAGTGGGGTAAGTTCTGACTTTTCTTCATGGATGATAAATCCAAGGGCTTCAAACAAGTGTTCTGTTTCCTGAACATTCTGCAGACAACTCTCATAAGTTTGTCCCTGAAGATAGCAATCATCATCGAATGATGCTGACAAAAAGCCCCTTTTTCTCAGACAAGCATACACTGGTTTCAGTAACTTTGTAAAATATCTTGGGCAGTTACACAACCCGTTTGGGAAGCAGGTGTATTCATACAACTGTTCTCTCCAAATGAATTTCAAAAATTTCCTGAAATCTGGCTTGATTGAGACAGAATAATATGCATGCCTCAAGTCAACTGAAGCAAATATGTCACTGACTGATTAAACTCTTTCAGGTTTAGAATCATTCGATATGTTCCATCTGGTTTCATCACCAGGAATACAGGGGATATTATTTCTCCATCTTCACTTTCACATTTTTCGATTACTTTCATTTTCAGTAACTTCTGAACTTCATTGTCCATCTCAAAAAATTGATAACCTTTGATTTGAGTTGTAGGCACTTTTCCTACTTCTAATTCTGATAAATCCCTCAGTGGAATTTCAGCCCCTGTCACCATTTTCAAAATAAACGGATCTGATGTCAGCTTTCTCCATTCTTCAATAAAGTATTGTATTCTACCCGCAATAAATGGTATCTGAACACTTTTGTTTATTGGATAGCGTACCTTACCGGTCAGGTCTGGCTGTGCATCCTCATTTATGCCGATTTGAATGTCGTGTTGTTCTGCCCTCGGAAGCTTCTCCCCCGGTAGCGTGGATAGTAACCTCTTGCTCGGCCGCTTGTCCAGCCTCGGCCTCTTCTCTGGTCGTAGTCCCAGTTTTTTGTCCTGCCTCCTCTGAATGGAAAAAACTTGTCTCCCCTTGATGACCGAGTGATTGCCATGCCAAGCTTGGACGACGAATCAATGGAGGCGAACACAGATCGCAAATCATCCCCAAACAGTTCTGTTGTCACTGGGATTTCTGAAGAAACGAGTTTCTTGTATTTCTTGTTGAATTGCGGTGCAGACATAATCGACACTCTTCTGTCCATTGACATTTCGTGAGTCGCTTTGAGAATGAGCCCCATTGAATCGGTCAGAGATTTCATTTGTTTTTTCACATCAATGTTTGTTTTCCCAACACACTCGTTCGCTGCACACACAAGAGCGTTCACTGCTGTAAGCAAAATGTGTTGAATTCTTTGAGTACGCAAATCTGCACTTTTCTGGTTATGGTCCATTGTGTCCCACACTTCATGGTTCACTCGAAGAACTTTTAGTTCGACGTTTTTCGGGCGCTTGTGTTCCGAAATCTTGTTTTTCATTTTTGCTTTGTTCATTTTGCCTTTTGCCATCATGTTGACTATTTTGGCTAGCTGTTCCGAAATATCATCGCCAAGCTCCTCATCAGCCTCATAATCTTGCTGAATCCCTGTCAGTGTGTCACTTTCAGCATTTTCATCACTGCGATTCTCTGTCTGATCGCCACAAGATCTCACACGAGTAAGATTTTCAATTTGGTAGTCCAAATCTTCATCAGAATTGTCCACCAAAAAAGATACGGTACTGTCTTCTTCTCTGCGTCTTTTCTTAGACTTCAAAGGGGAACTACTCCGAAGTTGAACACATTCTGAATCTTTGTCTTCCACAATTTCCCCTTCGTCTGCAGCCCATTTCTTTAGTGCACGCAGGATTCGTTCATTCTGCTTTTTCATGTCATCCCAATCCTTTGTCGGTAATTGTACTACCTCGGGTCGAGGTTTTTCTTTTTGTTTCACTTTTGTGATTTCAACCATGGTTTTGTGGGGTCTCTGTGAGCATGGAGGGGAAGAGTCTTCACCCTCGGAATCAGATTTGAGCAAGTTTTCTTCGCTCTCCATTCCAAATTCTTTGAAAGAACAACGCAGCAAGGTTCGCGGAATCGAAAGATGTACTTTGAGACCGAAAAATTCGATCGTAAACCAAGATGAATCACGATAAACAACCGAAAAAAGCGGAGCATCGGTTTCAGACGTGCGCTAATGGCGCCGGAAATACGGATATGGCTCTTCCGGACATGCGCTCTCTCACATTTCCTGTAGTTTCGGCTAAACTACGTGAAATGGAATTAGTATTTAGTGTAGGAGGAGGGTTGGGGGTGGGTAGGGAGGGGGTGGGTATGGTTTACTTTGAGCAGGTCGGTTTCAGTTTTAATAAACAATTCTAGAGAATTGTGTATCTTATATTTGAGTCTTTCGTGTTTTAGACATTGATGCATTTAATAGTTTTAACGAGTTGCCTTTTGTTTTATCATTCTGGTGTTTATCTAGATGTGCTGTGTATCTTATAAGAAGTTCTTAAAAGTTCGAAGTTATTTTAGCATATAGGTTTTTTTATGGTCTTAACAGTTAAACATGTATTACGTTATCATTAAGATTCATGCTTTGTTAGCACTAAGCAGTTGTTTTAATCAGTCTGGTTTTCTCTTGTTTTCATCTTATGAACATTCTAAATGTTAGACTAACTTATTGTCTTGTACAGAATAACAACTGTGTGAATGGTGCTATACTGAATGAAAGAGTGTGACATGAAGTTCTTGTACATCATTGTAAAGAGTGTGAATGACGTTTTAGTTTAGATGTCAAGCGCTTAGAGCAAGCCTTTTTAACGAAAGTTTTTGATTTAGCGCTATATAAATGTTCTTCTTCTTATTATTATTATTATCTGAAGGTTTTCTCGAGTCTCGTTGGAAGCCCGTAACACTATGCACACTCAACAGATGCTTTTACCCAATGAGAGAGAGAGAGGAGGGTGTTGGAGAGGGGAGAGGGAGAGAAAGAGGGAGGGGAGTGTGGGAGGCAACAAACAGGAATTGATGAAAAAGTTATGAATGTATTTTGCGTTATTTTTGGAGCAGTATCTGGTTTAAACCTCTATTGTTCAGAAGTGAATAAAACTATTTCGTTGATAGTTTGTTGTAACTGCGCAGACATTTGGAGTGATCCGGTTACAGTTCTTCTACTTTTTTGCATGTTGAATAGAAATATCGCAGCCATCACATGGCCCTTATGTCGTGTAGCCTGCGATTTCGTGAAACATGTTTGCACCAAAAACGGTGATTGGTGACGTTTTTGCAACGCATGTGTTGAAATACCCCCCGCTGGTTAGGGGGAGTCCCATATTGGTTGGGACGAGAAAGAATTTACCCGATGCTACCCAGCATGTCGTAAGAGGTGACTAACGGTTCTGTTTCTCCTTTTACCCTTGTTAAGTGTTTCTTGTATAGGACATGTAAGAAATGTTAAGTCCTTTGTACTGGAAACTTGCATTCTCCCAGTAAGGTCATATATTGTACTACGTTGCAAGCCCCTGGAGCAATTTTTTGATTAGTGCTTTTGTGAACAAGAAACAATTAACAAGTGGCTCTATCCCATCTCCCCCCTTTCCCCGTCGCGATATAACATTGAATGGTTGAAAACGATGTTAAACACCAAATAAAGAAAGAAAGAATGTATTGAAATAACATTCTGAATTGGTTTTCTTGGTTAAAACTGGTGGGGTGGCCAAGCAATAAAGACATCGGCCTCAAGAAGCCCTAATTTCGAATATCTGCTGACGCATATATCCCCCCCCCCCCCACCCCGCCCCTCATCTCTGGAAAATAAAGTATGCTCAGACTTCAACCCAGAACTGTTAACTGCGCAAAATTGGCAACACCACCGAATATACTACCAAACCTGTCAGTTCGTATTTATGACCAAATTGCAAATATTGTCTTATAGTATAGGTTTCACCAGCAAGACTGAGCAACTCACATCAGCATCCCTGGCATACCACTTTATTTGAAGGTCCTGATACATCCAGACCTGTGCACATCTACGGTTTCTCCGTAATTTCTTCGATTTTTATATGCAGAATACGGTGCTACGGGTCTTTGATTAAAATTCCGAAAATCCGATGTTGTACTCCAAAAAATATTGTTTGTACTTTTTTTCTCTTTTAAGATGTTTTGACCAATTAGTTGGCCGTTGCGCTGAAAAGACGTTTTCCGATTTACCGGAAGCACGCGTGTTCTAGACCGGCACGGTGGCCTAGTGGTAAGGCGTCCACCCCGTGATCGGGAGGTCGTGGGTTCGAACCCCGGCCGGGTCATACCTAAGACTTTAAAATTGGCAATCTAGTGGCTGCTCCGCCTGGCGTCTGGCATTATGGGGTTAGTGCATGCTAGGACTGGTTGGTCCGATGTCAGAATAATGTAACTGGGTGAGACATGAAGCCTGTGCTGCGACTTCTGTCTTGTGTGTTGAAAACAAAATTACCGTAAAGTACCAAGTATAAGCCCCCCCCCCCCCCCCCCCCCCTCTGCACGAATTTCGGACAAAAGTGGGGGGTGGGCTTATACTCGGTACTTGACCCTATGCACGAACATATTTTTCATTGCAATGGAGACATGATTCATATAATGATACCATCTGGTATGTAAAGTGTTATGTTTGTTCAAACTAAAGCAATATTAATGTGAAACAACATGAAGATATTTTGTGTATTATAAAATTGTTAAACTCGCAGACAGACACACGTAAGGCTTACACACCATCACTCGTAAATGAACACATTGAAAGCATGTCTATTCGACAAAAACGGCTTTTATTTAAAAACAATTTGAAAAACCTGAAATCCTCAAAATCTGCCGGCACCTTCTGGTTACTGGACGTACAGAGGCGAATGGATACATGGTGCCGTTTTTTTCCACCTTTGTAGCCACATGTTTGACGCATCAAAGTCTTGAAGTTTCAGACCCGCCCCTAACTGTCGCGCTTTTCTCTGCAAGTCTTTTTTTTCTAACAACTCGCCCTTCGCTTCTTTCTTCTTGTAGAAACTCAAAAAGTATCACCTCCAACTCCTCCGACTTCACAGTCCGACAAGGGTGCAGTTTCAACTTTCGCTTTTCTCTGCCAGTTTCATGCTGCAGAAGGACATCTCTGTTAGCTCGCCACATCCTAATTTGTTTTCTGTCCACACCAAACTCTTGAAATCTACTGAGTAAGATTTTCGCTTCGGCATTTTCTTGAAAAGAAGCGCCAAAAGCAAGGGGAAGAAACTCTGACACGACATTCTTCGGCATTCCTTTTTTCTCTCCCTGTTCTCGATTTTTCGTTGGTTTTTTTAGCCATGCAAAAGTGGGGGGTGGGCGTTTACTCGGTACTTCACCTTTTGCACGGATTTTGCTCCAAGGTGGGGGATGGGCGTTTACAATGTTATGGGCTTATACTCGGTACTTTACGGTAAACACCAAATAAAGAAAGAAAGAAATCCCCACTCTTTGGTCTTTCTCTCGCGCGATGTGTGTGTGCACTTTGTGCATGTGTCAGTGTTAGTGTGTAAGAGAGGGAGAGTGTGTGAGTGTGGTTATGTGTGTGTGTGTATGTGAGTGTGTTCGAAAGAGAAAGAGTGGCTGTGCGTGAGTGTGTTCCGGAGTTTGTGTGTATGTTTGTAAAAGTGTGTATGTGTCCGTATGATTATATGTGCGCATGAGTGTGTTTTAAGTTTGTGTGAGTGAGTAAATGTGAGTGATTGAGCGTATGTCGTGTGTGTCACAGTGTGTGTCACAGGGTGTGTGTGTGTGTGTGTGTGTGTCACAGTGTGTGTGTGTGTGGTTGTAAGGCTATGTGTGTGTGTGTGTGTGTGAGAGAGATTTGTCCTTGTCATTTCACTTCTCCTTAAGGCTGGAGTATACACCTGAGGCCAAATTTCAAAGTGGTTAGGCAGTTTTAAAGGTTTCTTTTTATGTTAGTTCAATGTTTGGTTTATCAGGAAATAACAGAATGAATAGTGCTTGTCGCGCAACATTTTGAGATAACGACTGAAGTTTGAGCCTAGGTATGAGATTTTGTCACGTAAACCCTACTGAAGAAAATGTGATATTGTATTGTGAATATGTAAACAAAAAACAATCGGATGATCACAAACTGAAGAAGAGAAATAGGGAAGCAAAATAGAACATCAAACATGGTGATTTTACAGGTGAATTTGGAAAAAAACCCGTTATGTATCCATTTTTGAAGCCCAATTTGAAGCATGGAACACAGCGTTAAAGTGGTTACAGTGTTCAGAAATGATGTTAAATAACAAGAGTTATCCCTCTTCATAAATTTTAAAAGAAATACACCTCTTGTCGCGCAACATCTTGAACTGTGATGCTTTTACTACCCCCACCCCCTACCCATTTTTTCAACAAAAAAAAATGCATATTATTTTCTAAATAGAAAAGCAAGGTAATCAGATGATCAAAAACTTCAGAAGATAAATAGGGAAGCAAAATAGAACATCGAACATAGTGATTTAACTGGTGAATTCAGAAAACACACACTTTTTTTCTCATTTTTGAAGCTGAATTAGAAGTTTGGAAGATAGAAAACATAAATTAAAAGTGCTAAAGTGCTTACAGTGTTTAGAAATAGTGTTAGATACCAAGTTGAGTTATCCCTCTTCATCACAGTTAAAAGAAACACACCTCTTGTCGCGCAAAATCTTGAACTGTGATGCTTTTACTACCCCGGCCCCCTCCCCATTTGAACAAAAAAGAGTGCATATTCTCTTCACATTAGAAAAATAAGTAATAGTAACTGGACATTTTTAAAATACAACTTTTCTGTCAGTCCAAGGATTGCTTAGTCCATTAAAACAAACAGATTAGGATTTAACGCGCCCATTTTAAGATAAAAATAACATGATAATTGATATATATCAGACTTTTTTATGCAATTACTACTGAAGATTTGTTTACATTTTACTGTGAATTAATTGATCAAAATTCCAGATGACTAATATAGGAACAAAATAAAGCATACAACATAGTTACTGTCCTGGTAATATGGAGAAAAAAAACACCACCTTTGTATCATTTTTGAAAGTCATTTTCAAGCGAAGCCCCCATGAAGCTGAACGTTTTTTTATGTTTCTGGAGGAAAAGGAAGCCTCTCCTTGAACAAAAAAGGTAAATTCGACAGCAAGCTGTATAAGCAATGCAACCCCCCCTCCCTCCCCCACCAAGGTACATGCTTAAGCCAGGGGGGGAGGGGGGTGCGCAACCCCTGTAACCACCCCCCCCCCCCCCCAGTCCGGCCCTGCACTGCGGCCGTCTCTTGTTAGTATAAAATGAACAATTGCACATTTGCGTCATTCACACTTTTTCAGAAGCTATAAATAAATTCTGAAGAAAAAATCGTTGTGGCTTATTGTGTTCACTGTGTCGTAATTTAGAAAGTTGTTTGCTGAAATAGTAGTTCAAATTGCATAGCTCGTACTTTTTTTTGTGACGAAAGATATGAATAACCCCTTTTTTTATTTGCAAAATGAAATGTACCCTAACAATGGTCGAGAATGCAGAACACACACACACACACACACACACAGTGACACAGTGACACATACACACACATATACACGCAGACACACACACGCAGACATGCATATATACACTGGTACCCACGGACAAACCCAAAAACATAGACACACAGACACTTGTCTCTTCTTAGTATGTTTCATTACACTTTTGCTTTGAATATTTTCTCTTTCATTTTCCCATAAGTTCTTTCATCCATTATACTAACTAATATGTGAACATGGAAATTACCCTTTCAAAAACATGGTTTATTGTTCAAAAATTCGATCAATCTACTATAGGATATGTAATGAATGGCGGTTATGGTGTTTATAGTTGAAGGGATATGACTAGTGCTTTTTTTGTAATACAAAGAGTTTGTCAGGAGTTGTTTAACTTTGAGAGTGGAAACTTTTAACAGTTCAGTAAAATTCCATGGTTAGCTACGGACGGTCAAACTGGGTTCGCGGCACGTGAATTTACAACTGTGCGAGTTGTTCACGTTATAATCGCAACCGCTTGATTTTGTGAGTTGTGATTGTAAACTGCCTGACAATTGGAAGTCATTCGACCTGGGCTCTCGGATGAGAAAACCTGCTCTTGGTTTTGATGTCAACTTTGCAAGAAAACATTTGATCTTGATGTCAACCTTGGAACCGGGAAACATTGCCGGGATGACTTGGACTTTTGTATGGGTGCCGCCATATTGGAAGATGAGGTACTTTGCTAGTTTTGTGTGAACTTGAACATTTCTTTTGTATGCGCGGACATGACTTGTGTACTTGAATAATTTCGGAATCGTATAATTTTCTTGTGCTCGGTTGGTGTGTTTTTTGAATATTGTTAGTTGTTACAGTAGGGTGTTATATTTTGTAACAGGCCGCCCCAGTCTGACTTGTGCGGGGTGGTGCCAGAGTGGCGAGGGTGCGATGGAGGCCGTAAGGTTGAAGGCTAGCTACATCGTCACCTCTACATAACGTAAAAGTTATGTTTTGTTTATTTGCTTTCTTGTCCTTGTAAATATGTTATGACGTTGACAATGAATGAGTGAGTTTCAAAAGGTCGTGGACAATGAATGAATGAGTTTCAAAAGGTCATGAATTGATTATTGTAAGCAAGAAAATATTTGAGAATTTGAGGAATGAGTTGATAATTGCTATGTCAGAAACAAACCAATTTGTATGTTCTAATTAAACCATTGGCTATTGTTTGGAAAGAATGAGTTGGTGAAAGACTACAAATTCTTCTAATCTTCTCTCTGCTTTCCTAAACTTCTGAGCGGGAGTCAGATGATTGACTGTGTGTGTGTGTGTGCACATATAAAGAATCTGGAAGGAGATTAATAAGGATAACTACGGATCTTCTTTATTTCAAATCTCTTACATTGGCGAGCTTGCCAGGATTGTCCCCCCTGGTAGAACTCACAAAGAAGAACCAACCAAACAAAGTTCGTTGGTCAAAAGAGTGTCAGATGGCTTTTGACAGGGTGTTACGGCTGGAATTTCGGTGTGTATGTCTGTATGTATGTATATCTACTCCTATCAGAAATTGTGCGTGCTACTCTCTGTTTACTATCTAGCCTTCACACACACACACACACACAACACTCCAACCAGGCACAAAGACAAGAACACAGTATAGCCCTTTGCCCCTGCACCTCTATTAGAATGTTCAATAACACAACATAAACATATTATTATACATCCATTCTACAGATCACTTTCACTCCACATGAAAGTTCTATTTCTGTTAACACACAGAAATCTAACTGCACAAAATTACATACATGTTATTTTGTCATGCAGTCTACAATTCCCGTGCACACACGTAAAACACTTTAAGCTTTGTTCCGTGAGAACCTGTCTGTCTCAATACACACGAAGTCATTGCCTCAAGCAATACTTCTGTCAATATTCACTTCTGTTACACACAGATGACAAAAACCACGACGCTCGACGTCTCATGGTTATTCACTCGGGAAACGTATCTCTGTACAGCTATCACGCTGGTTAATTGCTCTCAGTCGTACTCACAATATACAGTGGCACGCACTGCTTCACCCCACCCACACAACTGTCTCGTGTGGTGGAATGGGACGGGGTTCCCGTTTTGCAGCGCTTCACGCTGTCTCCCCTTCTGCGTTCCCACAGCTCACGGCTGGAGCGTGAGGGTAGAACCTCCCGTCTCGTTCCCCTTCCGCGACCCCTCTCGGCCCGGGATACTTCCGCGACCCACTCGGCCCGGGATGCTAAAATACACAAGTTTAAACTACCATAAGTCTCCATACTTGAATAAACTTTTATGACATTCTTTATCACTACCGTCAACTAACTTATGCGGTTACAGTATATACACCCGCTTACTCATAAGCGACTTCATTTCCGAAAAACATGTAAACATTCCCTTTTCAACAATGGCTGACATCAACGCACACTTTTCAGCTAATTCACACATGACTCTCCCGGTCATTTCTCAAGTCAATATTTCCGAGCAAAATAATATCTCCGAGCAAAATATCAATTCAATAAATACCTGTAAACACAGCAGCTGAATCTACCGATTCAATACCGCGGCACGAGTCCCCAAACGACCTCCAGCGCCCGGTGAGAAACTTTACAATCAGGAGACACTTCTTCTCCTGTCGATAGTCTGCAAAGCTCTGCTGTCTAATCTATCTACAAACGTGACCTCAGTCACTACTCTTCTCTGATTGGTCACATCTCACACGTGACATCACTGCACTGTACGGACAATATTTCACCGCACGGTGCCTACTCAAAGTTCGTGGCCCATGAAATTTTGTACACCTGAGTCACATAACTCCAATATACATCTATGTGCAAATCCGTTTGTCACATTACCCCCTCCTCCCAGAAAAAAAATGACCGACCGAGGTTATTTTTTCTTTAGGATACCAGGTAAAAGAGGGTAACTACTTCACTATAATACAATGTCTATATCGCAATTCACTACGGAACAAACTTGTCTTAGCTGACATAAGAAACAAACTTTCCACTGATCACATATGTGTAACAACACTACTTTATGTCTGATAAAGTACTTCTTCCTTCTCTAGGAAGATTCCACTGAGTTTTTCTTTTAACTCGCAATTTCCAGTCATGTTGCTTTCTAGCTCGACCATACAAAGTCTTTCTTTAGCATCATCAGTTTACTTATCCTGAGTCCACGACTCTTTCAACATAGTACTACGACTCATGTTTCTGATGCTAAACCGACAAGTAGTCAAAATATCATGAAAACCATTTTCTTGACCTCTTTCTGCGATTGCCACCATGGCCTACAGCAGCAGTAGTCTCAATTAACCTGGACTTCAATCTGTTCATATCTGCTTGCAACTGAATGAGTTGTTCTCGTACAACTGCCAAGTCCTGATTCGAACACCCAACCTTCTGATCTGGAGTCCGAACCAAAGGTTTACTAGGAGGGTTTCTTCTCTTTTCCTGCACACGATTTGTACTAGCTGTAACCCCCTCAACATCAGGAAAACAGTCTGCACTCCCTGAAATCCCCGGAATGTTGCCTATTATCAAATCAGCGACAGGATCATTCAGGACGCAACAAACCATTTCTCCCGACACATAAGGTGTCTCAACTTTAACTTTCGCCTGAGGATAAGTAAGGACCTCTCCACCAAATGTCTTACAGGTGACCTTTCTACTGACCATCTGGTCTTTTGACACCAATCCTCTACGCACTCCAGAAATCGTAGAACCCGTGTCACGGAGTACTGTACACTCACTCCCGTTGACACTACCATGTTCTAACTTCAAACACCCAACTTCCTGCGTAATTGGTGAAACGACTTCCGCAACAGCAGAATTTCCCGACACTTCATGCACCTTCTGGTCTTGGCCCCCAAAGCCATGATCTGTCCGCAAAGGACAATGTCGACGCCAATGGCCTTTTTTTCCACACGACCAACAATCATCTCCACTCTGTCGGAATGAACCGCCTCTGCGACCACCAGTACGACTGCGTCTACTTCCACGAGGATAGTATGTATCACCTTGTGACTGTGCCTGTGCATCAGACGTACCTCTGCCATAGCTCCAGTTACCTTGTCTACGACCAGCAAAACTAGAACCATACCTCCGAGACTGCGGACCACCTCTCCGATTATTGCTTTGTGAAAAAGCAGCTGCAGCATACTCTTCGTGACTACAAGAACCTGCAGAAAAAATGGTTGGTCCCGACTTTCGTGACAAGTTTTTCCCAGGTCTCGCTAAGCGATAGCTTTCGGCGGCTTTGACCATTTCATCCAAAGTCACTAGACCTCGTTCTCGAATGAAAGTTGCTAAGTCAGCTGATACGCTTTCAAGGAATTGTTCTCCCAGGATCAAGTTCACTAGACCTTCAACATCTGTGGTTATGTCAGATAGCGCAACCCAACGATCAAACAATCGTCGTAACTCAATCCCAAAAGTTTGGAACGGTTCCTTTTCACTTGGACGGATATTTCGGAGCTTTTGTCTAAATGTTTCAGACGTGCACTGAAATTTCTTCAGCAAGTTTTCTTTCAAACATTGGTATGTTAGTTCACCAGCAGCAGCAAGGCTATGGTATAGGTTTAATGCATTGCCCTCTAAAAGAGCAGACAAGTACGTGATCCACCTTGTCTCTTCCCATCCCAGAGATTTTGCATGAGTTTCAAATCTGAACAAGTAAGAGTCTATATCATCTTGCTGTTCTCTGAATGCAGGGAGTCTGGGGTAAACAGGGCGAGCACCTACATTAGTGTGAGAATCCCGACCATTTTGTGGTGCACGCGACCCAGCACTAATTTCAGCCTGCCTAATCTCAAGCTCTCTTTGCTTTAACTGGTGTTCTCTCTCTTTGTCTCTTTCTTCCCGGTCCAATTCTTTTTGTCTTCGACTTTCTTCCATTTCCAATTCTTTTTGTCTTCGACTTTCTTCAATTTGTGCATCTTCCCTTTCTTTTTGTCGATCAAATTCTTTTTGTCTTCGACTTTCTTCCATTTCTAATGCTTTTTGTCTTTCTTCCCTTTCTTTTTGCTTCTCATCTTTTTCTCGTTTTCTCTCCAAACGATCAAAACTCTCTTTCACGTATTTCTCACGTTTATCTGCAGCCAGACCCAAAGTCTCTGCCTGTTTAACGAACTTTTCAAACAACGCATCATAATCATCATCGCTCTCCATTGTGTAAGTTTTGAACTTTCAAAATCACACCAAAATATGTCCAAGTTTAGAGAAACAACAAATTTGAAAAAGTTTCAAAAAATAATGCAAGTTCAAGCAATCTACTTGAAAACTGTCAAGTACCACAAGAAAATCTGGCACCAAAACCAATAGTCAATACAAGACCATATCCAAACACGTTTTGGCGTAAATCTCACGCAACAATATCCAACAATTTTAATTAAAGTCAGATACTCAGTTAATGAAGTCAAAAACGAATCTTGGTTCAAAACATATATATACAAGTACAAACAAAACAACAAACCCAAACCACAAATAGGAGGAAAAATTCAAAGTTCAAAAATACAAACACAAGTAAATACTTAAGACTAATCAACAATCTAAATACTAAATCAGAAAATTAAACCCAAAATAAGTAAAGTCCAACTAAAGGAAACGCAGTTGGAAGCAAAATAAAAACAAAGTTCCAACAAAAAATTTATGAAGTAAAACAACCCATAACAATCAAAGTTTTAAATAGTAACTTAAAATAACTATGTATACCCCAGCAAACAATTTTACGTTGTATTCACGTTATATTCACGTTGGGTTACGTTGGGTTTACGTTGCGTTTCAACGTTTTTTTACGTAGATTTGTATGGACGAAATCACGTGGGAATAACGTTGGAAAACAACGTTGCATTTTACGTGACACCAACGTGAATGCAACGTGAATTATTGGTGGAGGTGGATTGTTCGTAAAAACATTACGTGAATTTTACGTTGTCACAACGTGAATTTTTGGTTGTGGTTGTGGTTTGGTTGAAATTGCGTTGCATTTTTACGTAATGTCCACGTGAATGGAACGTAAATTTTAGGTCAAAATTTAGATGAAAAATTACGTGAATTCTACGTTGACACAACGTAAAAGTTGTGTTTTGGTGCATTTTTTTCTGATAAAATTGACGTGAATTACACGTCGACACAACGTGAATTTTTGGTTGTGGTTGTGGTTGTGGTTTGGTTTGATTTCGACGTGAATGCAACTTTGGTAAATGTATACACGCACACACACCAACTTTCACACTCAGTCACAGATCATAAGGACTATTACGTGTAACACCATAAACTCAAGATACGATCAACAATTTTATTTCATAACAAAAACATGCATATTATGTTGCGGAGAAACTAAAAATGCACGCAGCTTTGCAGGGCAACAGCACAGCATATTCAATCGATTTCATTCTTTGTCCTGGTGGTCCTCTTCTCCCAGGCAGTCCTCTATGCGCCTCTTTGATGCTGGTCGCTAAACAAAGCAAAGACAGCACATTGATATTAGTGACACCAGAGCCTCTATAATGTCTGGAGTAGAAATACACATCTTTTCAACTTAGGTCACTTTTTAGTAACTTTCCACTGCCTACTATGTCTCTGGCCTACTGCCAACTGAGTGTTGACACTACATGTATTTCTTTTTAATATATGAAATAAAGCATTATGTCCCTTCTTCGAAAAGTTTTCTAACCTTCATCTGTCCGACACGTGCGATCTCACTTTTTCAGTGAGTTATTTTTTCCCTCTAACATCTGGTTGCCAGACTTCCGTCAAACTCTTGTCAAATGTCACACTGTGATTCTCACGTATCTGATCGCTTCTTTAAGAGCACTTGACAGTGCAGCTAGTGTCCAGTCAATCACTTCTTTCAGACGGGTCATAAAATTGCAAAGGCTCCTAATTGCCCCGCTCCTGTACGCTTCGTTGGGAAAAGTCGAAGAGGCTAGCGGAAAACTTTGGGGGGAGGGTCTATGGGGGGGGGGGGGGGAGGGGGGATCTTAGATTGAGAGGAGACGGAATGCATGGAACGGAACTTTTATGAATCGTTTTGTAGTTTTTGTGTCTGGGGCATGTAAACAAAACAAAAATGAGCAAAATTCTGAGAGAAAAACGGGAGCTTTATCAAAGCAAATTTGTTTTACAGTTGTTGTGATTATTTAACGACAAGAGGAGACACAATATAATTTGTTATAATTTTGATTTCTGAGAGTTGAAATCAATTACGCAGATATATTATAAGTCTACAAAGCCATGACGGTGCCAAAATAGAATGATAGCATTTTTGAATATTTCACTAATCAGAGCAGCAGAATTCTAACTTCATTATATAAAATCAATCTAATCAATGAATTTAGTAAGCACTGAAGGCATCGTGATCATTAAAAAATCTCACAACTTAAGAACATCATACCTCTGCATAAATTACGCTTATGCAGTATGTTTCTTCCGATTAATACAAACACTTTATTTTTCGCAGAGCAGGGACCCGGCATTGATACCGTCACCTGAAAATCAGTGGCTGTGTTGTAAGACCTACATTTTGTAATTGACAATGACTTGAAAAGGCACGTGTCCTAAGCATATAGGAAAGGTAATACATGTACACTCAACGGTGTCTTTTGCACACTGCTATCTGACAAATTATTTAGAGCGGTCATCAGAAGCAGGCGACGATAGTCGAGTGATTTATTACCCACGGGGGGGGGGGGGGGGGGTTTGAGGCTGCAGACAATTAACTGTGAACTGAGAAGGGGTAAGCGGAGGGGGGGGGGGTAAAAGGGTGGGGTGACAGGCATAAGATAATGAAAACTTGTTACGGTCCGACTTTGGGTTTGGTGTGTGTTGGCTACGCTGATGTCTCAAGTAGACTCACGTTCATAAGGGGGTGGGTAAATCAACATGGTCGGCAATTTTATGATCCAGGTCGACAAAAGACAGTCAAGTGTGTAATTAGCCAATCAGTCAGATGACATCAAGGTGTCAAGTTCTGAATTCTTCTCATACCACCGTTCCGACCTCATCTCTTGGACAAAAGTTGGACAACCAAGTTTTGGAAGAAATTTTCAAGGAAGAATGACATCACAGGTTTCTGGAAAGCAAGGATTCGGGACAAAAGAAAGAATAACTGACACTATAACACACACACACACACACACACACACACACACACACACACACACACACACACACAGGCACGAACTCAAACAAACACACTGGCACACCACACACACACTGACACCACACACACACACCGACACCACACACACACACTCACACACTCACGCACGAACACATTCATACAAACTTGCGCGCGCGCGCACTGATTTCTAAACAACAACAACAACAAGCAGTGAACGATGCATATGCTAATCATGAGGCAAGAAATGAATGTGGCAAGTTTTGAGCCGTCAGTAAATATTTGTAGGTGATCTTTGTAACTGTTTGAGATTATTTCTCTTACTATTGATGAGACAAGCACAGGGTTATCTTTCTTTGTTATACCCAGATCGTGATCAGGGATGATAATGGGGGACTCCATGAACCAAAAGGGGAAGGGGTAAATGGGAATTTGGGCCATCCTACCTGGGTTCACCCCACTTTCTTGAAATATCGGTTGAACATAGTCTGCTAGTGGGATTGTTGCTTCGTATATTGTGGGTGTTTTTCTTTTTATATTTAGTCAAGTTTTGACTAAATATTTTAACATCGAGGGGGAATCGAAACGAGGGTCGTGGTGTATGTGCGTGTGTCTGTCTGTCTGTCTGTCTGTGTGTGTGTGTAGAGCGATTCAGACTAAAATACTGGACCGATCTTTATGAAATTTGACATGAGAGTTCCTGGGTATCAAATCCCCGAACATTTTTTTCATTGTTTTGATAAATGTCTTTGATGACGTCATATCCGGCTTTTCGTGAAAGTTGAGGCGGCACTGTCACGCCCTCATTTTTCAACCAAATTGGTTGAAATTTTGGTCAAGTAATCTTCGACAAAGCCCGGACGTCGGTATTGCATTTCAGCTTGGTGGCTTAAAAATTAATTTATGACTTTGGTCATTAAAAATCTGAAAATTGTAAAAAAAAATAAAAATTTATCAAACGATCCAAATTTACGTTCATCTTATTCTCCATCATTTTCTGATTCCAAAAACATAAATATGTTATATTCGGATTAAAAACAAGCTCTGAAAATTAAATATATAAAAATTATTATCAAAATTAAATTGTCCAAATCAATTTAAAAACACTTTCACCTTATTCCTTGTCGGTTCCTGATTCCAAAAACATATAGATATGATATGTTTGGATTAAAAACACGCTCAGAAAGTTAAAACAAAGAGAAGTACAGAAAAGCGTGCTATCCTTCTTAGCGCAACTACTACCCCGCTCTTCTTGTCAATTTCACTGCCTTTGTCATGAGCGGTGGACTGACGATGCTACGAGTATACGGTCTTGCTGAAAAATGGCATTGCGTTCAGTTTCATTCTGCGAGTTCGACAGCTACTTGACTAAATATTGTATTTTCGCCTTACGCGACTTGTTAGGTTTTGGTAAGGGGCCGAGGTTATCGTGTCGAAATCAGCAGTGAGCTCTTCGTTTACAGCATTATCAACTGTACTGGCTCTTGATACATACTGCGCCGATTTTAGTCTTCTTTCTTCATTGAGGGGCAGCCAGCCAGCCTCTTGATACACTAATTTGTTTATGGAGTGTTTTGGGAGATCAAAGATGATTTTGAGGGCAGCCATTTCGGCTCTTTCCAATAGTTTTAGATTCGATTTTGATGCAGCAAAAAATGCTTCTTGACCATATGTTAAACGGGATCTTATAATGGCTTTCGTAACGTGAAGCAGGCTGTCTTTATTTGAGGCCCAGGTCTCTCGTTTTAATACTTTGAGGAGACTTAGTGCTTTCTTGGTTTTGCCAAGAAATCAGGAATCGACAGGGAATAAGATGAAATTGTTTTTAGATCGATTTCGGAAAATTAACTTTAATCATAATTTTTATATTTTTAATGTTTAGAGCTTGTTTGTAATCCAAATATAACATATTTATACGTTTTTGGAATCAGAAAATGACGAAAAAAAAGATGAAAATGTTTTTGGATCGTTTGATAAAAAAAATAATTTTAATTACAAGTTTCCGATTTTTAATGACCAAAGCCATTAATTAGTTTTTAAGCCATCAAGCTGAAATGCAATACCAAAGTCCGGCCTTCGTCGAAGATTGCTTTGCCAAATTTTCAATCAATTTGATTGAAAAATGAGGGTGTGACAGTGCCGCCTCAACTTTTACAAAAAGCCGGATATGACGTCATCGAAGGTATTTATTGAAAAAATGAAACAAAACTTCCGAGGATATCATTCCCAGGAACTCTCATGTAAAATTTCATAAAGATCGGTCCAGTAGTTTAGTCTGAATCGCTCTACACACACACACACGCACAGACACACAGACACACACACACACACACACACACACACACACACACCACGACCCTCGTCTCGATTCCCCCTCTATGTTAAAACATTTAATCAAAACTTGACTAAATGTAATAAGGCAAAACAACTCAGGGTTGAAGCAGCCTGCATGCAACTGAGGACAACAACAACAAGTCGCGTGAGGCGAAAATACAACATTTAGTCAAGCTCAGTCGAACTCACAGAATGAAACTGAACGCACTGCATTTTCACAATGACCTTAGTCCGCCGCTTGTGCAAAACGGAGTGAAACTGACGAGCCTGTTCAGCGCTGTGTGTAGTGGTTTCGCTGTGCTGCATAGCACGCTTTTCTGTACCTCTCTTCGTTTGGTTTAAACTGTTTTATTCAATGTTTGTGCATTATTTACAAATAAAAAACGCATATAGAGTAAACAACACAAGCATAATGCTTATAGTGGTGTTTACAGTTTTCTAGAAAAATACATATAAATGGCGGCTATTGTACAGTTTAAATGAAGAGCTAGCAAACATGAAAAGAAAATTGAATGAATAAATATTACATCAAAACAAAAATCCGTTTAAGAATACATATATTATATTTTTCGTTTTAACTTTGTGAGCGTGTTTTTAATCCAAACATATCATATCTACATGTTTTTTTGAATCAGGAACCGACAAGGAATCAGACGAAATTGTTTTTAAATCGATTTCGGAAATTTGATTTTGATAATTATTTTTATATTTTTAATTTTCAGAGCTTGTTTTTAATCCAAATATTACATATTTATATGTTTTTTGAATCAGATAATGACGCAGAATAAGATGGAATTGTTTTTGGAACGTTTGATAAAAAAAAAATTTAATTACAAGTTTCCGATTTTTAACGACCAAACTCACTCATTAGTTTTTAAGCCACCAAGCTGAAATGCAATACCGAAGTCCGGCCTTTGTCGAAGATTGCGTGGCCAAAATTTCAATCAATTTGATTGAAAAATGAGGGTGTGACAGTGCCGCCTCAACTTTTACAAAAAGCCGGATATAACGTCATCAAAGGTATTAATCGAAAAAAAGAAAAAAAAACGTCCGGGGATATCATACCCAGGAACTCTCATGTAAAATTTCATAAAGATCGGTCCAGTAGTTTAGTCTGAATCGCTCTACACACACACGCACAGACACGCACAGACACACACAGACACACACAGACACACACACACACACCACACACACACACACACACACACACACACATACACACACACACACACACATACACTACGACCCTCGTCTCGATTCCCCCTCTATGGACATTCTGTGAGTTCGACAGCTTGACTAAATGTTGTATTTTCGCCTTACGCGACTTGTTTTTTGCTGTATTTTTCTCTCTTTTTCTTTATTTTGTCTTATATGTCTGTAATGAACATTTTAAAATGAAGAGGAAAATCACTACCCACGATCCTCTCAACGAAACAGTACATTAAAAAACCTGCGCACGCGCACACACACACAAACACAACTTTTCGAGAAAACATTGGCTGCATTTTTTTTTTACTGGTGAGCGTACCCTAAGAAGAAATCCAACATGTGTTGTCCATATGATTTGCCCGTTCGGTTTTCTTTTGTTCTCATACGCGAGATGTCTCAAGAGGACCCATTTTGGCAAAGTTTAGAGGAGGGGGAGGGGGGGGATGGGGGAGCATGTCCGTAATTTTATTATCCAAGTGGACAAGCGATCGACAAAAGCCCGACAAAAGACTGCCAAGTGCCGTAAATGAGTCAGGTAAGATCAAGGTGCGATTTTTGACTTGTACTTCATACCAGTTTTTTTCGCCTCTTCTCTCCTCAACAAAGGTCTAGCAACAAAGTTTGGGGGGTGTAATCTCATAAGGAGTGACATACTATCACATGCGAATATGAGGGAACGAGACAGAAGAATGAATAAAACAGCCGCTATTACGCTATCTGTGTTGTGGCTGGAAGAAAAAAGAAAAAGAAAGAATACCGTCCAACTAACACGAAGAAGAATGGGAAAAAATCTTAAATAAAGGGAGAGGTACAAAGGTTGCGATTCATCTCGGCTAGATATTATTCACGATTTTTGTAAACATAGTAATTAAGCCTATACTCGCATCAGACACATATTTTACATGTATCAGCATCCTACATTTTGTCCGTGTCTGCCTTCTGGCCGGGTTTGCGATTTCTACATATTATATTCCTGTGTTCTTCTCTCTGACAGTGCGGGCTCAACTTTTACAAACGGGAAAATATGACATCAAATACCGCTATCAAATATCGGAGAACAGCCACACAATCGAATGCTCTCAAGAATATGTAAACCAATGTTCATCAAAATCCGTCAGGTAACACACACACACACACACACACACACACACACACACACACACACACACACACACACACACAGTCCGAGTGTGTCATTACTTGAATGGGGTATGCACGTTAAAGATCCCACGATTGACAAAAGGGTCTTTCCTGGCAAAAGTGTATTGGCATAGATAAAAATGTCCACCAAAATACCCGTGTGACTTGGAATAATAGGCCGTGAAAAGTAGGATATGCGCCGAAATGGCTGCGATCTGCTGGCCGATGTGAATGCGTGATGTATTTTGTAAAATAAAACCATCTCACACGGCATAGATAAAAATCCCTGCGCCTTGAATATGTGCGCGATATAAATTGTACAAAATAAAAATACAAAAATAAATAAATAAATCCCTGCGCTTAGAACTGTACCCACGGAATACGCGCGATATAAGCCTCATATTGATTGATTGATTGATTGAATCAGTGAATGTGAAAAGACTATGGGTAGTCGTTTAAGACAGGTTAAAATCAGTCTAACGAATGACTACACAAACCTGCATGTGTCAGGTTTTAATTTTTGTTTGTTTGTTCTTTCTTTATTTTGTTTTGTTATTTCGTACGTTCGTTGATAAAATGCCGTCCCAACCTGCTGCCCACACACACACACACACACACACACACACACACACATTATAATCCCCCCTCCCGAATCCCCTCCCCCATTCTCTACCCGCTAGCTCCTCTTTGTCTCACTCTCTCCTCCTTACAAATAACAATTTGATACGTTCATCTTTAATCCACCCCCCTCCCCGAATCACCTCCCCATTCTCCACCCGATAGCTCCTCTTTGTCTCGCTCTCTCCCCCGGTGTGACGTTTTCATCTTTCGCCGTGTTGATATTTCGCTTCTCGGCCTCGTTGATCTAGTATAAACTCTACACTGAACAAAAAAACACCCTTCGATAGTACTGAGGAGCGACCTTGTGTACCTTACATTCATGGAGCCAATTTTGTCCAACCAATTTGTTTTATTTAACTTAGAAATTTGATTCATCCTAAAATATTTCCTTCTTACTTAAGGGACGTAACCACTCAGTACACGTTTTCGAAGAATTCGATTTTGGGGTTGAAATCTATTAAATTTTACCACCAATTTTCTTCACATGCAAGAAACTGACATGCTTTTTGTCCTTAAATAGTTTCACTTCTTAATTTTACCAGGAAACAACATTTCAGTCTTGAGTATATGTCGAGGGGGAAATATGTCCTCAGGCGAAAGATGAAATCGTGACCGGCAGGGTATCTCGGCTGCCTACTTGAGTGAGTAACAGAACAGGTCGACAAAAGACAGTCAAGTATGTAATGAGCCAATGTGTCAAGTTCTGAATTCTTCTCATAACACTGTCCGCTGGGCAGATTCACTTGAACTTGAAGCAGCTTGTCTGGATACATCGTCCTCCCTCAAGATCGTAAAATGCCCAATTAAGTACTTGAGATATCAATGGCCGCCCCCGCTTTCAGTCTCATGCACTGAGCTAGTCTGATTAAACAGCTTTCTAAAGATTGCGTCCGTCTATGTGAAACGTGTTTTTCCTTTGTGTTCCACTGCTTGTGACCCATTGTTTCGCTATACTGACTCAAAAGTTAAGTCTAAAAGAATGTGTATCCCTTGAACTGAGTTAGGGCTGACATTGTGACTATTGGAAAGACCCGCCATCTTTGGCCGGTCCGTTTCCAATCATGGTCTCGACAATCAAGTAATCTGTGCATGTGTACATGGAGTACAATAAGTGATAACGTCTCATGTGGAACAACTGAAAACAACTTACCTTCGAGTTGATTACGATGAATATTTTAGTCCTGAAAGTGTTCATCAAAGTTGAAAACCAAATTTGGGATACACAAAGTCGACCGTGGCCATCACCGGAGAACACTGTCGGTTAGTAACGCGTCTTTTTTTGGGAGGGAAAGTTTCGCACTCGCAAATCCATTTAACTCAGCAAATTCCTTGAAACAATATGCATTTATGTTATACTCTTTTCGTCTTACACAATTAGTGAACCTCTATGTTTGACCGAACATTAATTGAATAGAATATTACGAAACTAAAAATGCAGGTGAAAAAACCGAAATGATTGACAAAGTTTCGACGTTGTCTCTCTCTGTCTCTCTCTGACTCTCTCTGTCTCCCTCTCTCCCCTCTGTCTCCCTCTCTGTCTCTGTCTCTGTCTCTCTCTCTCCCTCTCTGTCTCTGTCTGTCTGTCTGTCTGTCTCTCTGTCTGTCTGTCTCTCTGTCTGTCTGTCTCTCTGTCTGTCTGTCTGTCTGTCTGTCTCTCTCTCCCCCGACCCCCAGCCCCAATTTTTGGAAGGTTAGAAACTAGAGGACGTACATTTCTGTACAGTCACCATAAAATCTTCATCATGAATGCAAAAATGTTAACAAAATCGGCAAACCATAAAAGAACATGAAAAAAGGAAAGAGGTGCATTTAAAGGCTGTTGGGTACTGGCTCTCAAAATCCGTTCAGCAGAATGAGTTCGCATGTAACTGAAACTATTCTTAAAAGTTACTTGGTGATTTTAAAAGCTTGATGACACAAGTCCCATGATTTTAGACATGCTACAATGCCTTTAATCGAAGAAAGTTTGCGTTCTTGGCCGAGTCAATGCAGCTGGCTCGAAAATTACCTCCCTTGGACGCGTGACGTCTATAGCGGAATCGGCCGGGTGGAACGGCGCTCTCTTATGCCGTGCAATGGGCGCAATCGGGTAGTCTAGTCATGTCCTCAAGAATACTTCAAAGGTAGGTCAAGAGAAACTAAGGACGGGGTGCGAGGGTGACTTCTCCCAGGTTATAACATTTCAAACAATAAATAACGGAGTTCATAACATGTATTCTGCTCCCTTCCTGCTTTTTCAGGTGTAATTCCCACTTGAACCCTGTTTTAGTTCAACTTATTGGCAGATATATTGTCACGCGCCGAGGGACACAAACACACACACACACACACACACACGCACACACACACACACACACGTACGCACGCACACACACACACACACACACTATACATGTGTACACACACACGCACACACACACTAACACGTGTAATCACACACACACACACACACATACACACACACACACACACACACACACACTATACATGTGTACACACACACGCACACACACACTAACACGTGTAATCACACACACACACACACACACACACACAAACACACGCACGTATAGACAATCACAGAGATTAGGTTCATGTATTCTGCCCCCCTCTCGCCAATTTACAAAATACAACAAGAGGTTTGATGAGCACAGTAGATCAACTTTAAACGTACACAATTATATTTTTAGCATTACTTTTAAATTCTCGTTGATGCATTAATGATGCCAGAAAATGTAACCGGACGCATTTGGAACGCCAAAGCAATCAAATACATTGCGCGGTACATCGGCGCTTAATTTCATAACGTCTGACTGAGTCATTTGTTATTCGGTGATAGTTTCGCACATGTATATCTATCTCCTGTATTTGAAAATCTGTTCACCTTACGTAATTTTCAAAGGCTTTATATATATTGATAAACGATACGAAACCGTGCAGGTGAAAAATTGGTAATGACTGACGTAGGATTTACGTTGTGGATTTCACGTTGAGGGCACGTTGGCGATCAATCAAACCCCAACGTTGTGTGTTTACGTTGAAACTACGTTGTAGGAACGTTTGTTGTATCAAACTAACTTTTGTTTTTAAATCACGTGAATTTCACGTGAAAATCACGTGAGTATACCAACGTTGTTCGAACACCAGAAAATCACAATAATACAACGTCGATTTTACGTTGCTTTTTAAGGTGGAATCCACGTGAAATTTACGTTATGTACCAACGTGTAAAAAACAAAAAAACACAACTGTAACGCAACGTTGCTTTCACGTTGTGTTTTTTGGTTGGATCCACGTAAATTTCACGTAATCTTCGCAACATTTGTAAGACACCAAAATGCAACGTGAAATTCACGTAAAATTTACGTTGTATTACAACGTCGAAAGAACACCAAAATCTCACAATGACACAACGTTGGTTTTACGTTGCGTTTTTTGGTTGGCTCAACGTAAATTTCACGTAAAGTTCGCAACGTTGCTAATGACACGAAAAATTCACATTTTCGCAACGTCGTATTTACGTTGTGTGTTTGCTGGGACACTACTAATGAGATTAACTTAATCTAAATTAACAAGACAACAACAAAAAATGTAGTTGGAGGCAAATACAACAAATTCCAAAAAAAAATTTTTAAAAGTGACCCAATCACTCCAAACAACAGACTAAATTAAACCAAAAAAATTCAAAGTACCTAATCTACTACCATAGCAAATAACAAACCAAAAATAAACTAAAACTTAAACTAATGAAAGTCTATAACAAAATATCACAACTAATTACCTTAATTACTTACAACAAACTTACAAACTCAACAAAATCAATGCCACAAAATCAATAAACCTAATCAATCACAATAACAAAAAAAAATTTTCAAAATCAAATTAAAAAATTTCAAAATCAAAAGAACAAAATTAATCAAAGTTAATCAACAAAGGCAAAGGGCAATAAACAACAGATAGATCCCTATTCCAAAGCAGAAAGAAAAACAAAAAAAATTTACCAAATATTTTACAAAATTGAAAGCACAGAAAAGAGCAAGGAAAGAGAAATGAAAGACCCCACAGGAAGAAAAATGAAGCTAATCCCTCAGTGCTTAGAACTGTACAGTAAGCACTACCGTAAAACTGGAGACGGTAACAAATACAAAACAGGACATGAACGACACAACTATTGAATCTGAAAAATCTCTGTCTGCGTGACCTACTGCCAAATGTTCTAAAAACCCAACGCAGGGGACAAAATTAAATTTAGCAAAGCAAGGAAACAACTACAAATTTTAGCTAACACAGAGTTATCGGGGTCACCAAATGTTACGGCTGGAATTTCGGTGTGTATGTCTGTATGTATGTATATCTACTCCTATCAGAAATTGTGCGTGCTACTCTCTGTTTACTATCTAGCCTTCACACACACACACACACACAACACTCCAACCAGGCACAAAGACAAGAACACAGTATAGCCCTTTGCCCCTGCACCTCTATTAGAATGTTCAATAACACAACATAAACATATTATTATACATCCATTCTACAGATCACTTTCACTCCACATGAAAGTTCTATTTCTGTTAACACACAGAAATCTAACTGCACAAAATTACATACATGTTATTTTGTCATGCAGTCTACAATTCCCGTGCACACACGTAAAACACTTTAAGCTTTGTTCCGTGAGAACCTGTCTGTCTCAATACACACGAAGTCATTGCCTCAAGCAATACTTCTGTCAATATTCACTTCTGTTACACACAGATGACAAAAACCACGACGCTCGACGTCTCATGGTTATTCACTCGGGAAACGTATCTCTGTACAGCTATCACGCTGGTTAATTGCTCTCAGTCGTACTCACAATATACAGTGGCACGCACTGCTTCACCCCACCCACACAACTGTCTCGTGTGGTGGAATGGGACGGGGTTCCCGTTTTGCAGCGCTTCACGCTGTCTCCCCTTCTGCGTTCCCACAGCTCACGGCTGGAGCGTGAGGGTAGAACCTCCCGTCTCGTTCCCCTTCCGCGACCCCTCTCGGCCCGGGATACTTCCGCGACCCACTCGGCCCGGGATGCTAAAATACACAAGTTTAAACTACCATAAGTCTCCATACTTGAATAAACTTTTATGACATTCTTTATCACTACCGTCAACTAACTTATGCGGTTACAGTATATACACCCGCTTACTCATAAGCGACTTCATTTCCGAAAAACATGTAAACATTCCCTTTTCAACAATGGCTGACATCAACGCACACTTTTCAGCTAATTCACACATGACTCTCCCGGTCATTTCTCAAGTCAATATTTCCGAGCAAAATAATATCTCCGAGCAAAATATCAATTCAATAAATACCTGTAAACACAGCAGCTGAATCTACCGATTCAATACCGCGGCACGAGTCCCCAAACGACCTCCAGCGCCCGGTGAGAAACTTTACAATCAGGAGACACTTCTTCTCCTGTCGATAGTCTGCAAAGCTCTGCTGTCTAATCTATCTACAAACGTGACCTCAGTCACTACTCTTCTCTGATTGGTCACATCTCACACGTGACATCACTGCACTGTACGGACAATATTTCACCGCACGGTGCCTACTCAAAGTTCGTGGCCCATGAAATTTTGTACACCTGAGTCACATAACTCCAATATACATCTATGTGCAAATCCGTTTGTCACACAGGGTCAAAGAAATTTTGTCGTCTGAACCACTGGTGAGATTGCCAGACTTTTCCAGGCCGTTCACAGTGCGGTCGGATGCATCCTCCACGGGGATTGGAGCAGCCCTGATGCAGCCTGATGATGACGACGTCCTTCATCCAGTTCTGTATGCCAGCAGAAAACTGCTGGAAAGAGAAACCAGATACTCTACTGTGGAGAGAGAGTGCCTAGCGTTGGTGTGGGCAGTTGACAAATTCCATCGCTATTTGTTTGGCTCACATTTCTTTGTTGAGACTGATCACAGACCGTTGACGTACTTACGACAGTCCAAAACTGCCAACGGACGACTGTTGCGATGGGCTCTGTCTCTCCAAGAGTATTCATTCACAGTAGTGCCAATTCCTGGAGTCAGGAATTTTGAAGCTGATGTGTTGTCACGCTTGACGAAGTGAATGGAACATGATGATTGAAAGGACAGTGAAAAGACTTTCTGCAATCAACAAGGACAATACTTTTTGTGCTGTGAGTGTTGATATGCTGTGTATGTGTTAAGAACTAATTTAATTTTGTTCTTGTTTTTTTTTCACATTGTGATTATTTTTTTTAATCTGGCTGGAAAAATTTGTTTGGATATTTTGATGCTAGTACCAATTTGTGTTGTAGTCGAGGTTTACTGTATTGAGTTTAGCGGGGGCTACTCAAACTTTATTGGCGATCTTTGGTACCAAGAACGTCAATGTTATTGCATTCAGTAATAGGCGAAAATTGCTGAATGTCCATGAGTATAACTATTGTGGATTAACACAGTGGGTGATTATCTACACGGCGGCGTAAATGTGGTTTATTATGCTTGCCATTGTTGCTCATGTTTAAGGACAGCCTCGTGGCTTTCGTCACTTTTTTGGTGGATGGCACTGTCTTTTGGTTGTAAACTGATTGCACTCTTTGGGAACGGACAGAGTATTTAATAAATGTTTTCCTTATGCTTTGATTATGTATTAATCTATTTATGTATTTTTTTTTATGTATTTAAAAATTGTTCTTGTTACTGGAATACTTATACTTGTACAGTTTTTGAAAAAAAAATTGTTCATTTTGGGTTCACATTTTTTTTTAATCGGGGAAAGGGGTGATGTAATGAATGGCGGTTATGGTGTTTATAGTTGAAGGGATATAACTAGTGCTTTTTTGTAATACAAAGAGGTTGTCAGGAGTTGTTTAACTTTGAGAGTGGAAACTTTTAACAGTTCAGTAAAATTCCATGGTTAGCTACGGACGGTCAAACTGGGTTCGCGGCACGTGAATTTACAACTGTGCGAGTTGTTCACGTTATAATCGCAACCGCCTGATTTTGTGAGTTGTGATTGTAAACTGCCTGACAATTGGAAGTCATTCGACCTGGGCTCTCGGATGAGAAAACCTGCTCTTGGTTTTGATGTCAACTTTGCAAGAAAACATTTGATCTTGATGTCAACCTTGGAACCGGGAAACATTGCCGGGATGACTTGGACTTTTGTATGGGTGCCGCCATATTGGAAGATGAGGTACTTGTTAGTTTTGTGTGAACTTGAACATGTCTTTTGTATGCGCGGACATGACTTGTGTACTTGAATAATTTCGGAATCGTATAATTTTCTTGTGCTCGGTTGGTGTGTTTTTTGAATATTGTTAGTTGTTACAGTAGGGTGTTATATTTTGTAACAGGCCGCCCCAGTCTGACTTGTGCGGGGTGGTGCCAGAGTGGCGAGGGTGCGATGGAGGCCGTAAGGTTGAAGGCTAGCTACATCGTCACCTCTACATAACGTAAAAGTTATGTTTTGTTTATTTGCTTTCTTGTCCTTGTAAATATGTTATGACGTTGACAATGAATGAGTGAGTTTCAAAAGGTCGTGGACAATGAATGAATGAGTTTCAAAAGGTCATGAATTGATTATTGTAAGCAAGAAAATATTTGAGAATTTGAGGAATGAGTTGATAATTGCTATGTCAGAAACAAACCAATTTGTATGTTCTAATTAAACCATTGGCTATTGTTTGGAAAGAATGAGTTGGTGAAAGACTACAAATTCTTCTAATCTTCTCTCTGCTTTCCTAAACTTCTGAGCGGGAGTCAGATGATTGACTGTGTGTGTGTGTGTGCACATATAAAGAATCTGGAAGGAGATTAATAAGGATAACTACGGATCTTCTTTATTTCAAATCTCTTACATAATACTGGTAGGATTCAGTTCGGTGGTTTTTCGATTCCTGTGACCAAACCGCGCGGATTTGTGCCTTCTCCTTCGGTTGCTATGCCAACGTGACCCAGGAAATCGATTCCGCTAGGTCCCGACTTCCAATTTTGTCCACGAACAAAGTTTGAAGAGGTTTGTCTCGCAAATTTGAGCAGACAACAGTGAACTTTGACCTGAACTTTGACATCGCGGCGAAAGAGATCTGTGATTGGTTCTTCTTCAACTTTCGGTTCGACTAAACACGCGACCGCACCTCAGACGAACCTAGCTGTGTGTTTTATTTCTCTACCCCAGACGAACCTAAAATAATAAGAAGATAGATAGATCTGTTTATCTGTTAATGGAACTCCAAAATATTCCATAGATTTGTTTACTAAATAGTTCGAAACATTATCACCTGATAAGTCGCCGTATAACCTTATAGGTTCCAGCGACTAAATATTTTCCCCCGGTGCAACCATAGACATGTACGTCATCATGATCTCCCCTTAATTTGACCGTTATTTTGGCTGTCTTAGTGAAATGGTAAGATATATCTCTATGTTTTTTACATGTAAGTGTTCGGAAAAAATACAGTTATAGCAGTTATGTACAAAAATAAGCAGCATATGCTCTTTTCGCCAAAGTAAAGTCCTTTTTTCTTCTGGTTTCTTATATGTGTCACAGCACACCGCAAGCTTTTAGGCGAATAGCAAGTGAGTGGTATATATATATCATCAATTTTATAGTAGGTAACGGTGTAGATTAGTTGCCATGTTCATGTCCATTATACGTTTTCCATATTCCATATGTGTCATTTAATTGTGTGTTGCTTGATGCCATGTATGTATGTGTGTGTGTGTGTACATGACTTTAAATAAGCATGGATTGGATGTGTGCACTCGCTTGTGTGTGTGAACCATGTATATATTTTCTGTTGTCAATTACATATGTTATACTATGCGTTTGAATCATTAAGTATTTTAGACGTCATACTTTTTTTCGTATCTTCACGATGGCTTTTTACCCGTTTAAATTTTAATGCTTCCAACTTTCAAAGCGCTGCACGGCTGGGAAGAGATGCGCACTTTTATCACTGTTGTTCATGTAGACGTAATCATGGATTTATGCAAACGTCATACCTGCTGTATTTTATTTTGTTTGTTTGTATAGTCGCGTGCGGTCGCGCAGTCTTTTTGGTCAGTTCCGATTACCTCCCATTGATGCGAAAACCTATATGACTGTTTTTTGTTATTTTTCTCTCTGTTAATTCACCAGTGGCTATGTAACATGTGTTACAGAATTGCACCGGTGTAAGGGTTAACATTTTATTTTTCACCAAGAGAATATAATTCATTATATGCGGGATAATGTGCGGGGGGGGGGGGGGGGGGGGGGTGCAAACAACATTTTCACAACCTTATAGGTTCCAGCGACTAAATATTTTCCCCCGGTGCAACCATAGACATGTACGTCATCATGATCTCCCCTTAATTTGACCGTTATTTTGGCTGTCTTAGTGAAATGGTAAGATATATCTCTATGTTGTTTACATGTAAGTGTTCGGAAAAAATACAGTTATAGCAGTTATGTACAAAAATAAGCAGCATATGCTCTTTTCGCCAAAGTAAAGTCCTTTTTTCTTCTGGTTTCTTATATGTGTCACAGCACACCGCAAGCTTTTAGGCGAATAGCAAGTGAGTGGTATATATATATCATCAATTTTATAGTAGGTAACGGTGTAAATTACTTGCCATGTTCATGTCCATTATACGTTTTCCATATTCCATATGTGTCATTTAATTGTGTGTTGCTTGATGCCATGTATGTATGTGTGTGTGTGTGTGTGTGTGTACATGACTTTAAATAAGCATGGATGTGTGCACTCGATTGTGTGTGTGAACCATGTATATATTTTTTGTTGTCAATGTTGTCAATTACATATGTTATACTATGCGTTTGAATCATTAAGTATTTTAGACGTCATACTTTTTTTCGTATCTTCACGATGGCTTTTTACCCGTTTAAATTTTAATGCTTCCAACTTTCAAAGCGCTGCACGGCTGGGAAGAGATGCGCACTTTTATCACTGTTGTTCATGTAGACGTAATCATGGATTCATGCAAACGTCATACCTGCTGTATTTTATTTTGTTTGTTTGTATAGTCGCGTGCGGTCGCGCAGTCTTTTTGGTCAGTTCCGATTACCTCCCATTGATGCGAAAACCTATATAAGAAGATAGATAGATCTGTTTATCTGTTAATGGAACTCCAAAATATTCCATAGATTTGTTTACTTAATTTTTAAAAGATAAGTTCGAAACATTATCACCTGATAAGTCGCCGTATAACCTTATAGGTTCCAGCGACTAAATATTTTCCCCCGGTGCAACCATAGACATGTACGTCATCATGATCTCCCCTTAATTTGACCGTTATTTTGGCTGTCTTAGTGAAATGGTAAGATATATCTCTATGTTTTTTACATGTAAGTGTTCGGAAAAAATACAGTTATAGCAGTTATGTACAAAAATAAGCAGCATATGCTCTTTTCGCCAAAGTAAAGTCCTTTTTTCTTCTGGTTTCTTATATGTGTCACAGCACACTGCAAGCTTTTAGGCGAATAGCAAGTGAGTGGTATATATATATCATCAATTTTATAGTAGGTAACAGTGTAAATTACTTGCCATGTTCATGTCCATTATACGTTTTCCATATTCCATATGTGTCATTTAATTGTGTGTTGCTTGATGCCATGTATGTATGTGTGTATGTGTGTACATGACTTTAAATAAGCATGGATGTGTGCACTCGATTGTGTGTGTGAACCATGTATATATTTTCTGTTGTCAGTTACATATGTTATACTATGCGTTTGAATCATTAAGTATTTTACACGTCATACTTTTTTTCGTATCTTCACGATGGCTTTTTACCCGTTTAAATTTTAATGCTTCCAACTTTCAAAGCGCTGCACGGCTGGGAAGAGATGCGCACTTTTATCACTGTTGTTCATGTAGACGTAATCATGGATTCATGCAAACGCCATACCTGCTGTATTTTATTTTGTTTGTTTGTATAGTCGCGTGCGGTCGCGCAGTCTTTTTGGTCAGTTCCGATTACCTCCCATTGATGCGAAAACCTATATGACTGTTTTTTGTTATTTTTCTCTCTGTTAATTCACCAGTGGCTATGTAACATGCGTTACAGAATTGCACCGGTGTAAGGGTTAACATTTTATTTTTCACCAAGAGAATATAATTCATTATATGCGGGATAATGTGCGGGGGGGGGGGGGGGAGGGGTGCAAACAACATTTTCACAAGCACATAACCAACAAAATGACATCGCATGCGCAGCACACAAAGTGCGTAGCACGGGTACCACTAGTAACAGATATAATGGCTGGCATGCAGTCGTCTCCCTTTGACCAGTTCAGTGCATCTACGGTACATGTGTGCTATCGCGGTTCTGAGAGGCAAAGTTGTGATGAATTCATTTCTTAACTGACACTTACATCAATCTGCAATAATTAATTCAGCAAAAAATTAAAAAAAAATTCTTATCTGCATAGGAAACTTTCAATCTCTTGATGTTGGGTATGTGTGCGAGTGGAGGAATGATCTCATCCTACGTCCTGGTCACATTAGAGAATCTCTTGATGTTGGGTATGTGTGTGAGTGGAGGAATGATCTCATCCTATGTCCTGGTCAGATTAGAGAATCTCTTGATGTTGGTTATGTGTGTGAGTGGAGGAATACTCTCATCCTACGTCCTGGTCACATTAGAGAATCTCTTGATGTTGGGTGTGTGTGCGAGTGGAGGGATGCTCTCATCCTACGTCCTGGTCACATTAGAGAATCTCTTGATGTTGGGTGTGTGTGCGAGTGGAGGAATGCTCTCATCCTACGTCCTGGTCACATTAGAGAATCTCTTGATGTTGGGTGTGTGTGTGAGTGGAGCAATGCTCTCATCCTACGTCCTGGTCACATTAGAGAATCTCAGTTGGCGACCACAATCACAATCACAATAAGGACGGTACCTTCAACATAAATTAAAACGTAATTTGCAAGTACACATGTTTCTTTTCATGTATACATGCATATATATGTGAATACAGCTGTCATCCTGAAATTTATTGACTTGATTAACTTTAACAGAGAACAACAGTTAAACTTTAACTCAAAAAAATTCAAACAATTGGAAAAAGTAACAACTTAAAAAAAATCATCCCGAACTGTATTGACTCAAGCCATTTTGTATTGTACTGCATGGAATATTTTAACTATAACTCAAAGAAAGTAAAACAAAGAAACAAACATTAATGGAAAATGTTTAACAACTTTAACAAATTAAACTGTATTTAACAATCATCTAACCCCCCCCCCCCCCCCCTCAAAACATTTGGTGCATTTACACACAAAGCTCCCAGGGATAGAATTCTCCCTCATAGATAAAAGTCTGCTGTTACCATGGAAAACTCAGACACCCACCTAGTTTTTGTCCTGTTTGAAACTAAACAATTAAAACAATATACGCACTAATGTTCTGTGTATATCCTGTGTGTGTGTTCTTTCTTTCTTTATTTGGTGTTTAACGTTGTTTTCAACCATTCAAGGTTACTGTGTGTGTGTGTGTGTGTGTGTGTGTGTGTGTGTGTGTGTGTGTGTGTGTGTGTGTGTGTGTGTGTGTGTGTGCACATGATGTTGGAGCCATTCCATGGACAGTGTTTTGCACAAAATCATGATGTCCTATTGACATTTTGTGAAAGCGGTCAAATGTCCTATTGATGCTGAAGAGCTCAGGACATTAGTCCTACATACATGTATGAATGTGTAGCAACATCCCTGGTGTTGCTATGGGAAATGCTTGAAAACACCTCCAAACACTAATGCCTGCAAAAAGTGCAAGTGCAAAGCTGAATTTTCTCTGTTACTATGGACAACACACAGCCACCCTCATCATAGCTGGATTTCCCATGGTCAATATTGGTTATGGGAAAAGACACATCTGTCAATAGTATTCGCTTAGGCCACATTGTTTTAAGAGCAGATGAACCACACTTTTCCATCCATTGTAACTAATTGTATGGACAATAAATTATCTTATGTCTTATGTCATAAAAATGTTGGTTTAGCAGACATGGGATTCAGAAAAAGTGATAATTAAGGAAAAAGAAGGTGGGGGTCTGGGGGCCGCAGAAGGCCCCCAGTAGGGTCCAGGGGCAACGCCCCTGGTCGGGGTCTGGGGGCTTCGCCCCCAAAAGCTGAAGGTTTTTAGTGTTTTAGACACACAAAAATGGCCCTGAAATGCATATTTCAGCTTAATCATAGCCCCCCCCCCCCCCCCCCCCCCCTTTCTCTTCCTTCCCATGTTTCTCAAATTAATTTTACGCTAAGACTCAAAATAAGGAGGAGAGAGAGAGAGAGAGAGGCGGGGGTGGGGGGGGGGGGGGGGGGTGGTGGCGTGTGATGGTGTGGTTTCAATGTTCTTACCTTGTCGGTGCCAAACGACCCCAGTGACTGATTACCCGACTGGGTTTTCAGGATAGTCAAGTGCTTGTTGCTTTTCAAGTGGCTTTTGAGGGCAGTCTTTCCATTGGAGCCGTAGTTGATAACATTAACATCGTTGCACAAAGTGCACTGAGCTTTTCCCGGCAAGTTGATTTTAGCAAAAGCATCGCCAACTTTCAGTTTCACGTCTTGTGTCTTCTGGCCTTTCTCGTATTTCCAGCTCAATGATACAACTTCATCGAGCCAGTCGAATCTCCAGAGATTTTTCTTGTACTTCTGCTGGTCAATTTCCCGGGCTAGAACGGTTTCGTCTCGCTTTAGCTTCCTCATCATTTTGGCAGGTGGCTCGAAGCGATGTAAAAATGGCGCCGAATCATTCTCATACGGTATGCTTATACTGAATCCCCGATAGCTACGTTGAAACGGTGACTGTAGGAGACAAAGTCAAAGAGCGCGTTTCCATACGGATCGACCAGCAACAGTCTGACCGTTTTAGGAACCAACCGTTCAAGAATAGTATGGAATAGAGCGTCGCGATCAGCGGACCGGCCGAAAAACTTGGGTCTATACCTACATATACCCCAAAATTTTCTCAGCGGATTTGCACGAATCTCAAGAATGATCCCTGGAGCCTAAAAATTTACGGAATTCCGTAAATTTACGGAAGAATCCCATGTCTGTTTAGGGTAACCCGACTGCAACTTTTTTTCCCGCCGACTCTAACACTTTTTTTTCATTTCTAAAAACAAAACAACAAAGTTTTTGGCACATTTTGCGAACCATACTGAGACTAAGGGAAGTAACCTTCTTCGAAACTTGACTAAATTAAAAAATAAATAAATAAATAAAAAGCCTACATGTAAAAGCCTACATGTACCTATCGACCCTTTTTTTTGGTGGTCACTTTACCCTAAACCAACATTTTGTTGTTATTGGCCTTAACAGCTGAGTGTCCAGTCTTTTAACAGTTTAGAAAAAGTACAAGGAACACATTTAGTCACACTTCTTCTTGTGTTTAGCTCACTATCTCTGAAAGCCTAGGCTCTTACTAATCTTACTAACTTGTTCAAGTCTTAGGCCTAAAAAAAAAATAGGTGTGGTTACGGTAACCCGACCTACCCTATTTTTAGGGGCCGACCCTATAACTTTTTATTACATTTGTCAACAACAACAAAAACACACACAAGAAACTTAGAAAACGAGTGCAGAAAATGCAATGAAAGCGAAAGCGCCCGAGTCGCACACTTATTTCCCTGTCAAGTAGGTTTAATTTGTACACATTAGAAAGTTTAAAAAAAAAAGTGATTGCCTACCTTCCTACCCTATTTTTGTTGGCTATGTTACCGTAACCACACCTATTTTTTTTTTTGGCCTTACATGGGATGAGATTATACCTCCACTTGGTCACATACCAAACAAGACCAACCTGGATGCGCTCTGAGCGCAATGGGGATATTTTTAAGAATTAATTTCATAAAAGCCATGACTGGCTAAGAAATTGATTCATTAAAATAAATTATCGAATTCACCACCGCAATCAGTCGCTGTTGGGGTGTTGATTTTTGGTATGTGACCAAATGGAGGGATGATCTTATCCTGTGTAAAGACCTGGCCACATCGGAGAGAGTGGGCCGAATTGTTTTCACAAAATGGAGTTGAATAGTGTCTTATGCCTAAACTTCTTATTCTAAGATGGTAAACTTGGACACATCATCAAACACCAACCTCCAAAACAGCTGAAGTTTTGCCAGTTATCACAAAATGGAGTTGAATAGTGTCTTATACCTAAAGTTCTTTTTCTAAGGTGGTAAGCTTCGACACATCATCAAACACCAACCTCCAAAACAGCTGAAGTTTTGCCAATACTATGGACTCGCCTTCAAATACTACACTCCTAATCACACATATATTGCAGCGTGTCACCTTATTGTATCTGAATCTCCACAGTTTGTATGGAAAACTCTGACACATCCTTATGCACTTTTCTGATGTGAGTCTTGATGCTGGCGAACCGTTTGAAGGCCGCGCCGCACAAACTGCACCAGTTGTTCTTCCCTGCCGTCTCCGTGTGAATCTTCATGTGGCCTTTTAACGCGTTGTCTTGGATGAACGCCGCTCCGCACACACAACACTTGTACGGTTTCTCGCCTGTGTGGATCCTCATGTGCTTCTCAAACTGGCATTTCTCGTAGCGAGCTGCGCCGCAGATTTCACACACAAACGGCCGCGGTCGGTTCGCCACGTGTTTCCGTTGCAGATGCTTCTTCAAGCTTCCCGACTGGGCGTACTTCCTGGGACAGTGGGGGCACGCGAACGCTCGTTCGTCTGTGTGGATCCTCACGTGGTTGACAAAGTTTGACCGCCAACGAAAGCCTGCTCCGCACTGAGCGCAGACGTAGGTTTTGTTGGTGGTTTTCACGTGGACGCGTTTGTGGTGCTTGAGGTTGGTTTCACTCTTGGAGGCAAAGCCGCATGTTTCACAAACGTGGGGCCGGACTTCCAAGTGTGAGGTCTCGTGTTCTTTAAGGTCCCACGCCCTGACGTACTGTTTGGGGCACTGTTGGCATCGGAACGGCTTCACCGGGTCATGTGTTTTGAGGTGACACGTCAGGTGGTACGAGCGAGTGTAGCGGGCCGGACACTGCGGGCACGCATAGGGTCTTTCACCGCTGTGTATCCTCAAATGTCCTTCTAGCTCGTATTTCGACCGAATCTGTTTACCGCACACCTCACAAGTCAGCGCTTCTTTCTTCTTCCGCTTTCCAACGTTTGCTTTGTTTTTCAGTTTCACGGGTGAACTCCATGCTTGACTAGATTCTGCCTCCGCTGCTGACTCTTCAGCCATGATGACCTTCACCTTGGCAGCAAGGTCACCTTGAGGTGAAGAGCTTGCTTGCTGTTTCGCTGCCTGCCGCACTGATGAGTGAGGTTGTGTGAGCGTCTGAACTCTTCTGTGTTTTGCTTCGTCGGTAACGATGATGATACGGTCGGCAAAAGTTCGGCTGCTGTTTTTCTGTGCCCGCGTTCGTACTCCTTTCCTAGGCAATGGAAGTTGCACATTTGCTGCTGTACAGTTTTGAGCCTGGTTTTCTCTTGCACTGCCCAGATCTTCACTGCGGGTGACTTTGTCACAGCTTTCTGCAGTAATATTGTCAGTTTGAGATTGAAGATCACCTTCAACAAGTTGACGGTTGGTTGGAAGCACGGGGTCAGTCACGGTTTTGTTGGTGTCCGTGACCTTCAAGACAACTCCGACATCACTCACTGTAGTTGCTGAAAACTCCGGCTTTGTGCTGACCTGAAAAGAGAGACGTGTTTAGAGCAGACCAAATGAAAATCAGGAATGCAACTGGTACTTTCCAGTAATTTGAGGCATCTTTCAGTTACAGGCAAATCCAGCTAACTCACAAACGGTTAAGTCAAAAATTCGCTTAGCACACAAAGAAATTCTGGTCCGGAATTATCCCTCTTTATCTATGTGTACAAAGTACCCTGAGCTCGAAATGGGATTTCTCTTACGTAAGTCGAAAGACGGATAGCACACAACAGAAAGTCAGTCCCAAAGACAAAGTTTACTCTATATTTACTACAGCAACTCGAAACACGAAACTTGGCGTCTCACACAAGCGCATTGTGTAACCTTATTCCCTTCTTCTCTACACGGACGCCACACCGACTGGTCAGTCGGCACGCAATAAAGTATGAACTGAAGTTAGAAGGGGGCGAGGAGTAAGGAGGGGGCGAGGAGTAAGGAGAATTATCCAACTCCAAGAAAACATTCTGAAAAAGGTGGGGAAGTGGTGACAAGGCAGTGAACGCACTCACCATGCACTGACATCATACGAAAGCAGCCACACAAACACAGCACAGAGGCAGAGGCAGGTGTGCAGATGCTTTGTGAGAATAAGCGTTGAAAACCAGTTTGAATTAAAAAAAAAAAAACAGCAGATAGAGCCGCATGTCATAATCATTCTTCTTGTCTGGCTTTATTGACTGCATGCCGATCTTGTGGCAGTGACTTTTCACTCTTCAGTCGGACTGTACACAAACCGCTCTCACTGACTACCCTAAGCCCTGACAACTGATCCTTGGAAATTGTTTGGAAGAGTACACCTCTCTATTTCTCTCCAATGCTCTTCCTGCTGACTTCAGTGACACCGGACACCCCACTGAGTTTAGCCAGCTACCCCCCCCCCCCCCTCTCTCTCTCTCTCTCCCCCCAGCCATGTACTGTTTGGTGCTGTTCACTCAGAGCAAAACTAGTTGACTGTGTCTAACTTTTGACAAAGCAACACAACTGAAGGGTTCACAGATTAGGTAACCGACTCACTGGTCAAGGCTGCAGGGAAACAAGAGTATCTTGTCAATGAAAGAGGTTACACACAGATACGCGATGCCGAGAACGGTGGCCGATTTTTCACTCTCTTTCTCGGAGGGCCTTCATCATTGCAGGGACTGCTGTAAAGAAATGCTTGCTCAGAAACTAACTCTTTTTGCATTGAAACATGCACCAGAACTGGTGGACACCATCGACAATGTCAAACATGAAATCGAAGCAGTTTGCTTGAGGAAACGGTCGTCAGCAACTCAAACTTCTCTGTTTTCGTTTTTTAAGAAAATCTGAGGTGACTTTCTTTGTGGCCCCGCCCCCTCCCTCTGTAAAGACCCCCCTCCATAAGGACCGATTTTTGTCAACATTTTCAAGGTCGCTAGAGAGGGGTTCCACTGTACTATGACCAAGTCGAAATTTCGGATAGGACACAATAACAATTCGGTCCCTTCAATTTCGTCTTATCCGGATTTGCCTGTATCTATTTTATCGACCTTAAACCAGCTCAAAAACGATACGCTTACCATGCAAAACAAGTACGAAATTGATGATAACCATGTTTAACAGCATTGTATTACACACACAGAAGCTTGATCACACACACACACACACACACACAAACCCACAACAAGTTAACAAAGACAAGTTTACTTTATCTAAAAAAAACACCACACACAGTATTCAGGGGCAGAGCAAGAGAGCCAGAGGGGGGGGGTTTACAACCTGGGGTACAGGGGTTGGAGCTGAAGAATTTTAGCTATTTTATAAACAATTTGTGGCTTATCCTTGATTTTAAACATGATCAACTGGTGTCAGCAGCCACTCATTATTTCTTTTAAAGTTAGTATTAAATAATGGTTTTTTTTCCACAGACAACTATTCTTTTTTTTGACAGCAGAGGGGGGGGGGGGGGGGGCGGAGAAACCCCCGTAACACCCCCCCCCCCCAACTATTTACAGTCAAGGTGCATGTGAACAAAACCACCTTACATTCTGTCACATCAGACATCCTGCATTAAATCCAGTCATAATAACAATCTCTCCAGAAGCTGAACCTTTAATTTTAGAGGACCGAATCGTTTATTTCATTTAAATATTTTCTTGTAAGTTTTTTTATTCAAAGAACTGTGATCTTTGCTATATTGGAGAATTATTAATGGAGATCAGTTTTAGACTCAGAAAGACTTGAATTTCGGCAACAGCGAAAGTCACTGATGAGCGTGACCATAGACCTACATCTATGTCTCTGGCGTGACTGACCGTAGCGAGAGATCGGTTTGCAGGTCTGAGAGATTCTGTCAAAGTAGAGACCTAGGTCAAATAAACTCGATGCGAAGCAGGCTCATGTTTTGCCAAACATAGTTTGGTGTTTCCATGTTCATTTGTGTACTGCATTTAAAACTAATGCTGCGTCTAACCTCGGGAATATGTGCCGCGACGTGACTCCTGACTGACTAGCTTTGTTGTTGCACTGATCTCAAGTCGATCACCAAAATGCATGTGATTCGCTCTTCTTAGATTTCGCCAGAACTCCGCCTGGATGCACCCTAAAGGTCTGTCAGCCGGTCCCAAGCCCGGATAAAGGAGGAGGGTTGGGCGTGGGGTTAGCAACTCCACCCCGCCAAAAAAAACCAACTTGCTACAGAAACCGCAACAAAAAGTTTTTGCGGCCCTATGCTCCACAGGGAGTCTACAGGAATAAGTCAAGTAAGTCAAGATTTCGCCAGACACCGCCACCTGACTTGATAGTTTTGCCGATATTTCTGTACAACTTTCGCTTTTTTGGTTGGCATTTTGTCGATCTCAAAACCGCGCGGAATCCGACAAATACCTTGCTGTGCACATGCGCAGACAAGGCTGTTCCGGTCAGCCTTGAAATCACAATCCTGGTGACTACCACAACTTTGACTTCGAATTTTCGCGCGCGGAAAAGGTCCTCTCATCCGGAATTTACGGAAGTTTTGGTAGATTTCCGTAATACCGGAATTTAAACCCCAAATCCGTAATAATTCCAGACAATCCGGAAGGGTAAACAGGTCTGTTAGTGAATAGTGTACGACTAAAACTCCGGATTTGTGCTGACCCGAAAAGAGAGACATATGTTTAGTGACTTAAACGCGGGCGGAGATGTAGCTCAGTCGGTAGCGCGCTGGATTTGTATCCAGTTGGCCGCTGTCAGCGTGAGTTCGTCCCCACGTTCGGCGAGAGATTTATTTCTCAGAGTCAACTTTGTGTGCAGACTCTCCTCGGTGTCCGAACACCCCCGTGTGTACACGCAAGCACAAGACCAAGTGCGCACGAAAAAGATCCTGTAATCCATGTCAGAGTTCGGTGGGTTATAGAAACACGAAAATACACAGCATGCTTCCTCCAAAATCGGCGTATGGCTGCCTAGATGGCGGGGTAAAAACGGTCATACACGTAAAAGCCGTGGGAGTTTCAGCCCATGAATGAGAAAACAAACAAGTGACTTGAACTCCGGATTTGTGCGCAATCAAACAAGCTTGACAGCCATTCAAGGGCGCAATCAAACAAGCTTGACAGCCATTCAAGGGCGCAATCAAACAAGCTTGACAGCCATTCAAGGGCGCAATCAAACAAGCTTAACAGCCATTCAAGGGCGCAATCAAACAAGCTTGACAGCCATTCAAGGGCGCAATCAAACAAGCTTAACAGCCATTCAAGGGCGCAATCAAACAAGCTTAACAGCCATTCAAGGGCGCAATCAAACAAGCTTAACAGCCATTCAAGGGCGCAATCAAACAAGCTTGACAGCCATTCAAGGGCGCAATCAAACAAGCTTAACAGCCATTCAAGGGCGCAATCAAACAAGCTTAACAGCCATTCAAGGGCGCAATCACACAAGCTTAACAGCCATTCAAGGGCGCAATCAAACAAGCTTAACAGCCATTCAAGGGCGCAATCAAACAAGCTTAACAGCCATTCAAGGGCGCAATCAAACAAGCTTAACAGCCATTCAAGGGCGCAATCAAACAAGCTTAACAGCCATTCAAGGGCGCAATCAAACAAGCTTAACAGCCATTCAAGGGCGCAATCAAACAAGCTTAACAGCCATTCAAGGAGCGCAATCAAACAAGCTTAACAGCCATTCAAGGGCGCAATCAAACAAGCTTAACAGCCATTCAAGGGCGCAATCAAACAAGCTTAACAGCCATTCAAGGGCGCAATCAAACAAGCTTAACAGCCATTCAAGGGCGCAATCAAACAAGCTTAACAGCCATTCAAGGGCGCAATCAAACAAGCTTAACAGCCATTCAAGGGCGCAATCAAACAAGCTGAACAGCCATTCAAGGGCGCAATCAAACAAAATATGAGCAGAGCTCCCAAAACTGTGCGTCCCTACTTCCTTTACGCACTAGAATTAAAAAAAAAAAACGTACTAGAAATTCTTGAAGGGGTTCTGCGATACCCTTTACTTGAATGCACTAAACTTGTGTTATCATGTGTACTGCTGACGCTGGTTTTCAGACTATACTTGTTTGCAAGATCAAATACCCAAAGCCACACCTGGGAAGCCCTGTTTTGCACTGTGAGTGTGCTCAGACAAACTTGGTGTATTTTCAGAAAAATGAGCGTACTCCACACAACATTTGAATCTCCATGATTGAAACATGCTTCACACGCGTCCGTCGCACGCTAATTGTGTTAACCAAAACATTTAAAACAAATGCTTTTTCCAATGTTTACTTACAAAAACTGTAATCATGTGTCAAAATAATTGAATCGGCTTCGGGATGCGCTTGGGAAGAAAAGTAGTCTACACGGGTGGGACTGAAAAATGTCATGAATCCCGAACCTCAACCAACCAACAACCCTCCCCCCCCCCCCCCCCCCCCCCCCGAAAAAAAAGAGAAAAAAAGAGAGAAAAAAAAGAGAGGTTAGTTCCCCACCGCATGACAGTACTGATCGTATTCTAGATAATCATGCGTACAAAATACGGCGACATCGTATGGGTTCCCAGGTCTGCAAAGGGCTCCAACTGCCTACGACTTGTGTAATGGAGTAAGCAAGAGTTATACGGCACCCATCTCCTGGCACCTGAGAGAATAACAAGCGACTTTCATCCTCAACAAAGGGTGGTTGCCGCAAGCTCATCGTTTTATGTTCATCATTGTCCAAGGCACTCTAACTAACGCTTACGTACACAGTCGCTTACGTACACAGTCACACACAAGAAGCAGCTTGTGTTCCTGACCGGACATAGTCCTTAGACCAGTGCCTTTGATTACTTGTTTGCTAGTCTCCATACAGAACGGTCAAGAACGTACACTTGTTGGCTGGATTTTGAAGACTAGAATACTTTCTGTCAGATCTGTTCTGACGCAAACTTACGGAGTAAATCTTACCAACATCACAAATAACACTTCTGTGAAGGTCTCACAGAACTTCAAAAGACCCTCCTGATCTCGGGACTCTCAAAAGTTCCCCTGAGGGTATCTCTGGACCTTCAATAAGTTAAAATTGTGGATAATAGATAAAACAAGTGTGGGTGACTGTGATAAGCGAGACTTTCTTTTCTTTTTTTTTCTTTTTTTTTAGCAATTGACAATTATTTATTTATTCTTTAAACAAACTGATCTTCCCCCAAACTATAGAGATATGAGCAAGACTTACTGGGGAAGAACCTGCAGTGAAAACGTGAGACTGAGAGAGGCTGTTGTCTTCATCCCTTGCTGCCGCACTGCTAGTAATCTGTGAGGGAAAAAATACATCCAATGAACCATTTTTTGTTTTCAATATTAAAAGAAAAGTCAGGAAATAAGGCACCAGCTAATCACAATTACTGTTTGTAAACAATGTTGTGTAAGCTTAGGAAAGATAGGAGTTTACTGTGTTTCTTGTTTTAGTGCAGAAGCTGGAATGGAAGTGGAATACATACAACCACACTGTGCACACACACACACCTAAACACACACACACATGTACACACACACACACACACACACACACACACATGTACACACACACACACACACACACACATGACTGTGTACATGTATACAACCACACATACACACACACACACCTAAACACACACACACACACATGTACACACACACACACACACACATGACTGTGTACATGTATACAACCACACATACACACCTAAACACACACACACACACACAGACACACACACGCAAGGTGCAGTGTACAGGTCATGCACAAAAAAGCATTTAAAGCAAAATGACCAAACTAACTTGTACAAGGGCTGCAGAGGAACTCACAGCTGAGGACTGTGAGACAGCTGAGGACTGTGAGACAGCTGAGGACTGTGAGACAGCTGAGGACTGTGAGACAGCTGAGGACTGTGAGACAGCTGAGGACTGTGAGACAGCTGAGGACTGTGAGACAGGAGGCATCACAAGTTCGGTCACACTGTCATCTTCCTCTCCATCATCCTCAGAAATCTGTCAAAACAGAAATACATACATACGGCCGTAAAGATAATGTCAAACAAAACTAGCTGGTGACAAGAAGACAGGATATAGATTCAGGGGTGGTGATCTATGCACAAAATAACATGGGTCGGAGCGCATATTTGCTCCAACAGTGAACTCAGGAAATATTGATCCGGACTTCAGGTAACAACCCCCCCCAATAAAAAAATTTAAATAAAACTTTGGATACAGAAATCTGTATAATTTGAAAAGAATCCCACAATGAAATAGTAATTAAGACAGTGGGAAGAAAGTTCAATACTGAACAGTGCGTATTTGGCTTATGCAGTTGTTCGCTTGTCATGACAGCTCGGTACCGTATTTTCAGGACTAAAAGGCGCTCTGTTCTATAAGGCCCCTCCATTTTAATAAAAACCAACAACAACAAATTACACTCGGCACTGTCACTCCATAAGGCGCAAGATAAACAACGATGTTGAAGCCAAATACAAAATCAGTGCTTGTTTGGCTGATGCAGTCCCCCCGCGGGTTAGGGGGAAGAATTTACCCGATGCTCCCCAGCATGTCGTAAGAGGCGACTAACGGATTCTGTTTCTCCTTTTACCCTTGTTAAGTGTTTCTTGTATAGAATATAGTCAATGTTTGTAAGATTTTAGTCAAGCAGTATGTAAGAAATGTTAAGGCGCAAGATAAACAATGATGTTGAAGCTAAATACAAAATCAGTGCTTGTTTGGCTGATGCAGTAGTTCCCTTGTCATGACAGCTCAATAGTTACCTCCCCTGCTCCTTGCAACAGGGCCTGGGCCACTACCTTTTTTTTATCAGCAGTGCTGCATTTGGCAGGTATTCTTCTGTTAAGCTTTTGCCAGTCTTTAGTTAAAAAGGGATCTATATATTCTAAGTGCTATTAGTAGCACTGACCAACGATTTCATATTATCAAGCAAATTATGTTTTTGGTATGCATATTTATGATTCGCAACTCCATTTCAAATTTGTTAACGAAAATTTGATTTTAATGACAATTTTGACGAACAAACTTATTGAATTATTCATTATTTTTACATTTAGTCAAGTTTTGACTAAATGTTTTAACATAGAGGGGGAATCGAGACGAGGGTCATGGTGTATGTGTGTGTGTGTGTGTGTGTGTGTGTGTGTGTGTGTGTGTGTGTGTGTAGAGCAATTCAGAGTAAACTACTGGACCGATCTTTATGAAATTTGACATGAGAGTTCATGGGTATGATATCCCCGGACGTTTTTTTCTTTTTTTCGATAAATGTCTTTGATGACGTCATATCCGGCTTTTTGTAAAAGTTGAGGCGGCACTGTCACACCCTCATTTTTCAATCAAATTGATTGAAATTTTGGCCAAGCAATCTTCGACGAAGGCCGGACTTCGGTATTGCATTTCAGCTTGGTGGCTTAAAAATTAATTAATGACTTTGGTCATTAAAAATCTGAAAATTGTAAAAACAATATTTTTTGTATAAAACGATCCAAATTTACGTTCATCTTATTCTTCATCATTTTGTGATTCCAAAAACATATAAACATGTTATATTTGGATTAAAAACAAGCTCTGAAAATTAAAAAAAAATAAAATTATTATCAAAATTAAATTTTCTAAATCAATTTAAAAACACTTTCATCTTATTCCTTGTTTGTTTGTTTGTTTGTTTGCTTAACGCCCAGCCGACCACGAAGGGCCATATCAGGGCGGTGCTGCTTTGACATATAACGTGCGCCACACACAAGACAGAAGTCGCAGCACAGGCTTCATGTCTCACCCAGTCACATTATTCTGACACCGGACCAACCAGTCCTAGCACTAACCCCATAATGCCAGACGCCAGGCGGAGCAGCCACTAGATTGCCAATTTTAAAGTCTTAGGTATGACCCGGCCGGGGTTCGAACCCACGACCTCCCGATCACGGGGCGGACGCCTTACCACTAGGCCAACCGTGCCGGTTTCCTTGTCGGTTCCTGATTCCAAAAACATATAGATATGATATGTTTGGATTAAAAACACGCTCAGAAAGTTAAAACGAAGAGAGGTACAGTAAAGCGTGCTATGAAGCACAGCGCAACCGCTACCGCGCCAAACAGGCTCGTCAATTTCACTGCCTTTTGCACTAGCGGCGGACTACGTTCAATTTCATTCTGTGAGTTCCACAGCTTGACTAAATGTAGTAATTTCGCCTTAAGCGACTTGTTTAAGGTTTCATGCTGATATGCAATCCTATAGTCCGCATTGGGTTGACGATTTGTATTCTGGTCTTGTCATCTGTTAACCATGACAACAAACTGGCCCTACATTGCAGGTGTACTTTCAGTGTTTCACAACAAACTGCAGGCACCACACAGTTCCTCCAGGCTGCCCCCCCTCCCCCACCACACACAAGCGTTTAGAGACTGGTCCCCCACGTACTCACTCTTTTAGTTTAGTTATTTCCGAAAATAGTCTATTAGGCTTCAACAAAAAATGAGATTTAGAGTTTCCGGTTCCCCATACCTGTACCATAGCCATACCTGAGAACAAACCGCGTTAACAGACGGGTCCCCCACAGCCTCAGTGACGTTCAAGATGATCGGCCCACCGGTGGCCATACTTCCAACCCCGCACAGTTCCTCCAAGCTGCACGAAGACCTCTCAATGTCTCCCAGCGACGTCAAGGCCTGGGGCTGTCCGATGTAGATGTTGCATTGGACGCAGTACTGCGTGAGGGATCCGTTGCACTGTACGCACTGGGTCAAGGTCAAAGCGCTCGTCTTGTTGTAGCTAAGGACAATGATAATGATCACTTATTAATGGCCCATATTCTTATGAGTTCTTGAGATTGTACAGTAAAGTGTAGCACCAAACACACACACACACACACACACACACACACACACGTACTAGCTACAGAAAGGGAGAACAAGCACAGGGTTAAGATGATCAGTTTTTTTGTTTCCAACATTGATGATTTCTTCATGTAATTACAAGGTTGTCGTCACCAAGACTGAGACTGGTCTTTTTTGCACAGAATCAAATGACGACATTTATAACAAATGACGTCATTATCAAGATTGGTACATAACGTTTTATTGTGCATAATTTCTTTGTGATCCGTTGTGTTTTCGTAAAGATACAGTGTATTTAGTCATGTAAGCGAGAGACACTGGCCTAAAAAATGGCGGCAAAAAGCACATTTTCAGAGAAGGATTTTCGATCCTACATCAAAATAAGAATGGCACTTGGTAAAACGGCCGGTGACATACTTGAAGAGCTGAGAACTGTAAGCCCAGGCACAGCACCATCTCGCGCGACAGTTTTTCGGTGGGCAAAGCATTTCTCAACAGGGAAAACGTCTGTGGAAGATGCAAGGGGAAAAGTGAAGAAACCACCTGTAACCGACAATAAAATGGTGTCCCATGTGCAACGGTTAGTTGATGAAGATCCCCGAGTGAGCAGTCATTTTATCGCCGAAACACTGGACATTTCGTCGTCGTCTGTCTTGAGAATTTTAAAACACAAACTTGGATACACAAAGGTGTGCGCGCGATGGGTACCACATTTCCTCACTGAAGAGAACAAGAGGTGTAGGGTTACGTTTGCCCAACGGCTACTCAAGATATACGACGGATGTGATCAAAAACGCTTGGATGAGATCGTGACTGGAGACGAAACTTGGGTGTACTTCTTTGAGCCAAAAAGAAAAGCTCAAAACAAAGCATGGATAAAAAAAAGGTGCCAATGCCCCTCGGATCGTGCGAAAAAGTCGCTCCGGCAAGAAGGTTTTATACACAATATTTTATAACACAAAGGGCGTCATTTTTCAAAAACCACGCGAAAAAGGCAGAAGCATCACTGGGGTGTACTGCAAGGAAAAAGTTCTTGCTGGCATCGTTCGTTACTACAAGAGAGCCAGACCAACTACAGGATTGAAAGGGATCAAATTACTTCATGATAACGCACCTGCTCACAAATCCAAGGTGGTGAAAGAGTACCTGGAGGTAGAAAACTTTGAAACTTTGCCACATCCTCCCTACTCTCCTGATCTTGCACCCTGTGACTTTTTTTTGTTTCCTCATCTGAAAAGACAATTGGCTGGGCGTCGATTTGACAGTCGATCAGCCCTCGGATCGGCTGTTTTCCAGTGTCTGAACCAGGTGCCAAAAAACGACTTCAAACGGTCATTTCTTGACTGGGTCCAACGACTTAAACTGTGTGTAGCCGCTAAGGGAGAATACTTCGAGGGTTTGAAATAAAAAACAACTGCATCATCTAAAGATTTCCCGGTTTTTGAGACCAGTCTCAGTCTTGGTGACGACAACCTTGTAATGTACAGTGGAAATACTGGAATCCCCCTTTTAGAACCTAGACTGAAAATGTTAATTTATCTTAAAACTGAACCCTCACTGTTGAAGAAGAAGGTCAGCAAGTAGGGAGTCAGTACGGAGATACATGTACCCACATTATGTTAGCCAAACCCTTCCAAATTTAGGTTGCAATAAGAACTGCCTTCTGTGAACCTTACAGAGGGTTTGTTCAGAGTAGGTGGTATGGCAGACTTAAATGCAACCAACTTTTCCCTAACTTTAGTCGTTTGAAAATCTTTCCCGAGCCGTTGAGGCCAAGTCGGCGAAAAGTCTGCCATGTGAACAGCCCCAGCGGTTTAGGTACGATTTAGGCCAGATTCAGCAGCGACTCCAAAACTCAGTTGAGCACTGCTCGACTCGGTCGTAACTTGTCAAAGATTTTACGCAGACTTTTCTTATCGCGCTTACTGATAGGTTTGCTCTAGCCAACCCAAGCTTAAACTTCCCTTTTCCAGAAAACAACGAAGACGACAGGACAATCCCGGATGGTACAGTCTGACGAGAATCACCGCTTAAAACTCGTCTGTGCTGTTCACGTGGGCACGGGGCCCCGGGTAGCTCAGTTGGTAGAGCACTGGACTTGTGATCGGAAGGTCGCAGGTTCGAATTCGGGCCGGGACGGAAACGGGTCAACTTTATGTGCAGACCCAGAGACGGAAGCCATGTCCCACCCCCGTGTCATCACAATGGCACGCAAAAGACCTTGGTCATTCTGCCATAAGTGCAGGTGGCTGAATACACCTAAACACGCAGACACCTGGGTAGCGCGACTCCGTTGCTGCTAGCTTTCCACTGGGAGGAAGCGACCCGAATTTCCCAGCGATGGGACAATAAAGTAATGAAAATGAAAAATTATTTTGATTTGACTTGCCACCGACTATAATCGCTCCAAAGTTGGTTGCAAATCTGCCATGTGAACAGCACTTTAGGGTTGGTAGAAAAATAAGGGATGATTGGGCTACCCTAATCCAGGGTTTGGGGGGAGGGCTGGTTAAAATCAGTTTGACTAACAGCACTTCTGAATTTGCCTGCAATCCCCCTCCCCTCCCCCTCCCTGAAAAAAATAAAGTACTGTAGACCTCCCCCATTCCTGCCCCCCCCCCCCCCCCCCCCAGCGCGCTACCGACTGAGCTACATCCCTGCCCGAAGACCCTTTTTTTCCAGAGAATTTCTGATCATAACCTCTGTAACTTTACCCCTCCCTCCTTTTTTAGACCTGATTTTTCTCAGTGTTTTTTTGTTTAGGCCTTGAAAGGTGGGCTCCATTGTCTAATTAAGCATAAACAATGAAAGAAAGTTTCCAGCATAAAATTGAAAACTGCGGAGCCTCACTGCTGAAGAAGAAAGTCGGCAACCAGAGAGTCAGTGGGCAGTGACAGCCTGTGAGCCAAACTCTTCCAGGCGCAAAACGTGTCGTCGTCTACAATCAGGTAATGCAGGCTCTCTGTCTTGGGTACCACTCCCTGAGTTACTGTGTAGGTCACCTCCTGATGGGGCTCTCCTCTTTCCATGGTGACGCCTGGTATGCATGCAGACCTGCACAAATAAAAAATAAATAAAATGGAACAGCCCAAATACAGAGTTGAACCTGTCTGTAACGACCACTCAAAGGTTGTTATTGGAAGGGGAAGTATAGAGAGAAAAAGCTGATGGGGTTCTCCTGTTTGCATGGGGACGCCTGGTAAACATGCAGACCTGCCAACAACACCCTGCATGCTTCCCCCGAAAGTGCCTAAATGGCAGGGTCAAAACCCACCTGTGCAAAAAGCATGAGTAAACGTGGGAGTTTCAGCCCATGAACTTGATGAAGTGATGAACGGAAAAAAAGCAAGAAAAAAAGCTAATTCCATAACTCGCACGGATGTCGTTAAACGTCAGACATCACTCATATATGAGGTCCGATAAACTGCCTCAAGTGTCTGATGCATATAGTCAGGTGTCGGTCCAAGATGTCCTATCATGTACTTCAAAGAGAGCAGACAAGAGTCCAATAACATTTTGATTGCCATCTTTTTAGATCACAAAGCTGAACACTTCAACAGTGCCAGATATGTGCAGCTATGTAATCATTAGCAAAACTGTTGGAGACCCTTTTCTCATTTGAACAAGTGTAAACCACAAAATAACCCCAAGACACAGCAACAAATCTGCAACAGAATTTTTCCATAGCATTGGATTAAATTAGCGGTCATTCAACATTCATTTGTTAATTAGGCTTATGAATTCATTGGTCAAATACATTTAGTATTTGTTCTCACATTAACTGATCAAATCATCGAGGGAGGTAGCTCTGTCATTGGTTTTTACTACTTTAGAACCCTTTTTTCATACTTATAACATAAGTATTACAGGGGTGGGAATCTCTTGTGATGAAAAAAGAGGAAATCCCTTTTTCTAGGGGGGTTCGGGGGCATGTTCCCCCGAATTTTGTTTAAATGGTACATTAAAATCTGTGCAATCTGGTGCATTCTGAGACTAAAATTCAACTCGTTTGGATCGGGTAAAAAAGACATTCTCCACACACACACAAAAAAACACCAAAAAAACCTTTCACACAACCATGGTTATCATTATTATGAAGTCTTATATCGCGCGCGTATCTCCAGACTCGGACTCAAGGCGCAGGGATCTATTTATGCCGTGTGAGATGGAATTTTTTACACAAATGACAATACATCACGCATTCACATCGACCAGCAGATCGCAACCATTTCGGCGCATATCTTACTTTTCACGGCCTATTATTCCAAATCACACGGGTATTTTGGTGGACATTATTTATCTATGCCTATACAATTTTGCCAAGAAAGACCCTTTTGTCAATCGTGGGATCTTTAACGTGCACACCCCAATGTAGTGTACACGAAGGGACCTCGGTTTTTCATCTCATCCGAAAGACTAGCACTTGAACCCACCACCTAGGTTAGGAAAGGGGGAAGAAAATTGCTAACGCCCTGACCCGGGGTCGAACTCGCAACCTCTCTCTTCCGAGCGCAAGTGCGTTACCACTCGGCCACCCAGTCCTGTTTAATACCAGGGATGGGACTTTTCCGCGAATGGTAACATTGTAATGGTGCATATTTACGTAATGAACCATGTATCCATAATCCAATACTGGCAATACATCACGCATTCACATCGACCAGCAGATCGCAACCATTTCAGCGCATATCTTATGATCCAAGTGACGCCCCAATGCATTGAAGCTCAAAATTACTATTAGTTATCAGGAGTTTTCATTCAGCACAATTTAACTCTCAAGCCTCCAGTGTTCTGTTTCATTTTCACTTCTCTCCATATCATTCAGTCAACAAGTTATAGGGATACTGTGATGAAATGGGACGTGGAAAAAATAGATTACTCCAGCGGAATTTGTAAGTTAATTGTGTCCGCGGAAATCCGCGGATTCGCGGAAAAGTCCCACACCTGGTATTAACTTAATTTATATATATACATGTATAGATTTAAAGGCACAGTAAGCCTCCCGTAAACCATCACAGATACTGTCAGGCTGTTACACACAGTACAAACACCCTTTCATTTAAACACTCACCGCTTGAGAACATCCCAGGTGCCCTCCGTAAAGAGAGAGCAATTTTCAAAGAATTTATTATTGCGTAGTTTATCCTACCCCTGAGCCATCGTGAATCCGTGTGATCCAGTTTCCCTTTTTCACAATGTAGTCGTCAGTTAGTAATTTGAATGCGACTCGATGTGAGCTTATCTGCAATAGCACGTTATGTTCCTCTGACTATGCACGAAACAAACGGATGTGGTACTCACAAGAACTCTAGCGATCGATAGCTTTTGACTGTTCAGAGGAACTGGCGATAAACCATTGTCTGCTACGAGAACCACGACCTTGCGTGACCCTGCTTCCGGGCTTTTCTTTTTTTAAACTTTCAAAACTTCGAATTGTACTGACGCGTGTTTCTTTCAGGCGAGATATTCTTTCGGCTAGCCGCTCGTGAAGCTAAGAGGCGAGATTGTCTATGAAACGGTTTAATGGCTAGCTACGCAAGAATTAAACACCATTGGTTGATTCCGAAAAGGTCGTCTGCACTGGTCGGTAAAAAACCATGGACAGTCAATCGGATGGGCAACTGCTTGGCCGCCATGTTTTCTCGCCAAGCGAGCAAGCCCAAAGCTACCTAGCGTCGGCTAGTGTCACTCGCGGTGAGGTGTGCCCAAGAAATGGTACTTCCTCAGCCCACTCACCAATCTCGCCTGTAAGAAACAGGGGACGGATCTTGTCTTGATGAAAAAAGAATTCTTTTATGATTTAAGAATGTTTGTGTAACAAGCTGTCAATTTATCATTTAGATTTTAAAAGTTAGGTCTATAGCGCCAAAACGCACCACGGTCTGATTGTGTTGGAGACACAGAGAATACTACATGGCTTGCTGTGTCGTACCAGATTTACACATAGAGAATACTACATGGCTTGCTGTGTCGTACCAGATTTACACGAGGTGTTTTTTTTAATATTGAACTGCGAGCGAAAGCGAGCTGTTCACTATTTGAAAAAGCAACGAGTGTAAATCTGGTACGACACAGCAAGCCATGTAGTATTCTGTTTATCCTACATACTGTATTTACGTGTATATTTTATATATTGTGGACTGGGTGGCCGAGTGGTAACGCACTTGCGCTCGGAAGCGAGAGGTTGCGAGTTCGACCCTGGGTCAGGGCGTTAGCAATTTTCTCCCCCCTTTCCTAACCTAGGTGGTGGGTTCAAGTGCTAATCTTTCGGATGAGACGAAAAACCGAGGTCCCTTCGTGTACACTACATTGGGGAGTGCACGTTAAAGATCCCACGATTGACAAAAGGGTCTTTCCTGGCAAAATTGTATAGGCATAGATAAAAAAATGTCCCCCAAAATACCCGTGTGACTTGGAATAATAGGCCGTGAAAAGTAGGATATGCGCCCAATAGGCTGCGATCTGCTGGTCGATGTGAATGCGTGATGTATTGTGTAAAAAATTCCATCTCACACGGCATAAAAAATAGATCCTTGCGCCTTGAGTCCGAGTCTGGAGATACGCGCGCGATATAAGACTTCATATATTACTGAAAATGTCTTGCAGTCGAGGCAGCTAAAATGAAGACGCTTGTTTTGGAACCTCGATCTCTTCTAAAGCCTCGTGCAATCTATTACGTCAAAGCAAAGAAACGTCACTCTCAAAGTGTGGCGTGACGTGTTAGTTCTAAAGATTCATTGAGGGTAATTAGCGAGCGCAATTTTTGTTTCTATAATGACGTTTGTCTCGGTGACTTTGGCATCAGAAGCAGTGGAAAAACAGGTCCCTGCCAGACTTGCTTGACATGACCTCATTTACATGATATACACACGTGTGATTTGAACGATTATTATCTCACGGGTGTCTCTCTCACGTATGTAGGATAAAATCCGCAAAATTAATTCTTTAAAATTGCTCGCTCTTTACGTAGGGCACCTAGGATGTTCCCGTTTGGTGAGCGTTCAAATGGAAGGGTGTTTGTACTGTCCCGTGTAAAAGCCTGACAGTATATGTGATGGTTTACGGGAGGCTTACTGTGCCTTTAACATTTAACCCAGTGGTTATCCGGTAAAAAAAGCCCACTATTTCATCAAAATAATATACATGTAGGAAAAGTAGAAAGGGGAAGGCATTGTACTTCCAATTCCATACAATTACACCTCAAATCTGATGTATAAAATATGGCTTGATGGGTAATCTTGAACTTTAGCGTGTTAAATTCATAGCTCATAATTCAGAGGCATTTAAGTCTCCAAATTTGTAGAAACTGCACTTGTAATCATAACAAGTCATTTTAGATCCCTTTGAAGTTACGGAATGAACTCCGATGAACTGTACAAATGCATTTCGTTTACATGGGTCAAAGAAGGAATTATCCGTACGAGTCTTCTTCTTCTTCTTTCTTCAGACTGCCGCCTTCATCAAAGTGAAGATTCTGCAGACTTGGAGAGAGTTGCGAAGATGATTTGCAGCTGGTGTTATCAGAACTGGAGACAGTGAAGGCGGTCAAGTACCTGGGTGTGACCATTCAGAGTGACCTGTGCTGGGACGACCATATCAACAACATCGTCAGCAAGGCAAACATGACCCTGGGGTTCCTGCGGCGCAATCTGAAGATCTCATCAAGATCCGTGAAAGAGCAGGCGTACAAGGCCTTTGTCAGGCCTATCCTGGAGTACGCCTCGTCAGTATGGGACCCGCACACCCAGAAGAACATCGACAAGCTTGAGGCCGTCCAGAGACGAGCTGCCCGATTCGTCTGCAACCGCTACCACAACACGTCAAGTGTCAGCCGGATGCTGGACTCCCTTGGGTGGCAGTCTCTGGAGGAGCGCAGGAAGCTTGCCCGCCTCTCGATGCTCTATAAGATCAAGAACAGCATCGTCCACTGTCCGGGCATCAAGTCGAAGCTGGCCCCCTTACCACCACGCCAGCGAAGAGGCCATTGCCAGCAGTTCGGCCTCATCACCTGCCGCACTCAGTATCGGAGTGCCGCTTTCCTACCCAGCACAGTGAAGGACTGGAACTCTCTACCAGCAGCTGTCGTCGAGGCCCGCACTGTCGACACCTTTGTGTCGCGCGCCTCGCACTAAACCAGCAGCCACTGTGACTCATGTCCCCTCCCCCCCATACTCCCCAACCTGTGAACTTTAATGGACTTTTGGATGCTGGAAACGCTGCTTTACTGGACTTGCGCAACATCCCATCAAGTGCCGAAATAATCACTACTGTTGATTGTGGGCAGTAATGGAAAGACAAGACAAGACTGCCCGGGGGTTCAGTGATAGCTAGTGGGGGGTAGAAATAGAAGAGGGAGGTGGGGAGGATCAGGGGCGGGGGGAGGGTGGGGGGTGGGGAGGGGTGAACATGGTTGACAACGTACGCCATTTTCGGTGCATTTTCGTCGATCGATTGAACAACCAAATTAATTAATTATGCTTAAGTTTGGAGCTCAATCCGTCAATTAATTTCACGACAAATGTTCTATCTATGGCTTGCTTACATGGACTTTTATCAAAAATAAGTAAAGAATGTCACTGGATTCTGAGCTGTGAATTTAACACGCTAAAGTTCAAGATTACCGCTTGATGAACTTCTCTTCTAAAATCTCAAAACTTTGGCATCCCCTTCCCATCCCGAGCCTCCCTTCTTCAAAGTAAAACTTCCGCAGCCTGCCGTGCGCATACAAAATGGCTACTTGCAAGATCACACACACACAAAGATAACAAAAGTGAAAGCTGAGTTTGTGCGCACTCGTTACACGTCAAAAAGCAGCCAACAGCTCTATTTCATCAACTACAACAGATGCACTGCTTAAAACTCACACATTTCATCTCATGTTCACCTGATTGTCAACCAAAGTTACGCGTCGTCTGCCAAACTTGCAAAGAACCACATACTGATAGATAACGATTATTAAGACACAGTTTCGTATGAATTTGTTTGCGAAGTCGATTTAAAAAATACATCTTTATACTCTGTTGTTTTCAAACAAAATGTAATAAAAGGTGTACGAAGATCGAAGTACAACAGCGCCTCCCACCCTCACTTTCCCTCAGAAAAACCAGCTAAACAGAAAGTGAGATAGCGAAAGTAGAAAACGAAACATCCTGTGATGCTTGTTTCTGCAACGAGGGACGACTCTGCTGCGCTGTACATATTGAAATTTAAATCGTGAAAATGACTAAACTTCACTATGTGTGTGTGTGTGTGTGTGTGTGTGTGTGTTGACACAACAAACAGAAAAGCACACACACACATGCATGCACACAGCTTATACTTGCATACACACACAGATTCAGACAAACACACACATAAATATGCATAAAGACGTTACTTGAGAAGTGAGTTATGGGAGGTTTACATCCACATTGCCCAACTTACCTTTCGCACCATTTTCCTTTCGCTCCACGTTTTTAGGCATTTAGCCCAAAATTAATTAGGTTAAATCCCAAAATTAATCCCCGAGTACGCAGTACTAGGGTCCTGCAGACTTTAATTGTGTGTCTGTCTGTCTGTTCGTCTCAACTTAACAGCTTATTGCTGGGAAACTACTGGGCGCAGTTCTTTCAAAAGTTGATACACTAACTTGATAATAGGTCCGATTGATCGTATTAAAACTTCATAATGTTACCTGGGACCTAAATGCCCAAAAAAACACAAAAGCCACTCTTTACGGTGGGAGTTTTTGCGTGGGAGTGACAAGAAAAGCGTGATTTACAAGCCAGCCAGCGGGTGCGAGGATTTGGTCTCGGCAAAGAAACAACAATGCAGTGTTTGTCTCGGTGAGACTGAAAGAGAGACAAGAGAGCACGAGAGAGAGCGACAGGGACACACAGTGACCAAAGTGATCCGGGTTCGATTCCCGGCATGGGCGGTCTATTTTTTTTTTAATTCTTGTTTACTATTGTTTATTATGAACGTTTTAATGTTTTATTTTACTGTAATAGTTTTTTTTATTTAATTGTGTAAAATAAATAAATAATATATATTTTTTTTTAATCCAAGTGATTTTTTTAATTCTTGTTTTACTCTAATAATTTTTTTAATTGTGTAAAATAAATAAATAATTTTTTTTTTTTTAATCCACGTGCACAAGACAAAAACTTTCATACTGGGGGAGCGTACTCGGGTCCAGCGCCAGCATTTTTTATCAGGTTTTACCCTTTTACATCAAAGCTTTTACCACTTCGCCGCTGCCTTGGAATTTGCCGGCCTAACTAAGTAAGCGCAGTCTTTCACTCCACGTCAAACCAGGGTAACGCAAAAAAAACACCATGAGAAATTAAGCCAAGATTGTGTTAACTTTACCATGGCATAAGCGCACAGATAGAGGTCTGAATTAACATGGGGTATATTATGTATATGTGAAAAACTCAACCAGCCAACCCTAATTGTGAAGCCTCAAGCGTAGCAATTCAGAATATTTGTGAATTTTTAGCGTAGCTGTATTTCAGATGTATTCCCACATCCGCAGTTATGCCATCTTGCACAAAAAATTGAAAAATAGACATTTTTAATAATTTAAAGTTCCATGAGAATGCAGGAACATAAAATGCCCATTAGAGAGTATCTGCATGCATTGCCACTTTTCAGTGTAGACAATGTTTATTGACTCATTTTGTGACTTCATGCTACAGGGAGTGGAAATAAGTACTTGGACTCACACAAAAAGAGGGAACTGTTCTTTTCTTTCTTTCTTTATTTGGTGTTTAACGTCGTTTTCAACCATTCAAGGTTATATCGCGACGGGGAAAGGGGGGGAGATGTCAATTGTTTCTTGTTCACAAAAGCACTAATAACAAATTTGCTCCAGGAGCTTGCAACGTAGTACAATATATGACCTTACTGGGAGAATGCAAGTTTCCAGTACAAAGGACTTAACATTTCTTACATACTGCTTGACTAAAATCTTTACAAAAATTGACTATATTCTATACAAGAAACACTTAACAAGGGTAAAAGGAGAAACAGAATCCGTTAGTCGCCTCTTACGACATGCTGGGGAGCATCGGGTAAATTCTTCCCCCTAACCCGCGGGGGGCAGGGAACTGTTGCACGTTTGTGATCATTTGTTCCAGTGTACAGTGGAACCCCCCTTTAAAGACACTCCAATTTACGACTTCCACCCTTTTAATTAAGACCCTCTTCACTCACATTTTTGGTTCATAACCTCTGTATCTTCTTCTTCTTCTTCTTCTGCGTTTGTGGGCTGAAACTCCCATGTACACTCGTGTTTTTTGCACGAGTGGAATTGTACGTGTATGACCGTTTTTACCCCGCCATTTAGGCAGCCATACGCCGCTTTCGGAGGAAGCATGCTGGGTATTTTCGTGTTTCTATAACCCACCGAACTCTGACATGGATTACAGGATCTTTTTCGTGCGCACTTGGTCTTGTGCTTGCGTGTACACACGGGGGTGTTCGGACACCGAGGAGAGTCTGCACACAAAGTTGACTCTGAGAAATAAATCTCTCGCCGAACGTGGGGACGAACTCACGCTGACAGCGGCCAACTGGATACAAATCCAGCGCACTACCGACTGAGCTACATCCCCGCCCACCATAACCTCTGTAAATTTAACCCCATTTTAAAGGTCCTTGTCTACATTTTTATACCGAAATCGCCATTTGACCATTAAAATGCAGAGTCTACAAATATCAACAATACACCCCCTTTCGATCAGGAAAGACAAAGCCAGTGTAGCCGTTTGAAAATTCATTGTAGTATTCCAGCGTAGTACTCATAGTAGGATATCCTTATTTGGAAAATGCCAAGCGCAAAACTCCTCTCAAATCCCGTGCATTTCGTGCGTTTAAAAAAAAGCGTGGACAGCGCTCCAGTGTCAAACTGTTGCTGCACTTGTTTGGGCGTGGCTATAAGCATAGTGACATGAATTTGATTGGTCAGTATTTTTAGGCAAAGCACATGTTCTCAGCAAACAGAAAACAAAATATTGGAAGCGTGAGTCACGCTACCCAAAAATAAAATCTTTTTTTACATATTTTTTTTTCTATAACTTTTTTCCCCATGGTTCATTCATCATTTGACATAATTTTGTATCGAAATCTAACCATAAGATTATTAAAAAAAAAAGCAAAAATGTAGACGAGCACCTTTAAGACTCCCTCCTTTTTAAGACCTGATTTTTTCAGATTTTTTGAGGCCTTACAAGGGGGGTTCCACTGTAGCAATATTTAACTTGGCAAAGCAATTGATCTTAAATTGCAGCATACTAAGCTAAAAGTTGGGTAAACTCAGGGCAACGGCGAAGTGAAGCGGCAATGGGGTGAAAGGCAAAGGACGAGATCGGAGAAGTGTTGTTTGGATTGATACCTTTATGAGATAAGGCCCCCACCCCCCCTTCCACCAGGTCAGAAGAGTTATTGGCACAAAAAGTTCAATTTTTTTCCGTTCAAACAACTTTGTTAACAATGAAGAGAATTAAAATATGTTGTCACATCTCAAACATAACCAACAGCTGTTCAAATACATGAAATAAATCTTCAGTACAAGTGTAACCACACAACAAAAACAATAATTTGGATTTCATTTTATGAAGCTATCATTTCGATTCAACCCATTTTACATTAAAAATATTTACCATAACGCACACACGCACACATGCGCACGCACGCCCACACACACACACACACGCTCATACTTGCGGCACAGAAAAAAAACAAGGCCATTCAGAACTTTTATTTTCAACTTTATATCGCAAAATACAAAGCAACTATATATATATATATGCAAATATTTAAAAACAATCTCCTCAAATATATATATAGATATAGTGGCTTCATGCAGACATACATCTCTGAATTTAATTTTCACTTTATAGAATATTCACGGAAGTGAAAGTTACACAGTGTACACTTTACCTGTAGCTGTCTTGTTCCCAGACTCAGAGGAAAATAGGTCATTTGGACTTATACTGAAAAACCAAATGTCCTGGCTACAAAACAAAATAACACAAGAAAAAAACCAGTGTTCTATCAGAAGACGTGCACTTCAAAACTATTCGACGTTCAATGGGTCGACCAGCCTTGGGTCAGAAAAATGCATCAGATCAAAAGTATGACAAGAGGCCTGAGAACAACTGTGCTGCAACGATAAGGATAAGGTATTGTATACAACTCTCCTGTGTTCACTTTCAAGTGAATAACTATCGTTCTGATATCATTTTAAAGTGAAGCTAAAGAAACCTGGTATCGGCACTGCTGTGCATCTCCTATGATCTCAATGGTATCAAGGCACGGGTCATAGCCCTTTGCCGCGACAAGGTTTGCCGATACCGGCACTTGTCTTGTCTAGACAGTGACGTCATTCATAGATGACGCCAATCATAAATGACCGGTTTGTCAAGGGAACTTATGCTTTCAAGTGTTGCTGCTTCCAGTGACAGGAAGGTATAGAGATTGATCATTGTATACAATCAATTTATCATTGTATACACAAATTACACAAACGTCATCTTGTGAGGGACCAAAAAATATTGAAACTCTCGGATGATTTTTTTGTGTGGTATCAACCTCGACCTACGGTCTCAGTTGATACCACAAAAAAATCATCCTCGAGTTTCAATATTTTTCGGTCCCTCACTCGATGACGTTGTGTAATCTCTATGTACAGTCCTGTGTGGTTGGGTACCCTCATGGCAATTCCGGCTGCATAATTCTCACTGCGGAAATCGAGCTCCCATATATAGTACGGCGCTACCCAATTTTGTTTTTGTTTTGCTGCATGCGTGTATTCATTGTTTCCCCAAGCCGGCCATGACTCCATGAGACTTTCGCTGTGACCTTGGGATATTTATCGTGCGCATGCGTGCACACGGCGGTGTTTGGATACACAGTTGACTATTGGAAATAAATCTCTCGCGAAATTGGAGGGTCAAACTAACGCCGATAGCATGCTTGTGATTATTTGTTTGAGCATATATAGCCATCTTAAGCTTGGCCTAGCAATTGCGCTTAAAAGGTAGCAGTTGGCAGCTCTGTGTAACAGACGCGCTACTCAAGCATACTACAGCTTGATTCATCAAATGAAGGACACTTGAAATGCTACACATTCTGACACACTATGCTTTCAATTCCCATCAATAAATTTAACCTTGAATTTACCCTCGTTCAATACAGGTATGACAAAATACAGCTATACTAATGTTTTTGTTCAGACTTAGTCTTTCTTTCTTTATTTGGTGTTTAACGTCGTTTTCAACCACGAAGGTTATATCGCGACGGGGAAAGGGGGGAGATGGGATAGAGCCACTTGTCAATTCTTTCTTGTTCACAAAAGCACTAATCAAAAATTTGCTCCAGGGGCTTGCAACGTAGTACAATGTATTACCTTACTGGGAGAATGCAAGTTTCCAGTACAAAGGACTAACATTTCTTACATACTGCTTGACTAAAATCTTTACAAAAATTGACTATATTCTATACAAGAAACACTTAACAAGGGTAAAAAGAGAAACAGAATCCGTTAATCGCCTCTTACGACATGCTGGGGAGCATCGGGTAATTTCTTCCCCCTAACCCGCGGGGGGTAACAGACTTGGTACATGTACCTGTTTACATTACTTTTCCTCTAAAATCAAACAAAACCTTGCTGCCAAAAACAAACAAAACATTGCTGCTTTAAAAAAAAAAAAAATGTATCTCTGGGGCCCCCCCTAAAACGCAGCAGTTTATGCAAAATACAAATAATTGTTTGTGCACATTATAAAGATAACTAGTTTGGATTTGGATTTATAACTTGTTTTAGCATGCAAGTCACGCCAAGTGTGCCCGAAAACAAAACAACACACACTCTACATACACAATCCATCTCTCTTGCAATTCTTACTCTTAGTAAAAAATACTAAAATGACACACAAAAACTCTCTCTTGTACACACACACAAACTCATGCAGACCCAATCTATCTCTCTTGCACTTACACATACACACACACACACACACAAACGCATCTACATACCATCAACCTCTATTGCAGTTGCACACACACAAAAACACACACACACACACAATCAATCTCTCTTGAAAACACACACACACACACACACACACACACACACACACACACACAATCTCTTTTGCACACACACACACACACTTGCACAATCTACCTGTCACACACACACACACACACACACACACACACACACACACACACACACACACACACAACTGTACATGTATGTCACTGTGCAAGTCCAGCACAGTCTATCATTTATCAAACAATTTCCATTGTAGCACTTTCAGTGTCCGCATGAGACGAAACCGGATCCTCCCCGACCTGAATTTCCACGGTCTGGATGCTAAAGTCCGTTACATCGCTGTGTGCCTTTCTCATGTGAACCTTGATGCTCGACAAACGCTTGAAGGCAGCACCACACAAACTACACCAGTTGTCTTTCCCCGCCGTCTCCGTGTGAATCTTCATGTGGCCTCTCAGTGCACTGGCTTGAATAAAGGCGGCGCCGCACACACCACACTTGTGGGGTTTGAGCCCCGTGTGGATCATCATGTGCTTGTCCAACTGGGCTTTGCTGTAGCGAGCGGCTCCGCAGATCTCACACACGTGGGTGCGAGTCCGATTCTTTGTGTGCTTGCGTTCTACGTGCTGCTGCATGGTACGCGGCTGGTTGAACCGCTGGGGACAGTGGGGGCAGAGGAAGCGGCGAGCGTTTTCGTGGATCAGCTTGTGGTTGTTGTAGCCGTCCTGCGTGCGCATGATCAGCCCGCACACCGGGCAGGCAAAGTTCCGTCTCTCCTTGTGTTTTCGCTTGTGCGTCTTGAGCTCGGACATGCTGTCGGCCACAAAGCCGCACTTCTCGCAAACACAGGGTTCACCCTGCGAATGATCCACTGCCTTGACATGTTGAGCGAGGTCGACGGATCGGAAGAATTTTTCATCGCAGTCCCGGCAAGGGTAGCGCGGCTCCTCACTGTGAATGGAGATGTGACGGTCCAAGTCACGCTGGCATAAAAATCTGCCTGGGCACAGTTGGCAAGGGAACTGTTCTTCCTCATAGTGAGTTCGCAGGTGACGTTCCATGCCACCCTTGCCGTACACCTGTTTGCCACACTGTTCACAGGGATATTTGCTATACTTTTTCTTGTAAGGTCGGGGAAGGTCAGTCCATGTTCTCACTTTGATGAAGGGTTTGAGCGATTGTGCTGTGAATTTCTTTATTGTTGTTGTATTTGCAGCCGAACTCTCTGTTTCGTTTGTGGTCACTGTTTCCGTTCCTCCTTCCTCACCAGCACTGGCACCCCCTAGCTCTCCGGAATCGTCGTCCTCCACATTTCCGTCATCTGCACCCTCCCACTCTCCACCATCTGACCACTCAAACTCTTCGTCTCCAAACTCTTCTTCTCCAAACTCTCTGTCACCTCCCTCTCTTAACTCTTCCTTCACAAGCATCGTAGCAGCAACATCTTCTTCCCCTCCAGCTAGGCTCACTTTGATCGCAAGGTCACTTCCCTGTCCTCCGTCGCTATCCCACGACGCTCCAGCCGCCAGCATGACCGTGACCTTGTTTTCAAGGTCATCCCGAGACGGCAAGCCTGTTGTTTCTCGTCTGACTTTTTTCCGTGGCGATAGTACAGGCAAAGTGGACATCTGCACCCTGATGGCGTCTGCCGTTTTCTCGTCAGTGATGATAGTGATTTGATCATCAAGATCCTTGCTCCCCTGAGTCCCAGTTTCCAATAATTCTCTGCTGGATCCTGCGATTGCAGGGCTGTTACTTGCTCCAACACTTGTACTCATACTGGTCTGGCTCATACCAACTCCTGTACGGATACTGGTTTGGCTGATACCAGCAACGGAACTGTTAGTGGTCTGTCTTGTGGCAGGCGCTGTACTGTTCTTTTCTTGCGCCTGGCATGTGCTGTGGCTGGTTTTCATATAATTGTGTTCAATAGTGGTGTTGATGCTGCTGCTCTGAACATCATGGCTGCTGGCTGGCGCTGGTTTCCTTTCAGCAGCAGGTGAGGACTTGGGGCTTCTGTCTACCTGAAAACAGAGAAATTGAACATGTAAGCCTTACATTTGTAGAAGCATTTACAGTAGGATGTAGAAATTCTGGGTATGCAGGCAATCGGGTGGTGGCGAGAGACCAAGAGTAGGGCAGGTGGTGGCGAGAGACCAAGGGTAGGGCGGGTGGTGGCGAGAGACCAAGGGTAGGGCAGGTGGTGGCGTGAGACCAAGGGTAGAGCGGGTGGTGGCGAGAGACCAAGGGTAGGGCGGGTGGTGGCGAGAGACCAAGGGTAGGGCGGGTGGTGGCGAGAGACCAAGGGTAGGGCGGGTGGTGGCGAGAGACCAAGGGTAGGGCGGGTGGTGGCGAGAGACCAAGGGTAGGGCGGGTGGTGGCGAGAGACCAAGGGTAGGGCGGGTGGTGGCGAGAGACCAAGGGTAGGGCGGGTGGTGGCGAGAGACCAAGGGTAGGGCGGATGGTGGCGAGAGAAGTGAAGGGATGGGGAATGTTTACAGTGCTGTGTGCCGGGCTGGGAACAGTGCCCGCCAAAGTTTAGCTCAGGCACTGTCGCGCCAGACACGCCTTAGTTCCATGCAGGAAAATGCAGTGCACTATTCTGGCCATCTGGCCGATTGTCGTCCTCATCTCTAAGGCAGACTGATACCAAGGGCTGTAAGTTACACCCATCTTTAGGCTCAGGCATTTTCAAACACTGGACTCAAGACTACATGAACCATACTGTTTGGGAAATTCCATGACGTCATCTAATTAATATTAATATTGGTCACATGTGTAAAACAACGCGGGACTGTCTGCCATCTTGTGTCACCAGCCTAGCACGTACACTGATGTAACTGAGTGGTTCCAGAAAGATAATAAACCTCACGCCTAACTAAACTAAAGTCTTGCTGTGTTAGTAGTATGAAGTGAAACTACAGCATCCAACACACATACAATTGTTCTGAAATTGCATCCCTCCTGCTCAGAGAAAAAGTCTGATTTCAGCCCAAAGTCTGAAGATTCTCATACATGTATGTGTGATAAAAGTCGGTTCCACTGTATTGCACACACACAAAAAAGTCATTCAAGCCAAAGTGCTAAAACTTTGACACACACAAGTTTGCGTACACACAGTCACACAAGAGTACGTGTACTTACTTCACTGCACATGTGAACAAAAGAGCGAGATGGTCTGATTGATTCCGAGACCGAGAGGGCATTTGAGAACCCAGACAAGTTGCCCACTCAGATTCGACACGCCCCCTCATTCCCTTCTTTCAAAAACCAGTTAAAAACTCATCTTTTCAGTCTTCACTGCAACTAAAAAAACCTATTCTTCCCCTACTTATACTGTGTAGCCTTGTAAATAGCCTGGCATATTTTAAGACGTTTCATATTGGTATTTCGCTCTGGTCAGCGTTTGTGCGTGCCCTCTGTGTGTGTAAACTTGCGTGTGCGATGGTGTTACGTCATTATGTGTAGCGGTGATCTGTGATTGTAGTTGACAGTGATCGATTTATTTGAATGTGCATTGTGTATGTGGTTGTGTTTTTATTTATTTGAAGATTCTTTATATTGTATTGTTGCTGTAATGAAGATTATTATAATGAAGATTGATTGAAAGGCGCTTAGAATACATCAGGATTTGCGCAATATAAATACCCAAGTACAATGGTCAATAAGCTTACACTAATCTCATATTTACTTATTTGTACGTATTTGAACAGCGCACTAAACATTCCAAAATTGTCAAAGTTTGTCATGAAATGCATCAAACACAGGTCAATCTTCTGTGTTCCAGAATTTTCTGGTTACCTGTGAGCTTGTTTGCCCCTTTGGGTTCCTCAAACTATACTCTGAGAGCACAGTCAGCTTCACTCCGCTTTCGTTGAGTAGGCATGCTGGGTATTTTTGTGTTTCCATAACCCACCGAACTCAGACATGGATTACAGGATCATTTTAGGATAAAAAAAATCTCCAGTCTTAACCCACCAGGCGGCAGCGACTGAGATTCGAACTCACGACCTCCCGATTAGGAGGCCGACGTCTTACCACCACGCCACTGCGCCAGTCTACAGGTCAATCAATGTCCTGGGTGCATGGCCTGCACACTGTTCTATTTGGTGCGAGATTTGCACTTTCAGCTGAACTCGCTTAGAGCTCGTTGGCTCACTTATAGCGTGCCGCGGCGCGGCCAGTGACCTTGATTCCCTTTCGCGCGCTGTCTCTAGCACACAAAGGCTCTATGGAGCTTGTGTGCGATGGCGCCAGTTTGAAAAAAATACGTGATTCTTGGTGTGAAAAAGGGATCGTTTCAGTGACTTACACCTGGGATTATGTTCATCTTGTGTATTTTGTTACTTGAATATACAGGCATTGTGTTGGTGCAAACTGGAGTTTATTCATTCGACTCGTTTTGTTTGATTTTGTGGTAATACTAATATCACTGGCACTCAGCTCTTGTTCTTTGTTCCTGTTAAAAGAAACAGAATTTGCGCGTTGTATATCAGTTTATAATCACACTGAATACTGATAACAGCCCAACCGACTGTGTTTTTATTTTGCCATCAGTAAGTACTTAGTCTTAACTGTGTGATAGAGTGAAAACAAGTTAGGTTAAAGGTGTTTGTGTATGATTTCTGAAGCACTTTTGTGGGGTAAGTTGTGTGAATTAACCCACGCGCAGGTTCTCGGAACAGGCACTCGCTACAGTACGCTATTATATGCAGCTCTGTTGACTGTCGTGCATTTCATCTTGTTTGTTTTGTTTTGTGTTTTCCCCCTTCTTTTTTGTTCTTAAGCATGTGACGTGTTTATTCTTAAATTAATGTTGTGACTGTAGTTGTGCTTATGTTCTTGCCTGTCTGTATGTGTGTACATGGTTTTGCTTGTTTATTTGTGTCATTTTCTTTTAATTTGTAGTCACTCTATTTATTGATTTAAGGTGTCTCAGTTAAGAATGGCGGCAGTGCAACATACGGAAGATCTCCACATATTTAGGCTAAATGCTATGTGCAGAACGTGTGGCAGAAGATCAAAGACAGCGAAGGACAAAAATCATACCATTAGGCATTGCAAAAGCTACGCATCAGTGTTGTTTCAGTTTCACGGTATTCACGTTTCTGAAGAAGCCAATGGCACCACTTTCTCAAGTACACTATGTACATCATGCTTTGCTCGTCTCAGCCAACTAAAAAAAACTAACATTCCAACTCAAGGTGTGTCAAAAGCAATGAATAATAACCTTGAAAAAACAAAGGTGTTGTGGACACAATACAACTCCAAAGTGGAAGTAGCTGACTGTAGTGTGTGTAGAACGTTTGCCGAACAAATGGCTGGTAGTCGTAAGAAACCAAGAAAAGCCAGTGAAAAAGCTGCTAGCCCGCAAAGAAAAGGCACATGTGTTGACAGTACTGATGCCTGTACAAGCACTTCTATTGTTGAAACCTTTCAGCCACAGTGTTCTTCAACACCTGAAACAAAAACCGCAAGCCGTGTGGTCAAAAAACGTCTGTTCGACCTGTGTGTGTGTGTTCATATGCGTGTGAGGGAATGTGATCCCGCGTAAAGAGTGTGTTTACACTCACATTTGAACCGTTTAGTTTGAAATTACACCCACTCTATTCCATTACAATGCACGTCATCTTTTTTTTCTTCAGCATCTCAGAGAAATAACAACCCCAACTGTTCGGCTGTGTTGTTTTGTTTCGTTTTGTCTGTTCTGTTTTGTTTGCGATAATGAAACAAACGTTAAATTGTCGTCGGATCGACGAGTTTTCTTTCCTGTGGTATATATACAAGTTTGTGAGAACAATACGAGTGAAAAACTGTGTTGAAAAACTTTCAAATCGACTTGTGTGCTGCTATTGGATTACTCATGTAGGAGGAGACATCAGGTAGGCTTTTTGTTTTCTTCACATGCAGCTAACAATTTGCATGAACATGTATTGAAAGACCGTTTTTTCTTTCTTTTATATTACAGGCATTAATTGCACTATTTTGAATTATATAAACGCAAAACAAATTTCACATGCGCACCATACGCATGCCTATAATATGTTTTTAAATACGACATTAATTAGTGTTCTTTTTTTGTGGCACATTTAGGATGTTTTGTTTACTGTGTTGTCTTCTGCCGTCTTACATACTGTGCCGTTCCTGTTTCTTTAAATGCAACATGCACATGTTTTTCAGAGTGTAAAGAGTGGCATAATTATATACTTGAGGAGCAAACACTTTTTCTAATTCTCTCATTTACCCTTTCTTCTGTCTTGAAAATTGTGGCATGTTTTGTTTCATACTATTGACATACATGTATTATCCGCCTATGTGTTGTCGGGGTATAATATCATGTGGCACTTCGCGCGGATTTGGGTGAGCGCGCGCGAGCTACGTTTTTTTTTCTCCTGTGGTATATTATATATACAAGTTTGTGAGACTTGTATAGGAGGGCCGTGAGGTAAGCTTTTTTGTTTTATTCACATGCAGCTAACACTGTAACATGAACATGAACTACCGTAAGATCTTTTTTCTTTCTTATATGTTACTGACATTATCTACACTATTTTGAATTATATACTTATACAAACGCAAAACAAATTTTACATGCGCACCATCAATGACTTCTACTAGTAGTCCTTGGCATAATATGTATGTAAATATACGACTGTATATACTCTACTGTTTGTATATATTTCGTAAAGTGTTGTATATATGTATTATGTACTTGGGGATTACCTTTGTCTTTATCTTTCATTATTTTGTGTTCTTTTATTGTGGAACATTTAGGATGTTTTGTTTACTGCGTTGTTTCAAGGTGTTTCATTAAATGCAGCATGCACTCATTTATCCTTTCTTCTGTCTTGTGAATTGTGGCATGCATTGCAATAAATACAACTATTGAGAGATGCCCGGCAAAACACTAAAAACATCAGTTCCAAAAGGCAGGGAGGGCGCACTGAACCACTGCTATCTCTCTGCTCGGCGGCATTCTTATCAACACAGCTTACAGAGAGCGGGCAATGCACGCTCGCTGCAGACAAAAAAGAGTGGTCTGGCCCAATTTCAGGCGCCACTGTGGGTGGGAGGTGTTGGAGGGAAATGGGGGAGGAAAGGGTAGATAGGCGGGAGGGGAGTGGTTGTTGCCAGTTATTTTTAGCTGGAGCCAGTCTGCAGCTCACAGTGCCTGAAATGGAACACAGTGCCTGAACATCACATTAACAACTTTCTAAACACCTCTTTCTTTCTTTCTTTATTTGGTGTTTAACGTCGTTTTCAACCATTCAAGGTTATATCGCGACGGGGAAAGGGGGGAGATGGGATAGAGCCACTTGTCAATTGTTTCTTGTTCACAAAAGCACTAATCAAAAATTTGCTCCTGGGGCTTGCAACGTAGTACAATATATGACCTGACTGGGAGAATGCAAGTTTCCAGTACAAAGGACATAACATTTCTTACATACTGCTTGACTAAAATCTTTACAAACATTGACTATATTCTATACAAGAAACACTTAACAAGGGTAAAAGGAGAAACAGAATCAGTTAGTCGCCTCTTACGACATGCTGGGGAGCATCGGGTAAATTCTTCCCCCTAACCCGCGGGGGGTTCTAAACACCTCAACAGATGGCAAATAGTGTAGGTACAAACTTAAAAGTTAAAAGAAATATTATCCCAAATTCTTCTTTTTTCTGACCCTATGCTGACTGCCTTGATACTTAGCAGTTTTGCCCCACAGCATTACAAATTAGAGGGCAACAGGTCAGTTGGACCCAGTTTGAAAATATGTACAGTAAAACCCGCATCTAGCGGACCCTTATTTCGGCGGACACCTTTGCATAACAGACAATTCAAGTGAGGACGGATGTATTTTACTCTCAAAAACACCTTAAAAGAGCGAACACCTCAAGGCGCGGACGCGGACACCCTTTTTTGGTCCCGATTGGGTTCGTTACTTGTCAACAACGGACAAACCCTTGAAGCAGACAGCTGGTCCGCCATCTTGGTTCTGCAATCTCGCCGGCGATGTGAACGCGCGAGAAGCTTATTTTGTAAGCCAATGACAGCACTTGAAAGAAGTTGATTTTTGTATGGTGCACGCTCATTGGTCGATGCCGTGAACTCACAAACATTTCGGGTTTCTACTTTCTGTACTGTGATGCATCTTCGTCTCATCCTTCGTCTTCGTCTCATCATGCCAAAACAAAAAATTTTGACTTTAGAAGAGAGAGTCGATGTCATAAAGACCGTTCAAAAAGTTGCTGATGAGCTGAATTGTGGAAAAACTCAAGTTTTCCAACATAAAAGCTGATCGAACACAAATTCTCAGTCAGTGGGACTCCGGTGCCAGATCGACGGCAAAATGTGTTAAGAGAAGAAAAACAACCTTTGATGAGTTGAACGAAGAACTCTTCGAGTGGTTTTCAACAGCTCGATCAAAGAATCTTCCAGTGAATGGCCCATTGCTTCAGATAAGAAACCGATTGCACCTCTCTCTCTCTCTCTTTCTTTCCGTCTCGCTCGTTCGCTCTCGCTCGTTCGCTCTTGCTCGTTCGCTCTCGCTCGCTCTCGCTCGTTCGCTCTCTCTCTCTCTCTCTCTCTCTCTCTCTCTCTCTCTCTCTCTCTCTCTCTCTCTCTCTCTCTCTCTCTCTCTCTCTCTCTCTCTCCTTTTTTTTGGAACAAAAAAACAAAAAACAAAAAAACTTGAGGGCTTCAAAACTTTGAGTTTTAATAATCACTGTGGCAAAAAAGAATCAGTGACTGTTGGTTTTTTTTCCCCCAAAAAATGTTGGCGCATTCATATTCATAAGAAAGGCATCTTGCTACAAAGGACAGTGGCAAGGCTCCCCAAGAGCGTCCTTTGCTCGCAGGTTTTACTGTATACAGAAGTCACTGCAATGTACGCCCTGCGACATGAGCATCCAATTGACACCTGACGACATGCTCAGCACGGAGGGTTTTTCAACCATATATGTGTCATGCCGAATTCACGGAATTGCAGATTTTGCCCATGTCGCGTAATCGGCAAAACGCTGCCCTTTACGTGAAATCGGAAGCGTTTTGCCCAAAATGTGGAAAGGCTTCTAAAATTTGCCCATTTCGCAAAAGCGACAGCCAGTCTGTTCCTTTTTGTGTCACCAGAACATTGCATTAACATTGCTATACCTCCCTACTATTTTTTGTATGGTCTAAGTTGTTCTGTGTCGAGCATAACTCCGGAAATGCACGAAAACTACACTTTCTGCAATAACTTGTCATAACTTATCGATTATTGCAATGTATCTATCCATTCAAGTATCTAGTTGTCTAAGTGTGATGATCTCCCAGGCATTTGAGAACTTTAAAACCAAAAAGTGGCTGCCGATTTAGCAAAATGTGCACATTTTAGAAGCTTTTCCGCGTTTTCGGCAAAACACTGCAGATTTCGCGTAATGGGCAGCGTTTTGCCGATTACGCAAAATGGGCAAAAATGTTGCCGATTCCGTGAAGTTGGCAATTACGTGAATTCGGCATGACATATGCACCCTCTTAACCTGAATGCACTTTCAGTACAAACTGCAGGCCAAACCTGTAATGTGCGGACAGACCGTCATGGAATGTCGCAGTAACAGGGTTTAACCTGGGAGAAAAAGGCAATGGGACATTTGTCCCCCTCAACCAAATTCCGATGGGACATACTCAAAGGCAAGAAGCGCCAAAGAGGCCTGTACGCATTTTGACCAAAGATACAAAATAGTGCAATATGGTGCCATCTGAGAATTAGCCGCTATATCGTGTTATCTCTGTGTGTGTGTGTGTGTGTGTGTGTGTGTGTGTGTGTGTGTGTGTGTGTGTGTGTGTGTGTGTGTGTGTGTGTGTGTGATCCGATGTACAGTGTACATTTGCTGGCGCAGTGGAACGTCGTATCTCAATGCGCCCTTTGACGCACTGACGCAAATTGTGATGTGACATTTCAGATTTAGTAACCAAATCGAACACTATGGCTAGTCCCGCTCCTCGTAAAGGTCACAGCAGCAGGGGAAAAAGGAGTGATGTTAGTCTCGTTTTAACTTGAGTGCACATGTACCCAGTAGGACTAGGAGGGGGGTTGATTGGAGTCAGGAGTGGGGTACGGCGCTTTGGTCTTGCATTCAGAGGAGATGATCAAAGACAGCTCTGCATTGCGCGATCTCATGGCATTGACAAGATCACCAAAGCAATGCGCTTTTTTTCTCTTCGGCCTTGACCAGCAAGTCGTAGGGTAATTGAGGTACAGAACATCTGTCAATTCACTTCCATTTTTAGGATCTGATCTTCTCAGATTTTTGGATGTCTTAAAACTAAAATAGCGATCCGGGGGGCGGGGAGTTTGTGTGTGTGTGTGTGTGTGTGTGTGTGTGTGTGTGTGTGTGCGTGTGTGCATGCGTGTTCTTTCTTTCTTTGGTGTTTAACGTCGTTTTCAACCATTCAAGGTTATATCGCGACGGGGAAAGGGGGGAGATGGGATAGGGGAAAGGGGGGAGATGGGATAGAGCCACTTGTTAATTGTTTCTTGTTCACAAAAGCACTAATCAAAAATTTGCTCCAGGGGCTTGCAATGTAGTACAATATATGACCTTACTGGGAGAATGCAAGTTTCCAGTACAAAGGACTTAACATTTCTTACATACTGCTTGACTAAAATCTTTACAAACATTGACTATATTCTATACAAGAAACACTTAACAAGGGTAAAAGGAGAAACAGAACCGTTAGTCGCCTCTTACGACATGCTGGGTAGCATCGGGTAAATTCTTTCTCGTCCCAACCAATATGGGACTCCCCCTAACCCCCGGGGTGTGTGTGTGCGTGTTTCACTGTACCTGCCAGGAACCTGCTTTTGACGTCTCATCATCTTCCACAGGGTCAAAGTCCATGACGGTGTCTTCTTCCGATGCTGGCCCGACGTCTCTGCGTAGCTCCTCCAGACTGGTGGCCGATTTCTCCATGGCCGAGCTGAGCGACTGGCTGATGTAGATGTCGCACTTCCTGCAGCACTGACTCAGGGGACCCCTGCACTGTATACACTCCGTCAGAGCCGCCAAGCTGCTGGTCTTGTTGTAACTGGGTGGAGAACACACACAAACATCCATGTTATTCTTGTTTTACACAGAGAGAGAGAGAGAGAGAGAGAGAGAGAGAGAGAGAGAGAGAGAGAGAGAGAGAGAGAGAGAGAGAGAGAGAGAGAGAGAGAGAGAGAGAGAGAGAGAGAGAGACTTCAGGACCCTATTCTTCTTCTTCTGCGTTCGTGGGCTGAAACTCCCACGTACACTCGTGTTTTTTGCATGAGTGGAATTTTACGTGTATGACTGTTTTTTTACCCCGCCATTTAGGCAGCCATACGCCGTTTTCGGAGGAAGCATGCTGGGTATTTTCAAGTTTCTATAACCCACCGGACTCTGACATGGATTACAGGATCTTTTTTGTGCACACTTGGTCTTGTGCTTGCGTGTACACACGGAGGTGTTCGGACACCGAGGAGAGTCTGCACACAAAGTTGACTCTGAGAAATAAATTTCTCACCAACCGTGGGGACGAACTCACGCTGACAGCGGCCAACTGGATACAAATCCAGCGCGCTACCGACTGAGCTACATCCCCGCCCCACAGGACCCTCTGAATAGCCATTGTATGCACTCTGTTAAGCCCTTTCTTAACATTGGGTTTGCGCAGACACTTTCGCTGCAAAATTCTTGCTTTGAGCGCTAGAAAGGTGTGTATCCCGCAGTCAATGCTGATTGGCTGGCTGGCAATGACGCAATTAAAGGACACACTACAATCTAAAATGTCAGCATCAAAAGTCTGACGATATTTCTTCCAAACCGCATTCCCAGTCTGGATCTTTAGCTCAATTTTGTGCTTTGTGTTCCTTTTCATACAAATCCATGGCAGACAGTTACCATTCCTATCAGAGATGCGACTGAACATATCAAATCCCTGCGCTTAGAACTGTACCCACGGAATACGCGCGATATAAGCCTCATATTGATTGATTGATTGATTGAAGGCATATCAATTAATCAAGAATAAGAAGCAGACACCCATTTTTCCTGTGGACAGCTCTCATACAACAGGGATGTAGTCCATACACACAACCTTACATCAGAGAGTTGAACAACACATTACAGTGGAACCCCCCTTTTAAGACCCCCCAATTTAAGACTCCCTCCCTTTTAAGACGGTGTTTTCTCAGACTCTCTGTTCATAATCTCTGTAAATGTACCCCCATTTTAAGACTCCCTCCTTTTTAAGACCCTGTTTTCTGACTTTTGAAGATCTTAAAAGGGGGGTTCCACTGTATTTGTTTGTTTGTTTATTTGTTGCTTAACGTCCAGCCGACTACGCAGAGCCATATCAGGACGAGGAAGGGGGGGATGAAGGGGGCCACTTGTCAAGCGATTCCTCTTTACAAATGCACTAACCCATTACTTGTGTCCCAGCAGGCTTTAGTAAAACTAAATTAATACCTACTGGAAGATTACCAGTTTCCAGTATGTTAAAATAGGCTTAACCTATCTACTGCTGGACTTACATCAGAACACTAACAGATTAAACTATACATGAATCGCGAGACAAGCGGCAAGAGAAGAGATTTTTGGAAAAAATACAGGTGAATGAGCAAGAAGGCAGAAAAAAGAAAAGAATTCATGAAGAAAAAGATAGCATGACAGGAAAGAGGAACCAAAAATCTACCTAACAGCAAACTAGAAAGCTCCTGCGGTTCCAAAAACAGGAGGGGCCTTTAATTTCATAACCGCAGGTGAATGAGCAAGAAGGCAGAAAAAAGAAAAGAATTCATGAAGAAAAAGATAGCATGACAGGAAAGAGGAACCAAAAATCTACCTAACAGCAAACTAGAAAGCTCGTGCGGTTCCAAAAACAGGAGGGGCCTTTAATTTCATAACCGCAGTCGGTTCCCACTGCGGGAGTTCCACTGTATGCAATCAATCCAGGTTGCCCTTCAGCTACACAAAGTCACATCACACCTCATGGATGGCACTGGCAGGTCTCCTTCAGGAAGTTCACATACATGTTCACAAGTATTTTTGTTGTTGCTCACAGTTCTCTTTTCAACGAAAAGACAACAACAACAAAACTTTTAATCCCTGTTTATATTTGATGAAAGTTGCTAAAGGAATTTGACTTAGATTGTAACATTTTTTTATCAAAAGAGCAAAAATTCACCAAGCTTAGAAAAAGGTTCTGACAAATGACACTGGAAATACACTGTTACCTCCCTTGTCTTGTTCACAGACACAGAATTATACACTTGCACACACACACACTTTCAGGGTGAACTCAGCTATTTACACAAAACACAGACACTCAGTGAGTCACAATCGCACACACAGCAGCAGAATAAAAGGAAAGAAATTTTAAAAAAATAAAAAAATTAAACAAGTCGCGTAAGGCGAAAATACAACATTTAGTCAAGCTTAGTCGAACTCACAGAATGAAACTGAACGCACTGCATTTTTTCCGCAAGACCGTACACTCGTAGCATCGTCTGTCCACCGCTCGTGGCAAAGGCAGTGAAATCAACAATCCAGAAAAGCGCGGTAGCGGTTGCGCTGAGGCGGATAGCACGCTTTTCTATATCTCTATTCTTTTTAACTCTCTGAACGTGTTTTTAATCCAAACATATCATATCTATATGTTTTTGGAATCAGGAACGCAAAAGGCATAAGATGAAATTGTTTTTAAATTGATTTCGGAAATTTAATTTTAATCATAATTTTTATATTTTTAATTTTTAGAGCTTGTTTTTAGTCCGAATATAACATATTTATATGTTTTTGGAATCAGAAAATGATGAAGAATACGATAAACGTAATTTTGGATCGTTTCATAAAAAAATACTTTTAATTACAATTTTCAGATTTTTAATGACCAAAGTCATTAATTAATTTTTAAGCCTCCAAACTGAAATGCGATACCAAAGTCTGGCCTTCGACGCTTCGTCGAAGATTGCTTGGCCAAAATTTCAATCAATTTGATTACAAAATGAGGGTGTGACAGTGCCGCCTCAACTTTTACAAAATGCCGGATATGACGTCATCAAAGACATTTATCAAAAAAATTAAAAAAACGTCTGGGGAAATCATACCCAGGAACTCTCATGAAAAATTTCACAAAGATCGGTCCAGTGGTTTACTCTGAATCGCTCTACACACACACACACACACACACACACACACACACACACACACACACACCACGACCCTCGTCTCGATTCCCCCTTCTATGTAAAAATGAGTCTCTGAGTCTGAATCTACCAGATTAAATCAGTTGTTCAATCCTCACTGCTGAACTAGAAAAGAAATAAAAACCAGATAAAAAGAAAGACGAAAACAGAGTTTAAAAAATTTCTTCTTTAGCTATAAAGACTGAATTCTCCAAAGAAAAAAAAAAGTCAAATTCTCACTGTTGAATTAGAAGTGCGGCAAGCTGAGAGTGGCTCTTTAGGGACAGTTTTTGCACCAAATCCTTCCAGTCGCCATAGGTTTCGCTGTCAAACATCAGACAATGGAGACCCTTGGGCAGGATCAGCGGGAATGACGGAGCCATCTCGTCTTTTACTGCGACTGGTGTGTCAGCCGTCTGATTAGACGAGACCGAAGCAGAACCTTCGGACGGCCGTTTTGATGAAACTGACGTGGAAACGGCAGCCTTACGTTTTGATGAGGTTGACGCTGAAGCTGCAGCTATAAGTTTGGACGAGATTGGCGGCGGTACTGCAGCCTTACGTTTGGAGAAGACTGATGGTAAAACTCCTAATGTTTCCTCTGATGAGACTGGCAAAAAAGTTGCAGCGTATTGATTGGAGGAGATTGATGGGGAAGCTGCCGACGCTTGTTTGGCACGGCGCCTCGTCTCCATGGTTCTTGTCCTGAAAAGGAAAACAGAAATTATGTAAATTTTGTAAATTAATCACACAAGGGAAATGAGTTATCTTAGGCCTAAAAAAAAAATAGGTGTGGTTACGGTAACCCGATCTACCCTATTTTTAGGGGCCGATCCTATAACTTTTTATTAGATTTGTCAAAAAAATACACAGAAAAACAAGAAAACGAGTGCAGAAAACGCAATGAAAGCGAAAGCGCTCGAGAGTCGAGTCGCACACTTATTTCCCTGTCAAGTAGGTTTAATTTGTACACATTAGAAAAAAAAGTAAAAATAAAAAAAAGTGATTGCCTACCTTCCTACCCTATTTTTTGGGGCTATGTTACCTTAACCACACTTTCTTTTTTTTTTGCCTTAGTATTCCTGATTTTGATCAACACCAGAAACCAAACTGGACAGATGTCATTACTACCATTTAAGATACAGAATAATTTGTATACGTTCTTCTATGCTGCTGGTCACAGAACGGGGATTGGGGTCGCTTACTTTAATTTTTACCATATTTTCCTTAATTTTGTTTACGTTTTTACACTAGATGAGTAAAACTAAAACTCAACTTCAATTGCATCCAAGAAACAGTAAGCAATGCATTAAATAAAAGTACGTTTCATTTTTTTTTTGGAGGCAAATTAAACTCGCGTGTCACGTCTCTCTCTCTCGTCACAAGAGACCTTTCAGTTATCACTGGTAAGGCACTGGCAAGCAGACTTGCCTCTTGAGCGCCGCAGCATGAATGAGTAACAGTGACTGTAAAGTACCTTGCAATGTAAGTGCCTTAATAAACAAACACAACACCTCCCACTGTTGGGCCAAATACTGTGCATGTAGATTGTAGTGTATACAGTGGAACCCCCATTTAAGACCCCCCAATTTAAGACTCCCTCCTTTTTAAGACCTTGTTTTCTCAGATTTTCTGTTCACAACCACAATGACGTGTCCCAATCGTGGTATGGGTACATGTATGTATGCAAAGCACCCGAACCTACCGGGCAACAGGACCCCCCCTGGATCCGGCCCTGGTGATTATATATGCTTAGACAAATGACGAGACTTTAGCCTAGTCGTTGAACAGAGTAGGGGACAGTAGGGGCGACCACCCCCAACCAGGCGCGTTCACAGGTGGCGGATAGTGTGATGGCTCAGGCTTAATTTCACGACAAATGTTCTTTGGTTTGCTTACATGGACTTGTATCAAAAAATAAGACAAGAATGTCACTGGATTCTGAGCTATTAATTTAACCTTAAAGTTCAACATTACCCCAATTTTGATATGAAAATCACATCTACATCAGATAACAGGTTTAGAACTTTCCGCACATCATTTCATTTTTCAGTTTACACCACACAAGACCGTGGGGATACTTGCTTGCTTGATTTGAAGATCTCAAAGCAGAGCGTCGGAATCCAAAGGGTATTTCTATTTGTGCTTCCTACTCGTCGAAAGCTGTCCAGCAGCGCATTGTAAATTCAAAGCGACGCATTACGCGACACAACCCCCTCGCGTAGTTTCTATCTGATTTCAATCCAAAGTTGACACAGTTCTCAAACTAACGGAAATCGCCGGAAGCTTCTTTTTGGTAACAAGTTTACAGACAGAGTTTCGTATGAATGCAGTCGCCCGCTATTTTCTTTGTTTTTCCTCTTCTTTTATATGATTTTCCAAACGGGAATATCCTTTTTTGAAGTCTTTGTTCCATGTGAAACTACTTTGCTACAAATAAATAAACCAAAAAGGGAAAAGGGACAAAATGAACCGGAAATGGGAAAGCGAAAGTAGAGCTCACAGCATCATATTACCAGAGGCGCGTGACAAATAAAAGGAAAGCAGAAAAAATGGGACCCGGGCTTTGGCATTCCGTTTGTCAAATAACTTTTTCATGGTTTTTTTTCACCAGTTTTAGCTAAATAATCATTATTTAGAAGCTCATGTGCTAAATAAGTAATTGTTTATAAACAATGTAAAAAAATTCTAAATAATTTTTTTTTTACGTAAACCATTCATTGTTTACCTAAACAATTCATTGTTTACGTAAATAATTCATTGTTTATGTAAATAATGTATTGTTTACACAAATAATCACTTATTTCACAAAATAATATTTGTTGGGTGGATAAAGTGAGCAGTTGCTAAATAAATCATTGTTTACCTATATAATGAATTATTTAGCAGATTCGCTAAATAATGAAAACTGTTTTCATTATTTAGGGGAATCAAGAATTGACTTCTAAGCTTCATTTTTACATTTAGTCAAGTTTTATAAACAATGTAATATAAGTCTAAATAATATATTGTTTACGTAAACAATATATTATTTAGACGTATTTTACATTGTTTGTAAACAATCAGCAATGTTGCTAAATAAATCATTATTTACGTAAACAATGAATCATTTACGTAAACAATGAATTGTTTAGGTAAATAATGAATGGTTTACGTCAACAAAAAATTATTTAGAATTGTTTTACATTGTTTATAAACAATAACTTATTTAGCACATGAGCTTCTAAATAATGATTATTTAGCTAAAACTGGTGAAAAAAACATGAAAAAGTATTCAAATAAGTATTTGACAAATGGAATGCCATACCGGGCAACTCTCCTCGCGTTCACTCAGCGATTGACTTATTCATTTTGCAGTCTCCAAGTCAAGTATTCAGTCGTGCATGTCGAATGACATGCAGTACATATCACACAATAACTGAGTCAACCAACACTGAACTGAAACCATGCAGAACCCCCTTCCACCCTTCAACATTATCCAGGTATCATTTGAATCACGCTAAGGCCAAAGAAAAATATATGTTGGTTTAGGGTAACGTGACCAAAAAAAGATAGGGTCGGTATATCTATATAGTACTAGAGACTATTTGGGACCTAACGTGGTCAGGGCCGGACCTAAGTAGGATGAGGGGGGGGGGGGGCGGGGAGGGGGGGGGGGGGGACGAAGCACCCGAACCTACCGGGCAACAGGACCCCCCATGGATCCGGCCCTGGTGGTTATATGCTTAGACAAATGACGAGACTTTAGCCTCGTCGTGCTGTCCCTAAAATAAATGTTGAAACCCCCTCTTCAAAAAGATGTGATCCGCCCCTGCATACACACACACACACACACACACACACACACACACACACACACACACACACACACACAGACATTAGGGGCGGAGCAGTGAAGCCAGAGGGGGGGGGGGGGGTAGAAGAAGTTTAGCTATTTTATAAACAATATGGCTTATCCTTGATTTTAAACATGATCAACTGGTGTCAGCTGCCACTCATTATTTCTTTTAAAGTTAGTATTAGATAATGGTAATTTACAGACAGGAAAAAAGTATTTGGTTTTTTTACAGACAGAATATTTGTGTGTGTGTGTGTTAAGAGCCCGGGGGGGGGGGGGGTTTCCGGTAACATACCCCCCCCCCCCCCCCCAATCTGCCTCTGCACACACACGCACACACAAACACACTGAAACCTGCTTTATAAGTAAGATTTGAAATCAACTGTGAAAAAAAATCTCCGGACAAATACACGCCGACAGATCTAGATGTGGAACTTGTCAGCACGTGTGCGGGTAACGTCATCAAATCTTGTTTTTACGTCGACCACGCGTTTGCCAAGATGGTTTTCCTTGTCTGGCGAGGAAATCGATTTTTTACATTATTTAGATCTTTTCGTAATGTATGTGTTATGGATGTAAGCAGATTCGCGATCGTCGATAATAATTTTTCATGGTGTTGTGTAATTTTTAATCAATCAATCAATGAGTCTTATATCGCGCATATTCCGTGGGTACAGTTCTAGGCGCTCTGCAGTGATGCCGTGTGAGATGAAATTTTATACGGCCAGTAGATTGCAGCCATTTCGGCGCATATTTACCTTTCACGGCCTATTATTCCAAGTCACACGGGTATAGGTAGACAATTATTAACTGTGCCTAAGCAATTTTGCCAGGAAAGACCCTTTTGTCAATCGTGGGATCTTTAACGTGCACACCCAATGTAGTGTACACGGGGGGAGGTTCGGACACCGAAGAGAGTCTGCACACAAAGTTGACTCTGTGAAATAAATTTCCGCCGAACCTGGGATCGAACTCACGCTGACAGCGGCCAACTCAGTGAATACAAATCCAGCGCGCTACCAACTGAGCTATATCCCCGCCCCAAATTACAAAGGAATTGATATGTAAGACAGTTTTAAGCGAGCTATTTTTCGCGGCTGTATTTACTGTGCCAAACAACTCTAAATATGGCAAAAGTGTCACGTGATCAGGGCTGGACCTAAGTAGGGTGAGGGGGGGAGGGGCGGGGAGGGCAAAGCACCCGAACCTACCGGGCAACAGGACCCCCCCCCCCCCCGATATGTGTGTGTGTGTGTGTGTGTGTGTGTGTGTGTGTGTGTGGTCATGGATGTGGGCGGACGTGCCTGTCTGGAGTACATTGGGTGTTCTTACTTCGTATGTTTTATTGTTTTTATGTTTATGGTTGTTGTCATATGTTGTTAGGTCGTTTTAGGAGCAGACTAACCACGCTTTTCCATCCATTGTTTAATTGTATGGACAATAAATCATCTTATGTTTTATGTCAGTGTACAGTAGCAGATCTTTCTTTATTTTGTCAGTCTCTGGTGGACAACGCTATACTGGGCGTCGCACTGGGGGTGTCACTGGCCTTCCCTGTACTGGTGGTGTCCACATGTAACGTCATCAACGGTCTTCTGGCCACTCTGACCATCTGTTGCGTCACTGTCTGCGTCATCGGCGTCATCCTGCTGGCAGGATGGAGACTGGGAGTGGGTGGACAATGTGTCGTCCTTTGTCTTCTTTTTACATTTGGTCAAGTTTTGACTAAATGTTTTAACATAGAGGGGGAATCGAGACGAGGGTCGTGGTGTGTGTGTGTGTGTAGAGCGATTCAGAGTAAACTACTGGACCGATCTTCATGAAACTTTACACGAGAGTTCCTGGGAAGGATATCCCCAGAAATATATTCTTCATTTTTTCGATAAATGTCTTTGATGACGTCATATCCTGCTTTTTGTAAACGTTGAGACGGCACGGCTGTCACGCCCTCCGACAGCTTGACTAAATGTTTTTATATCGCTTCACGCGACTTGTTTGATCCTGCAGTTGCTGGTGTCACTCAACATGTGTCTAGCGATGGGTCTGGCAGTGGACTACGTTGTGCATCTGGTGGAGGGATATCACATGGCGCAGGAATCGGACCGAAAAGGTCGTCTGCAATCAGCCCTGGAAAGGATGGGTATCTCGGTGTTTTCTGGCGCTTGCACCACCCTCGGGGCATCGGCTTTCATGCTGTTTGCAAAGATGCAGTTCAGTCGTCTTTCAGGTATGTCTAGCAGTAGTGGTTTTAATATTGCCCGCTATTTGAAAAAAAACGGAGTGAAAAAAAGACCGTGCCAGTGAAGAAGGATGCTCCCCGCCACACACACAAACAAGGCAAAAATGTAAGATAGAAGCAGCCTGCATGCAACTGAGGTCAAAACAAAAAAAGGGAGTCAAGAATTAAGAATAATTTGATGTGTAAATGTTTCATCATGAAAACAATTCATCAAATCGCATGATTGATTTTAGTGTAAAGAAACATGAAGGTTGAGAATAGGCACGCAGGACGAAGACAGAGAGAGGGAAAAGACTACAGAAAAAAAGAGGGAAAGTGTACAAGCAGACGTCTTACAATGACACACACTTGCACGCACACACAGTCACACAATCACACACACACACACACACACACACACACACACTCACACACACACACGCAAACCGGTGCACATGCACACACACACACACACTGCCACACACTCGCACGCACGGCGGTGACGCGGCGCCGCGCCAGCACATACATACACACACCACACACACTCACGGTCACACACACACACCGCCACAACCCTCGCACACACACGCGCGCACACTCACACTCACACACACACACACACACACACGGCACGCGCGCGCGTGCTCGCCGAACTCTCGCACACCCGGACGCACACACAGACAGAGAGAGAAAGCGAGAGATCGATGTGAAACATTATGTCCTTCCTTCTGCATATTGTCAGTCTTTGGCCGACCCAGTCTCAGTACTGTCATATACTTGTTGCATACTTGTGTAAGAGGTTCACATTTACATGTGTACATGATACTGTTTAAATCTTGAGATGTATTTTCATTTGCAGTGGTGCAGTCACTTTGCAAAGAGAGTCCCTTAAATCAAAATTTTGATTATCTCCCCTGCACTACTCCTTTGTCTACACTTCTGTGTTGAGGATAACTCTGGTGTGACCAGTGTGCTTGTCTTCCCCTGCCCCTGAAAATATCTGTCTTGTGTAGGGATACAAACAATTTAAGCAATAATGTACTTTTTGTATTAAAATATTTAAAGTTAATATTTTGGAATCTTCTCCTATGTTATTAATGAATAATTATAGTATTTTGAGGCACCAGGGCCGGACCCAGGGGGGGGGGGGGGGTTCCAGGGGTTCCGGAACCCCACCCCTGGAAAAAGCATGTACCTTGCTTTGAGTGGGTTTTTTTTTTTACTAGTTTTAGCACCAAAACAATGCTGCTCTTAACCCTCAAAACAAGGCCCAGAATGCACCAGATTGCACAGATTTTAACCGTTTTTCAAAAATTTCTCGGGGGAGCATGCCCCCGGACCCCCCTAGTTCGTGCGCCTGCTTTGCAGGCGCGTGCTTGTGGCTTCGCCACTTCGCTGATTTGCCCCCCCCAAAAAGGAGGAACCCCCCCTTACAACTCATTTGGTCCGGCCCTGGGCACTGAAAGTAGTTGAGTGCAAAGAACTAGTTTCTTCTGGCTACAGGATAAGACAGTGCTTATCCTGCAATTCTGGAAATTTTCCCTCCATTTTTCCTTTGACTCCAAGAGAGGATCATGGCTTAGTGATGATGATCTGACATAACTTTTTCCATATGTCCGCTATGACAGAATTTAAGGTATGTTTGTGTGCTTTTATTCATTCTGGTAATTATGTATGAAATTGTTGTTTAGGACTGTGTTTTTAGGATTTTAATAATGTATTTGCCTAGGTTTTCTGGAAGGTCTGCATGCTTGGTAGTTTCCAGACAACAGAAAGTGGACAAAGTTATTTTGTTCACAAACTATGGTCTCTTTTATTCCTATTATGAACAGAAATATTTTCTTTGGAAGGATTCTATTGTTTGGCAAATTATGTGGTGAATTTCGAGTTTTACTGAGAATTCTATGGCTGTCTGGAGAAGGAAGATTTCCCGCCATAGAGCTGTGTCTATTTTTAGACTCATAAGCAGACGGTTTTAGCATTGCCGGGGCGCGAATTTGCGATTCCTAAACGCCCCACTGAACGACTGACGTCACAGCCGCTTCGGCCTTTTCCGGAGGAACACTGCGTGCCACTTCGATCGCGTTGTGACTTGCAGTCATTCGGCGATGCCACCTTGATTATCAGTTAATACAGTTATTATTCAGGCAATATGAAAGAAATTAGTTATTTCTTTTGTTACGCTTACACATAGTTTTATGAAGATCAATTTCAGACTCGGCAAAAGAATGGTTGTATCATGAGCGACTGTCACAAGCGAGAGGTGCGGTTCGGTCAGTAGGTCAGTCACTGTCGAACTGTTCGGTGCGAAGCACGGTTTTGTTTCTGGTAACTATATTGATTTCTTCAAGTTGTACTAATGTTTATGCTTTGCGCTGCGGTTTAATATGTGTGCTTGTTAGTGACTAATACGGTGAGCCCACGCCGTTTAGTTTGCAGACTGTGCACATGTGAGCTTTGTGTAATCGGGTTTTCATCATAACATACCACCGTGCTAAACCGCTTTGGGGGAAATGGTTTAAAAAAAAATACAAAAATAAATACAAAAAATAAACGGAATGCATCAGGGTTGAAAAGATAAGGACACAAAATAGATGACAAAAATAAAGCAAACAAGAAAAACTGTAACCAGGAAGGGAGTCGAACCCGAGTCAGCCGACCTTCAAGCTGGAGCACAAACCACTAGGCTACGACAGCAACTGACAGAAAGGGCTACAAAAGTGAAGGCATTTCAGGGTTACTCCGTCGTATGTGGCGTTTCTCGCGCATGAAGGTTCTGTTACCAACTCTACGGCTAACAAAGGTTGCATTTGAAGTTAAATGTCCACTAAAATATTAAAGGGAACACCATTTCTGAACAACACAACGCTCGCCTCTCGCAGTCGTTCAGGTGAAACAAAATCGGCTTGCCTGATACAGCAGATATTTGAACACTTCCACGTCACACTGAAACACTGAGCTACAGTTTAGTAACGTGATAATTATGTTTTCAATTGTTCGTTCACTTATATTGCTTTCAGATTTAACACACCAAGATGAATGAAACAGTGGCACGGTTTACGTTGCGAAAATGTGCAATGGTAGTGCTACGCGATCGAAGTGTGTATTATGTACACGCGGTGTTCCTCCGGAAAAGACCGAAGCGACATGTGACGTCAGTCGTTCAGTGGGGCGTTTAGGAATCGCAAATTCGCTGCCGGGTCAAGGTTGTAAGAGTGTTTCCGGTGTAAACAAAGCAGACGACAACAGATTCAGAAAATGTTTTATTCAATCTTTGTCACTTTTTCTGGTGTGGTTTCTCCTACCTTTGAGTGGAATGCACATATGTGGTGTGTTATTCTTGTGTAATTTGTAGTTTTTCTGATATTTGATATTATTTGATTGGAAGTTTTTCTTGGTTTTGAACTTAGGTTATTTTCTTGTGGTTGTTCGTTTTGCTTCAACATGAAAGAATGTTTAAGGAATGCTTGCAGCAATGTAGTATGTTTTATGACATTACAATGTATATTTTCAGCTGTACGGTTGTCAATTGCTGTCATGTTGCTGAGGCCATAGCTGAGAGGCTGGTGATGCCTAAATTGCCTTGAGGTGTGTTTTAGTCTGACGTTTAGTATGATGTGCACTTTGATGGTAACATGTTTACTTTATTATTGAGTTACATGCCTCTGAACTTAGATCTGTTATTAAACCCGTTTTTATGCAGTACTTGATTGCATTTTCCATGCAGTTGTGTAATTTCACTGGTGATGTGTTAGTCATCACCATTGATGATCCATTTTTCCTGTATTCTGATAAGACTACATGCTATTTGTGCATTCATTGTTTACTACATGCTATTGTTTTTGCATTCATTGCTTGACACTTTCTTTGTATAATTATAATGATGGTTACTTGCTGTCATGACTTATTTGCATTGTATTATGTTACAGGTTTTTGGTTACTGAGGTGTTATCCTCAGTGCATCTATAAATATATACGACTTGTGTCTGTGTGTCTGTGTGTCTTGGCCAAGGTTCTCGATGGATCTGTTTCAAATTTGGTGGGCATATTCAGGTACACCCGGGACAGGACACAACCTGGTCGATGAGATATTTCAACATGTGCTCTCAGCGCGCAGCGCTGAACCGATTTTGTTTTTTTTTGTTGTCTGGATCCACTACCAGTAACTCTTCCTTATCTTCTCCAGTGTTTTCAGCCGCGATTATCTCCCTTCCTCCGTGCGGTGCGCCGGCGTACACCTTGCATAGCCGGGTCCCCGTCGCAGCCGGGTATTCGGACCGACTTCTTCCCGGCGCAGCCGTACCCGGCGAAGCGGGTCTCTGTATCTGTAGATTACGTCGCTAGCATCCAGATTGCTGGCTTTGGCGCGACGGGTGGGTGTGCGCAGCGACGTCGTTTATCGGCGGCTGGTAGTCAGCGCCGCCTTGAATGCCTCAATAGAGGCTGAGTGGACAACTGTGTTGTCCAGGTGATTCCACTCTATTGTGGATCGTGGGAAGAACGACTGCTTGTATTGTTCAGTGTTGCAGCGTGGTACAGCGAAACACCTGTTGTTATTTTTTATATAACTGTCTATGGGGTTGCTACCAACGTAGTCTGCTGTTTGTCTTCTGGGTCGAATCATGCGGCCAGCACCTTGAGGGGTCAGGAATTTGTCTGGAGGCATTGCCGGCACCAGCCCCTCAACCACCTTGTAGTAGAAAGTCAGGCGGAGGTTTACTCGACGTTCCTGGAGAGTTGGGAGGTTGTGGCGTGTCAGGAGGCCCGTAACAAAGCCAGGACGTCTTGATCGGTAGTCGTTGGCGATGAAACGTGCTGCTGTGCGCTGTATGCGTTCCATCCTATCGATGTCCTGCGCTTGGTACGGGTCCCAGACTACTGCTCCGTACTCAAGGAGGGGTCGGACGAGGGCCAGGTAGGCATTTCGTCTGCAGGCTGCCGGGCAGTGGCGGAGGTTTCTGCGTAGGAAGCCAAGAGTGCAGTTTGCTTTCTTGGTGATGCTGCTGATGTGGTTTCTCCACTTGAGGTTGTCCGAGAATAGGATGCCTAGGTATGGGTTGGAAGGGACAGTTTTGAGGATGGTGTTGTTGAGGGAGTACATGAAGGTGGAGGGTGGTTTGTGGGAGATGCTCATGACATAGCACTTGGTGGCGTTGAAGCGCATTCCCCATTTCTCTGCCCAGCCTTCTAGACACTTCAGGTCCTCTTGTAGGGTGTGGTGGTCGTTGAAGGTGTTGATCTCTCTGTAGACGAGACAGTCGTCGGCGAACAGCCTAACCTGGGATCTGACTGCCTGCGGGAGATCGTTGATGTGGCTGAGAAAAAGGAGTGGGCCCAGCACGGTGCCTTGTGGGACGCCTGAGTCGACGGTAGTGGGCTGGGACGTACTGCCTTCAACGACGACTTGCATGCTGCGTTCCGTGAGGAAGCAGTGAAGCCATGCGTGGAGGGGGCCTGTAATGCCATAGTTGGCCAACTTGAGGAGGAGCCGGTCATGGGGGACGGTGTCGAATGCTTTGGAAAAGTCTAGTATGGCCATGTCAATTTGTTTGCCTTGATCAAAAGATTGTAGTAGGTCGTTGGTGGTGGTTAGTAGTTGGGTTTCAGTGGAGTAGCCAGATCGAAAGCCGTGGTTCAGGTTTGTAAGGATTTTGTGGGCTTGGAAATGGGACATAATGTGGCGGAAGATAATGTGTTCAAGGAGTTTGCAGGGGACAGAGGTAAGGGAGATTGGGCGATAGTTGGCGGGTTCGTGGCGGTCCCCTTTCTTAAAGGCACACGACACGTTGGCCGACAACCAGTCCTTGGGTAGACGTCCGCTGTCGACAGAGGTCTGGAAGATCAGTGCCAGCGCTGGGCCGACGCTGTCAGCGAGTGTCTTGAGGACGGTGTTCGGGATGCCGTCTGGTCCGGACGCCTTGTCGACTTTCAGTTGTCGTAACAGCTTGGTGACTCCGGGGACTGTGATGGTAATGGGTGGGATGTCAGGGGCGGTGGATTGTAGGTGGGGGAGGGGTTGGGAGGAAGTTTTGGTGAAGACAGATTTGAACTGGTTAAGGAGGATGTCCGCTTTTGACTGGCTGTCACTGTGGAGTTGGCCTTTGGTTTTGAGGGGGGCTACTCCGACATTGTCCTGTTTCCTGGCCTTGATGAACCGCCAGAATGGCTTGGTGTCGTTCCTATCTAGCCCTTCTTGAATGGTGCCGTTGATGTACTTCCACTCAGCTCGGCGTAACTCTCTTTTGCAGTGTTTTTGGAATCGGCGGTAAGGGGACCAGTTGTTGGAGGATCTCGCTCGGTGGAAGAGGCGTTTCTTGCGTTTCAGCATGCGTTTCAGGGGGATGGTTAGCCAGGGTAGGGTCTGCGATGGTTTTAGTGTAAAGGATGGGATGTTGGTTTCCATGGTGTTCAGAAGTAGGTTCTTGAATGTGGACCATAGGGTGTCGACGTCTTTTCCCTCCTTGTGTTCATCAGCCACGGTTTGGGCAGCGCTGACAAGGTCACTTCTCATCTGGTCCCAGTTAGCCTTCTTGAACTTGTAGCATTTACGGGGCTTCTGGCGCGTGATCTGTGGTCGGACGTCAAAGTCCGCAGCGACAATGTCGTGGTCTGAGACGCCAGGTATGCTGGCAGTCGATTTCACCAGTGTGGGGTTGGAGGTGAACACAAGGTCTAGTAGGTTGAGGCCTCGGTTGGGGGTGTGGTGTACTTGGGTGAGGAGTGCGTTTGATGTGATGTTGATGAGGTGCTCTTGTATCTCGCGACTGTCTTTCCCTGAGGAGTGGGCGGTGTGCGTCGTCCAGTTGATGTCTGGGCAATTGAAGTCTCCGGCAAGGATGATCTCTCGCTGTTTCTTGCCGTCTTCAGTCAGCTTGTTCAGGGACTTCTGGAGTTCGTCCAGGTCACGACACGTTGATTCCGTTCGGGCATGTAAAATGCTCCCACATACAGGTCTTTGCGGTTCTTCAACTTGACCTTGACCCACTCCAGTTCACAGTCGGTGACAAGCTGGGGCTGCTCGACGGTAGTCAAGGACTTGTGCACAAGGACGAACACGCCACCGCCGCTTCTGCCCAGGCGGTCATTCCTGAATATGTCGAAGTAGTCTGGGAATATTTCAGCTGACTTGATGTGGTCTGGTGATGGTGGTTTCCCTGGCTGGATGCCTCGTAACCAGGATTCAGTGCCGCAGACAATATCGGGCTTGGTGTACTGGAGTACCGTAGCAAGCTCCTGTTTCTTGGCGTTGGCGCACTGACAGTTTACATTGAAGACGCGCAGGTTAGATTTCTTCGGTAGACCGTAGGTAAGTGAGCTGGTTGATCTTGCTTGAGATCGTTGTTGATCTTGCTGCGGGGAGGATAGGGAGGAGGGGCGGCTGGTGACTTTAGGGCTACTAGTACGGGGCGGGGAGAAAGGGTCACCAGATACTATGGAGTCGACGATTGAAGCATTCTGCAGAGGGGCAAAATAGTTCGTGCAGTCAAGTTCATAGCTGCGGAAGGTAAAGCTATCACAGTTGGTGCTGTCGCACCTGGGGCAAATCCACGCGACGTTGGGGCGGCTGATAGCATCGTATTCTGCAGATCCCACGTCCACACATGTGTGGTGGAACCAGCTGTCGCAAGAGTCACAACAGATGCCCTTACAGTCCCATGTTACCTCTAGGTCGCAGAAGCCACAGAAGCTGGCACTACCAGTGGCAGGTCCTGGGTTGCTGTGGATGTCGCCCGCTAGGAGGAGGATGGTGTAGATAACACCTGGCTTGTCTACACTTGCCTGGGCGAGTACTGACGAGTACTGACGACGGTTACGGAGTAATAGTACATCCGTACTGTCCGGGTTCTGGGTCCATGGTGGTGGTAGTCTTTCAGGTGGTTGGGGTGTGAGGGACCATGGGGTGGGGGATTGGGAGGAGGCAAGTCTGTTCAGCACAGCACAGATGTAAGGCAGGATGAGGAGGCCTTTCAGCATGGTTGGGGGAGGTCATGCACTAGGGACAGCGTGGGGTTAGGTGGTGGTGGTGGTGGCAAGGTGGTGTATTAGGGCTGGCGCCTGGCAATCTGGGGTTTAATCCATGGTGCAGGTACTGCTGTTTAGCACAGCTGGCATGTCGGCGAAAGTCACAGTGTGAGTGTCACAAGAATAGAGATTTTGGGAGACAGGTACAGGAGAAATAAGCGAGAGTGACTGTCGTGGTGCAACCCCTATTAGTAATAAGACTACACTATGACACCTAGTGTGTCGACACTACAAAAAGTCACAAAGTAACGAGGCCGAAATGTGAAGTGGGAAGGCCAAGGAAATGGCGCCAACTACAGCGCAAGTTTCAGTCATTAATTTTGGCACTTAGCTGCGGTTCTTCGGCGGTGTACTTCACAAAGAGTTCACGCAGGTCTTCTAAAGTACGTTATAACACTTTTTGGCTGATTTATGTCACTTAATATCACAAAATATCCAGTTTGAAACGATGTTTTTGAGAGCCACTTTCCAAACACGTCTTGGCACTTCCGGGTCAGTATACATCTAGTCCTAAATAAACTACTGTGACTTGAAATGGTGTCTTGTGACCCTTTGGATGGATGTTTTCACACTTGTTTTCCTGACAAGAAAACTAATGGTATCTGTGTTATCGTTACAGTTTGGAATCTTCATGTTCTGCACAATCGGCTTCTCGCTGTCTCAGTACTGTCATTCTCGTTGTCTACTTGTTTTCCTGACCAAAAAAATTCGTATCTATGTCTATCCTACATATATGTAAGTGAGAGAGACACTCGTGAGATAATAATCATTCAAATCACACGTGTCAGTATATATCATGTAATGAGGTCATGTCAAACAAGTCTGTGCAGGGACCTGTTTTTCCACTGCTTATGATGCCAAAGTCACCGAGACAAACGTCATTATAGAAGATAAAAATTGCGCTCGCTAATTACCCTCGATGGAATTTTAGAACTTACACGTCACGCGGCCACACTTTCAGGGTGACGTTTCTTTACTTTGACGTAATAGCCTGGATTGCACGAGGCTTTAGAAAATAGTTAGTTAGCTGTTGCTTTTCGGGTCCAGCGGACCATAATAGGCCAAATCAGGACCCCGGCTTTAGAAGAGATCGAGGTTCAAAAACAAGCGTCTTCAAGTTAGCTGCCTCGACTGCAGGACATTTTCAGTAAAATACACGTAGGGGAAGGGCTCCTAATATGAACAGGCTCCTAATATGGACCACCTCCTGTTCTGACAAACTAACGGCGCTAGAGCGCTCAAAAAAGTTTTATTCGCTGTATTCTCTGAATAACTTGCACATGTCAAAACAGTTGCAGAAACACACATCTCAAAACCGTTAGGCTTTTTTTCTTTTTATATTTAGTCAAGTTTTGACTAAATATTTTAACATCGAGGGGGAATCGAAACGAGGGTCGTGGTGTATGTGTGTGCGTGCGTGTGTGCGTGCGTGCGTGCGTGTGTGTGTGCGATTCAGACCAAACTACTGGACCGATCTTTATGAAATTTGACATGAGAGTTCCTGGATATGATATCCCCGAACGTTTTTTTCCTTTTTTTTGATAAATGTCTTTGATGACGTCATATCCGGCTTTTCGTGAAAGTTGAGGCGGCACTGTCACGCTCTCATTTTTCAACCAAATTGGTTGAAATTTTGATCAAGTAGTCTTCGACGAAGCCCGGACTTCGGTATTGCATTTCAGCTTGGTGGCTTAAAAATTAATTGATGACTTTGGTCATTAAAAATCTGAAAATTGTAAAAAAAATTATTTTTTTCTAAAACGATCCCAATTTACGTTCATCTTATTGTCCATCATTTGCTGATTCCAAAAACATATAAGTATGTTATATTCGGATTAAAAACAAGCTCTGAAAATTAAATATATAAAAATTATTATCAAAATTAAATTGTCCAAATCAATTTAAAAACACTTTCATCTTATTCCTTGTCGGTTCCTGATTCCAAAAACATATAGATATGATATGTTTGGATTAAAAACACGCTCAGAAAGTTAAAACAAAGAGAGGTACAGAAAAGCGTGCTATCCTTCTTAGCGCAACTACTACCCCGCTCTTCTTGTCAATTTCACTGCCTTTGCCATGAGCGGTGGACTGACGATGCTACGAGTATACGGTCTTGCTGAAAAATGGCATTGCGTTCAGTTTCATTCTGTGAGTTCGACAGCTACTTGACTAAATATTGTATTTTCGCCTTACGCGACTTGTTTTTCACTTTTGGAAGCGTTCACTCTAAATTTGCCGCCTAAAACAGACTCGTTTCTGTCCACAACCAAAGCTTTTATCACACAATAATTGCTATATATGACAGCTAAGACCGCATTAGTTACATTTTAGCAGTTTTGACCCCGAGTTTCTACTGCAAACAAAAAATAATAGCAAAATCTCAAAATATGTGTGAGTCCCCTAATATGGACCACCTTCAACAAATCGAAGAAAATAAAAGCTAAAGGCTATTTTCATTAATTCATTAAGAAGCTTTCTGGAAATAACCTAAAACTAGCCCTCGATATTTAAAAAAAATATAACAAAAAGGTATTTTTCGTGGAAGTTGATAATTTCACTTATTTTCACTCTGTTTTTGATAAGCTTCTTCAGTTTCCTGGTGTGCTTCAAATAATGCTCTCATCAACCCGACACAGATAAATCTAGAGCATATTTGAATTAGTCTGACTTGTACACTAAGTTGTATCATGTTATTTTGAAGTATAGGGGGCTTTTTACAGTGATTTGTGAAGGCCGCTTCACTGGTCCATATTAGGCGAACAGGCTCCTAATATGGATCATTTGTGATTTTTTTTGTATTTAATTTTTGCTGAATGTATATCAAAGCTATTTCACTCTAATTAGGCCTAACGGTTTACCTAAGAGAGAAGGACTACCAAACACAAAACTGATGAAACTTCTTCGCAAGAAAACGAGCTAGTTATCAGCATGAAACAAAAAGTGGTCCATATTAGGAGCCCTTCCCCTAAGTAGGGGAAGGGCCCCTAATATGGACCACTTTTTGTTTATTGCCTCACCTTACCTAACCTAACCTTACCTAACCGTACCTTACCTAACCTTACCTTACCTTACCTTACCTTACCCTACCTCACATGTCCTAACCTTAACTTACCCTACATTTCCTTACCTTACCCTACCTCACCTGTCCTAACCTTACCTTACACTACCTTACCTAACCTTACCCTACATCACCTTACCTAACCTAACCTTACCTCACCTGTCCTAACCTTACCCTACCTTACCTAACCTAACATTACCCTACATTACCTCACCTTACCCTACCTTACCTTACCCTACCTCACCTTTCCTAATCTTACCCTACCTTACCTAACCTTACCCTACATCACCTTACCTAACCTAACCTTACCCTACATCACCTTACCTAACATAACCTTACCCTACCTCACCTGTCCTAACCTTACCTTACCTCACCTGTCCTAACCTTACCTTACCCTACCTCACCTGTCCTAACCTTACCTCACCTTACCTTACCTTACCTTACCCTACATCACCTTACCTTACCCTACCTCACCTGTCCTAACCTTACCCTACATCACCTTACCTTACCCTACCTCATCTGTCCTAACCTTACCTTACCCTACCTCACCTTACCTTACCTCACCTTACCCTACATCACCTTACCTTACCCTACCTCACCTGTCCTAACCTTACCCTACATCACCTTACCTTACCCTACCTCACCTGTCCTAACCTTCCCTTACCCTACCTCATCTGTCCTAACCTTACCTTACCCTACCTCACCTGTCCTAACCTTACTTTACCCTACCTCACCTGTCCTAACCTTACCTTACCCTACCTGACCTGTCATAACCTTACCTTACCCTACCTCACCTGTCCTAACCTTACCCTACATCACCTTACCTTACCCTACCTCACCTGTCCTAACCTTACCCTACCTTACCTAACCTAACATTACCCTACATTACCTAACCTGACCTAACCCTACCTTACCTTACCCTACCTCACTTGTCCTAACCTTACCCTACCTTACCTAACCTAACATTACCCTACATTACCTAACTTAACCTTACCCTACCTTACCTTACCTTACCCTACCTCACCTATCCTAACCTTACTTTACCTTACCTCACCTGTCCTAACCTTACCTTACATCACCTGTCCTAACCTTACCTTACCCTACATCACCTTACCTTACCCTACCTCACCTGTCCTAACCTTACCCTACCTTACCTAACCTAACATTACCCTACATTACCTAACCTTACCCTACCTTACCTAACCTAACATTACCCTACATTACCTAACCTTACCCTACCTTACCTTATCCTACCTCACCTGTCCTAACCTTACCTTACCCTACCTGACCTGTCATAACCTTACCTTACCCTACCTCACCTGTCCTAACCTTACCTTACCTCACCTGTCCTAACCTTACCTTACCCTACATCACCTTACCTAACCTTACCTTACCCTACCTCACCTGCCCTAACCTTACCCCACCTCACCTGTCCTAACCTTACCTTACCCTACATCACCTGTCCTAACCTTACCTTACCCTACATCACCTGTCCTAACCTTACCCTACATCACCTGTCCTAACCTTACCTTACATCACCTGTCCTAACTTTACCTTACCCTACATCACCTGTCCTAACCTTACCTTACCCTAAATCACCTGTCCTAACCTTACCTTACCCTACATCACCTGTCCTAACCTTACCTTACCCTACATCACCTGTCCTAACCTTACCTTACCCTAAATCACCTGTCCTAACCTTACCTTACCCTACATCACCTGTCCTAACCTTACCTTACATCACCTGTCCTAACCTTACCTTACCCTACATCACCTGTCCTAACCTTACCTTACATCACCTGTCCTAACTTTACCTTACCCTACATCACCTGTCCTAACCTTACCTTACCCTACATCACCTGTCCTAACCTTACCTTACCCTACATCACCTGTCCTAACCTTACCTTACCCTACATCACCTGTCCTAACCTTACCCTACCTCATCTGTCCTAACCTTACCTTACCCTACATCACCTGTCCTAACCTTACCTTACCCTACATCACCTGTCCTAACCTTACCTTACATCACCTGTCCTAACTTTACCTTACCCTACATCACCTGTCCTAACCTTACCTTACCCTACATCACCTGTCCTAACCTTACCCTACATCACCTGTCCTAACCTTACCTTACCCTACATCACCTGTCCTAACCTTACCTTACCCTACATCACCTGTCCTAACCTTACCCTACCTCATCTGTCCTAACCTTACCTTACCCTACATCACCTGTCCTAACCTTACCTTATCCTACATCTCCTGTCCTTACCTTACCCTACCTCATCTGTCCTAACCTTACCTTACCCTACATCACCTCACCTTACCCTACATCAACTTACCTTACCTTACTCTACATCACCTTACCTTACCCTACCTCACCTTACCTAACATCACCTTACCCTACATCACCTTACCTTACCTTACCTTACCTTACCCTACATCACCTGTCCTAACCTTACCCTACATCACCTGTCCTAACCTTACCTTACCCTACATCACCTTACCTAACCTTACAACACCTTACCCTACCCTACATCACCTTACCCTACCTCACCTGTCCTAACCTTACCTTACCCTACATCACCTTACCTAACCTTACCCTACCTCACCTGTCCTAACCTTACCTTACCCTACATCACCTTACCTTACCTAACCTTACCTTACCTCACCTGTCCTAACCTTACCTTACCCTACATCACCTTACCTTACCTTACCCTACATCACCTTACCTTACCTCACCTTACCTTACCTTACCTAACCTTACCTAACCTTACCTAACCTAACCTTACCTTACCATACCTTACCTTTACTTTAATGCATTTATTGTGAATGTTTCAGATGGTCAGCTATCGTGCTACACCAGCCCGTTAGCAGCTAGCGACGGTTGGGTCTTCTTGGCTGGCGAATTCCAAACTCCCCCACTGAGTCAGTTGAAAACACCACCATTTTAGTCATTGTCAAAATGACACAGTTTTAGATCGGTTCATCTCTTAGCCAAACTTTGACACGTGTATAATCAGTCATGTACTATCTATATATATATATGACCAGTGTCTGTCTGTCTGTCTGTCTGTCTGTCTGTTTGCGATGCACGGCCAAAGTTCTCGGTGGATCTTTTTCAAATTTGGACACCGTATCAGGGCCGGACCAAATGAGTTGTAAGGGGGGGGGTTCCTCCTTTTTTGGGGGGGCAAATCAGCGAAGTGGCGAAGCCACAAGCGCGCACCTGCAAAGCAGGCGCGCGAACTAGGGGGGTCCGGGGGCATGCTCCCCCGGAAAATTTTTGAAAAACGGTTAAAATCTGTGCAATCTGGTGCATTCTGGGCCTTGTTTTGAGGGTTAAGGCCTGTCAGTGTGAGTTGGTGGGGGCGGGGGGTACCTTTTTCTCATCGGATTTCACATTGAATAAAATTAGTTAGAGACACACACAAAATTTATTAAAATTTTTTTTTTTTAAAAACCACTCAAAGCAAGGTACATGCTTTTTCCAGGGGTGGGGTTCCGGAACCCCTGGAACCCCCCCCTGGGTCCGGCCCTGCGTATTCAACTACACCCCGGACACAACCTCATCGATGAGATATTTCAACACGTGCTCTCGGCGCGCAGCGCTGTGCGCGCTGAACCGATTTTTGTTGTTGTTGTTGTTGTTGTCAGGATCCACTACCAATAACTCTTCCTTATCTTCTCCAGTGTTTTCAGCCGCGATTATCTCCCTTCCTCCGTGTGGCGTCAATCCATATTCCCGTTACTACGTTACTATTTTTAAAATGTCACGATTGCACCCGTAAGTTGTTCTTACTGTAAAAGTAAAAAGGTCAAATCAATTTATAGCCACGCGAAAAATACACTGTCATCTATCTCTATATATTTATAGATATAGATATACATATATACACTACTCACAAAAAGTTAAGGATCAGTATGAGAAAACAGGTGCTCAATAAAATCAGTTCGCTACTGTTATTTATTTTTCAGTCAAACCAAATTGTTATGAATTTTTGTTCAGCTGTAAGTGGGCGATGTTGTGTTAGTGGGAAAATTGCACGGGATTCTCTACTACTGAGCTTGGTAGCAAAAGAAAAAGCGGAAACTTGCGAAAAAGGGCCTTGTTTTGGACCGTTCAGCCCGAACACATTGCACAAGCCACATGGAAAACCCTTTATGCACGTGCAAGCACTGCTGTTTATTTGTGAGATTCTGTCACTTGCTTGGCTTTTTGAGAAGACATACCACCAGTATTAGGCATTATCTGACAATGCCTCCACGACGAAAATTGAACGAGTTTGAGAGGGGACGAGCTGTTGCATGGTTCCAAGATGGTGTCCCCAAGCGAGAAGTGGCCAGGCGACTTCACGTGTCCATCTCGGTCATTGTCAGACTGATTCAACGTTTCACAGCCACTGGGAGGGTCCAGGAAAGACGCAGATCTGGGCGACCAAAGAAGACAACTCCACGTGAAGATTGTCTCATTGAACAACTAGCCTTGTAAATAGGAACAGCCTCTTCTAGCATTATTCGAAGGCAGCTGAGGGTGGCTACTAACACCAACATCAGCCAGCAGACCATACGGAATCGCCTTCATGGGTTTAACCTCCGTTCTCGTCGCCCAGCTGTACGGCCATGCTTAACTCCATCCCATAGGGCAGCACGCCGCGCCTTCTGCAGACGTCACGTGAGGTGGACACGTCAGCAATGGCCCCAGGCCCTGTTCAGTGATGAATCATGCTTCACCCTGAACCACAACGACGACCGACTGAGGGTCTGGAGGCGCCAAGGGGAACGCTACTTTGACGCCACTGTCCAAGAAAAGGTGGCCTTTGGTGGAGGTTCTGTAATGGTCTGGGGGGCCTTCAGCCTTCACCACAGAACACCCTTGTCTCATGTACAGGGTAACCTGACTGGCCTCCGATACCGGGATGAGATCCTTTGACCGCTGGCTGTGCCTACACTGTAGCAGATGGACCGCAGGCTGTCTACCAGGATGACAACGCTCGCCCCCACAGGGCAAGGGTGGTCAACGACTTCCTGCAGCAGTCTGGAGTCAACAGAATGAAGTGGCCAGCATGCAGTCCCGATCTCAACCCGATTGAGAACCTCTGGGATGAGTTGGATCACAAAGTGAGGAGCAACCACCCCCCTCCCAGGGATGTCCAGCACCTCTACCAGATGCAGCAGGCTGAGTGGCAGGCGCTTCCACAGAGGATCTTCACCACCCTGGTTAATTCTATGAGGACTCGCTGCGTCGAGTGCCAGAACAGCCAGGGCAGTTACATGCATTACTTAACTTTTGGGAGCATCTGAATGCCATGTCTTGTGATTTCAACGACTTTGTGAAATTAAATTTTGATACGTACACACTTTAATAAAATGTACAGACCAAACGATTGCTCGAAATTGAAGGAAATGTTGTATCATTATCACTAAAGCATTGAATTAAACGTTTGCCAAATAGCAACGCATTGACTTTCTTATTTGGAAAGTTATGAATTTGTGTGCAAGTGATCCTTAACTTTTTGTGAGTAGCTTATATACGGCTTTTCTCTGTGTGTGTGTGTGTGTGTGTGTGTGTGTGTGTGTGTGTGTGTGTGTGTGTGTGTGTGTGTGTGTTTGTGTGTGTGTGTGTTTGTGTGTGTGTGTGTGTGTGGGCAACACCTGTGGATTGTAGAGTTCTGTTTGTGATGTGGTCTAGCGGAATTGGTATGTCAGTATGTTCAGGCCTTCCTTCGAGAAGCCATAACAGTTAATCTCAATCCCGTTTGAGTGGATTTCGCCTTCAAGGTGATTGTGGTGGTTAGGCACTTGGTTACATTTGGCGTCGTCGACAGCGATGGGACTCGACATGAAATGTTCAGGCCACTGAATCATTTTCGTGCTATTCCCATTCCACCTGGGAGTGACCTAAGTTCATTCAAAGGGGGTCGAGTGTGACAGGGAGACTACCGTCGCCCTTCACAGCAGACTCTGCAGAGTTGTTCGTCTTAGAAGTTGTGGGCTTTCCTTGCATGTACCCGTAAGTTGTCCTTACTGTAAAAGTGAAAAGGTCGAATCAATTTATAGCCACGCGAAAAATCCACTGTCATCTATGTCTATATATTTATAGATATAGAAAGATATATACGGTTTCTGTGTCTGTGTCTATGTGTGTGTGTGTGTGGAGGCAACACCTGTGGATTGTAAAGTTCTGTTTGTGATGGGGTCTGGCGACTTTCGTCTGTCTGTATGTTCTGGTATTTGAGAAGCCATAACAGATAATATAGGGCTTAGAAATAAGCTCTAAAATTCTCAATCCCGTTTGACAGGACTTCGCCTTCAAAGGTGATTGTGGTGAACCGCCACGCTGGCTGTCTCAGTCTCGCGATTCACCCTCTAGTCAGTCATGTATAATCGGTTATGTATTATCAGTTATGTATTATCAGTCATGTGTTATGAGTCATGTATTTGTGAAGGAAATCACGAATAACACTAACAGGCAAAGTTTGACAGTGATATCCTCCACGCTTTTTTGTTGTTTGTTTGTTTGCCTAACGCCCAGCCGACCACGAAGGGCCATATCAGGGCGGTACTGCTTTGACATATAACGTGCGCCACACACAAGACAGAAGTCGCAGCACAGGCTTCATGTCTCACCCAGTCACATTATTCTGACACCGGACCAACCAGTCCTAGCACTAACCCCATAATGCCAGACGCCAGGCGGAGCAGCCACTATAGATTGCCAATTTCACGGTGTGTCAAATGATTCCGTTCATCCACCGGATGTTTCCGTTCATCCGCAGGGTGTGTCCGTTCATACAGCCTCATTTTTGTCACTTGCTTCGGGAAAACCGTTGTAAGTCGTGTGGGTAGCGCGCTTGTGTGATATTGAAAGAATAAACGGTAGCGAAATGGTTGGGCTATGTGTACTTTCTTTCTTTCTTTATTTGGTGTTTAACGTCGTTTTCAACCACGAAGGTTATATCGCGACGGGGGAAGGGGGAAGATGGGATAGAGCCACTTGTCAATTGTTTCTTGTTCACAAAAGCACTAATCAAAAATTTGCTCCAGGGGCTTGCAACGTAGTACAATATATTACCTTACTGGGAGAATGCAAGTTTCCAGTACAAAGGACTTAACATTTCTTACATACTGCTTGACTAAAATCTTTACAAACATTGACTATATTCTATACAAGTGTGGCAGTTCTCCTAATTCTACAGCTTACTCTATGTTGTTATTTCTAAGCTAATTGCCGGCGAGAACTAGTAAAAGTTGCGAAGGGGAACAGAGAGAGATAATTTGCCTATTTGTTTCTCTCTGCACAGCGTTGCAGACTAATGCATGCAGTTGATGTTATTTTTATGTGATCTTACCTCGCGTTGTGTTTTTCCCTATTTCCTAGTGCAATGCAAATCTACCCTAGTCTACTGCTAACTCTTTGCTTTTCCTAAGATTCCGGCTTGACTGGTCAACAACTAATTCTACAAACAGAACAGGAACTCAATCAACTTGAACGTCAATCAGACACAAAGGGAGTCCACACTTAGATTGTATAATTCCAAACAAGTTTATTTACCAAAAGGTCAAATGACCAGCATAAATATTATATCAATACAAACTACATGTAATACCAAATTCACATTGCCGGCTCACGCTTTCATTCGATAAATGTTCATCCAAAAAGACACCTAAGTTCCCAACCCCAGATCTAACTACGAGTCCGGCGCCTAGCTAACTATGTCTTTGATCCCGTACAGGATATGTTTGTTCCCTAACTAGCTAAATCTTGGGTGGCTAAAATTCCTCAAGGGATGCTACTTATTTTTCTGGCTACAAACGGAAGAACAGTTCTTTCCTCACCAGGCTAATACTTTATTACAAGGATAGTCTGAGACTTCTTACTGCTATTTTTGATCGTATGGAAACCCAGGCCGCGGCCCTTATTTCGCCCACGATATTTTTGTCCCTAATTTCCAAGTTCTACTCCTATTTATGAACGCACAGTGAGATGTCCAAACCCGACTGCAATGGGTTTAACAAACACACGTGTTCGTCCTATAGTTTTACTTTCGCCTAACTGTCTAAGTTTGTCGGACCTACCCGGTCCGATTTGGTTTATTTTCTATCTATCTACGACGATTTTTCTCCTATCTATCTTTTGGATCGCTCGGAACCAGACAATTCGACTGGCCCGAGTGGTGATGATCTTCCTTTATAGCTATCTGTACTCCTACTCTGCCTATTTGGATGAAAGAGAATCTCTAGATTCTTTACTGCTAGCAATTTACCCTACTCTGACAACTTTATTCTGCAAAACCTAACGATCTTTTGTCTCCCGAGTCTTTTATACCCCTTCATTCTTAGCAACCCAAAACAATGTACGGATGTTTTGCATTGAAAATGGCAACAATGGCAGACTCTCTCGCGAACTCATCCGCAGCAAAAATATAATCCCTCTTTATCTATTTCTTCCCTACAATTACGATGTCCGCAGACATCGTTCCATTAACATTTTTACATATTTACTTATTCTACCATATTATTCTCTTCAAAAGAACTTTACTTACACGCTACACTAATATTTCGTCCATTCCGGTCATCGGACCGTTGATCGATAGAACACAACTTACGACGGTCTTTTTTTCTTTATTTGGTGTTTAACGTCGTTTTCAACCATTCAAGGTTATATCGCAACGGGGAAAGGGTGGAGATGGGATAGGGGAAAGGGGGGAGATGGGATAGAGCCACTTGTTAATTGTTTCTTGTTCACAAAAGCACTAATCAAAAAATTGTTCCAGGGGCTTGCAACGTAGTACAATATATGACCTTACTGGGAGAATGCAAGTTTCCAGTACAAAGGACTTGACATTTCTTACATACTGCTTGACTAAAATCTTTACAAACATTGACTATATTCTATACAAGAAACACTTAACAAGGGTAAAAGGAGAAACAGAATGCGTTAGTCGCCTTTTACGACATGCTGGACAGCATCGGGTATATTCTTTCTCGTTCCAACCAATATGGGACTCCCCCTAACCCACGGGGGGTACTTACGACGGTCACTAGGCCGATCGTGTCTTCTACCGATCATTGAAACGGGTTACTAATGACCCGGGAACATATTTATTATAACTTCTCCTATTTCAAACATTCAACTAGTCAAATAACGCTACAATAACAGGTTTGTCAACTTTTCATCTTGTTTTCAGCATCTAACTTGTCGAGTAAACAAACATGGCGGCCATTGCCAATAGTGAAACTACAAACTCCGTTCTTTCAGAAACTCTGACCAAATTATTGTTTACGTTCTATGACACATTGGGAAAAGCTGGCATTAGCAATAACAATCCAGATTCTACTCTGAATCGTCTTTGCTGCTGTAAACTGTATCGTGTTGACGGCAATCCCGTCACACAAGAAACACTTAACAAGGGTAAAAAGAGAAACAGAATCCGTTAGTCGCCTCTTACTGCTGGGGAGCATCGGGTAAATTCTTCCTCCTAACACGCCCTGTACGTGTAAACATGTGTCGCTTGACTCCGATCAGAAAACGGCAACAACATCGATACTTCTCAAAAACCTGGCATTACACTCTGTACCGAAATGCTTTTTCTCTCCTGAATGTGTTAACATATGTCGCTTCAAATTACCAGAACGTAAAAACCTAGCACCACACTCATTGCATGCATGGTTTCTCTGCGCTGTATGTGTTAACATGTGTTGCTTCAAATCACCAGACTGTAGAAATATGGCACTACTCTCATTGCATGCTTCAAATAAGAAGACAGTTTGAAACTAGCATCACTCAGTACACTCATACTTTTTCTCTCCCGTATGTGTTGACATGTGTTGCTTCAAATGACCAGACCATAAAAACCTAGCACCACACTCATTGCATGCATGCTTTTTCTGCGCTGTATGTGTTAACATGTGTTTCTTCAAATTAAAAGACAGTTTAAAACTAGCATCACACTCAGTACACTCATACTTTCTCTCCTTTGTATGTGTTACCATGTGTTGCTTCAAATGACCATACCGTAAAAACCTAGCACCACACTCATTGCATGCATGGTTTTTCTCTCCTGTATGTGTTACCATGTGTTGCTTCAAATGAGAAGACAGTTTGAAACTAGCATCACACTCAGTACACTCATACTTTTTCTTTCCCGTATGGGTTGACATGTGATGCTTCAATTCACGAGACCGTAAAAACCTGGCACCACACTCATTGCATGCATGCTTTTTCTCCCCTGTATGTGTTAACATGTGTTGCTTCAAGTAAGAAGACAGTTTGAAACTAGCATCACACTCAGTACACTCATACTTTTTCTCTTCCGTATGTGTTGACATGTGTCGCTTCAAACGAGAAGACAGTTTGAAACTAGCATTACACTCAGTACACTCATACTTTCTCTCTCCCGTATGTGTTGACATGTGTCGCTTCAACTGACCAGACCGTGAAAACATGGCAATACACTCATTGCATGCATGCTTTTTTTCCCCTGTATGTGTTAACATGTGTCGCTTCAAATAAGAAGACAGTTTGAAACTAGCATCACACACAGTACACTCATACTTTTTCTCTCCCGTATGTGTTGACATGTGTCGCTTCAAATAAGAAGACAGTTTGAAACTAGCATCACACTCAGTACACTCATACTTTTTCTCTCCCGTATGTGTTGACATGTGTTGCTTCAAATAAGAAGACAGTTTGAAACTAGCATCACACTCAGTACACTCATACTTTTTCTCTCCCGTATGTGTTGACATGTGTTGCTTCAAATCACCAGACCGTAAAAACCTGGCACCACACTCATTGCATAAATGCTTTTTCTCCCCTGTATGTGTTAACATGTGTTGCTTCAAATAAGAAGACAGTTTGAAACTAGCATCACACTCAGTACACTCATACTTTTTCTCCCCTGTATGTGTTAACATGTGTTGCTTCAAATTACCACACAATAAAAACATGGCACTACACTCATTGCATGCATGCTTTTTCTCCCCTGTATGTGTTAACATGTGTCGCTTTAAAGAAGAAGACAGTTTGAAACTAGCATCACACTCAGTACACTCATACTTTTTCTCTCTCGTATGTGTTGACATGTGTCGCTTCAACTGACCAGACCGTAAAAACCTGGCACCACACTCATTGCATGCATGCTTTTTCTGCCTTGTATGTGTTGTAATCACAACCTGCTGATTCTTGTGACCTGAACTCGGGAATGTGGTGTCAGACATTGGAACTGGATCTGGTTCATGTCTCTCATTTAGTTCTAATCTACCCATGCTTTGAGTTTCTGTTATCAATCTCCCTCGTTTCAGCCAGGTATCACAATGAGTGTTCACTGCAGTCTGTGTTTTCGGTGTCTGTATCTCTTGGTTTAGCCAGATATGGCTATGAGTGTCGACTGCAGTCTGTGTTTCTGGTGTCTTCATCTCTTGGTTTAGCCAGGTACCACTATGAGTGTTGACTGCAGTATGTGTTTGGGGTGTCTGTATCTCTTGTTTCAGCCAAGTATCGCTGAAATTGTCGACTGCAGTCTGTTTTTCTGGTGTCTGTATCTCATGGTTCAGCCAGGTATCACTATGAGTGTTAACAGCAGTATGTGTTTCTGGTGTCTCTATCTCTTGTTTCAGCCAGGTATCACTGTGAGTGTTGACTGCAGTCTGTGTTTCTAGTGTTTGTATTTCTTGTTTCAGCCAAGTATGACTGCAATTATCGACTGCAGTCTGTATTTCTGGTGTCTGAATCTCTGGTTTGAGCCAGGCATCGCTGTGCCCATTAACTGCAGCTTTTCCGTCCAATGACTGCACTGTAGTCATGGTAGCTGTGTTGACGGCAGCTTTTCCGTCCAATGACTGCACTGTAGGCATGGTAGCTGTGTTGACTGCAGCTTTTCCATCCAATGACTGCACTGTAGTCATGGTAGCTGTGTTGACTGCAGCTTCTCCGCCCAATGACTGCACTGCAGTCATGGTAGCTGTTTTGACCCCCCTGTCCGGCACTGAAAAGAATGCAAGTGATATATATATAGGTGATGCAAATTAGTATCTACAGAGAGTGTAGAGTAACACAGAGACGCTTCATATGGCGCTGAAAATTGAAACAGGAAGCCCTGTGGCGCCACCACGCGGACACATGTAAAAACCTACTTTCGCTTTCCACAGCAGTAGCGATATCGTGCAGCACAACCAAAGCCGCACCATAAAGAAAACACAGCGGGGCATGGTCTTTGTGTGTGTGTGTGTGTGTGTGTGTGTGTGTTTTTTTATGTAACTGGCTCAAGAGAGAGAGAGAGAGAGAGAGAGAGAGAGAGAGAGAGAGAGAGAGAGAGAGAGAGAGAGAGAGAGAGAGCTTTCTGAACAAGAAATAAGAAAATCATCGAGCGATCAAGATTCTTTAATTAAAGCCAGCTTGGTCACAAAAGAGTCAATGTATCTGAAGCGAAATACCACTGGTTCATAGATCAGGAATGCAAATTTCTCTACCATTGAAGGTCTCTGAATCCCTGAAAGTGGGGTATATAAGGAAGGCTAAATACCCAGCACTTTCTTTCTTTATTTGGTGTTTAACGTCGTTTTCAACCATTCAAGGTTATATCGCGACGGGGAAAGGGGGGAGATGGGATAGAGCCACTTGTCAATTGTTTCTTGTTCACAAAAGCACCAATCAAAAATTTGCTCCAGGGGCTTGCAACGTAGTACAATATATTACCTTACTGGGAGAATGCAAGTTTCCAGTACAAAGGACTTAACATTTCTTACATACTGCTTGACTAAAATCTTTACAAAAATTGACTATATTCTATACAAGAAACACTTAACAAGGGTAAAAGGAGAAACAGAATCCGTTAGTCACCTCTTACGACATGCTGGGGAGCATCGGGTAAATTCTTCCCCCAACCCGCGAGGGGTATACACAGTACTTAAGATGTCACATTCACCAGTATGACATGACATCCTCCTCCTCCTTTCTTGGCACCTTTACACAACCGTCCCTATCAGGCATGGTCAAGGGTGGCTGACCTCTCAAGCAACCCCCCACGCAAACACAATGACCTTGCTTCAGAATTTTCACAAAAACGGAAAATCCGTCTGCAGCATCCTGAGAAAAACGGAAATTCCGTCTTAGACGGAAAAGTTGCACCCATGCAAGAATGTTGTAGTGTACAGTTTTCCGTGCAATTAACTACCCATATCAGTTTTGAGGTGCTGGGTCGACGCAAAGTTGACTAAATGCCTTCGTTACCGATTTAACCGGGAACTATTTTGTTAACGATTTATTCCTGACAATATTTTCTCAGGCTTAACTGATCATGTATACAGTATGTATTTGTATTTGACTAAAACACACAAAAATAACGACGGTTAGTTCATGAAAAGACACTGATTTTAATCATGTTTGCATAACTTAAACGATGCAGCGGGTATTGCCTAAGCAAATTTGATTTAATTTCAATCTACACCATTTTCTGCGGTGTTTATATGGTCATTTAAAAAGGATGTTCACAAACCATTCAGTTACTTTTTGCAGCACTGTCAGCCGGACAGAATAGATAGATCAATACAAACGTGATATATAAACACAGCCGACAGCAGCCGCTATACGCGAACTTCCTTGTGCGGCAGGGAGTTGCTCTTTTCCCGCGCGCTGGCGGCCGGTCTCACTTGCGCACCGCAGTGCAAAGAAGGATGAAGCGTCTCTATGTCCTCTGTAGTCTCTGGTATCTATTACAGTAATAAATGCATCTCCTTTGTGACTGTTTTGTACTTCTGTGTGTGTGTTCGAAGGGGGGGGGGGAGACTTAGCTTTGCATCTACCAGTATTGGAGAGTAACTCCTTCTTCTTCTGCATTCGTGGGCTGAAACTCCCATGTACACTCGTGTTTTTGCACGATTGGAATTTTACGTGTATGACCGTTTTTACCCCGCCATTTAGGCAGCCACCCCCCGCGGGTTAGGGGGAAGAATTTACCCAATGCTCCCCAGCATGTCGTAAGAGGCGACTAACGGATTCTGTTTCTCCTTTTACCCTTGTTAAGTGTTTCTTGTATAGAATATGGTCAATGTTTGTAAAGATTTTAGTCGGGCGGTATGTAAGAAATGTTAAGTCCTTTGTACTGGAAACTTGCATTCTCCCAGTAAGGTGATATATTGTACTACGTTGCAGGCCCCTGGAGCAATTTTTTGATTAGTGCTTTTGTGAACAAGAAACGATTAACAAGTGGCTCTATCCCATCTCCCCCCCCCCCCCCCTTTCCCCGTCGCGATATAACCTTCGTGGTTGAAAACAACGTTATACACCAAATAAAGAAAGAAAGATTTAGGCAGCCATACGCCGCTTTCGGAGGAAGCATGCTGGGTATTTTTGTGTTTCTATAACCCACCGAACTCTGACATGGATTACAGGATCTTTTCCGTGCGCACTGTCGCGGAACGCGATTCAGAAAATAAGTTTGTGTATTGCAGTGGTTTGCAGTGTTTAGTCATGTTTAATCAATAATATTTATCCGATTTAACCGAGACCGGAAGGAGACGGCGCATGAAGGTACCGAGACCAGAAGGAGACGGCGCGTGAGGGTCTTCTTTAGTGACGTGTGAAAAGTCTCTCGCGTCACGTATAGCGCAGCCAATTATCAGGAGGCAGGAAAACGGCGATCTGGCATTCTGCGTTGAGACACGAGGACAGGCGGACGGGCAGGCAGACGAACGTCTTAATTCGCTGGTCAAGAAACAGCATGTGACGCGTGTCACATTAATAGCAGAATAACTTACGTCGAAGGGTGAGTAGCTCATTCAAGTCAAGCTTGCCAAAGCCTTTCCGATTTTCGCCTGCGCAGTCAACTCAGCTGGTAACCAAATGGCCAGCCGGGAGATTTCGCAACGGTCAAGTCGTTACCGCAAATATTTTCTTGTTGTTCTGTAATATCGTAATATGATGCATGTATCGTGTTATGTAGTTGTTGTGCAAGTGGAAGCCGTGATGTGGCGGCAACTTGAACGTTTGGATTAGAGCACTTTGGGCTCAGTTGTTTTATTTTGTTTAGCTGGTCACTGCGATGGGAGAAGGACCAGACCAGCCGCAGAACAAACCACTCAGTAAGTTCTATGATTGTATGAACCAATTATAGAGCTGAACCAAGGTTTGTTAATTGCAGACGTTCCGGGTTCCGGGTTACGGGTTCTGGGTGAAGATGTCCAAGGACGTCGAGGCAGAGTATATTTACCGAACATTTCAAAGAACATGAACTGGATGGGGAAAACCAACGAGTCACGAGCAAGCATGGTTTCAACTGGGATCGACCTTTTCGTCATCTTCAGACCGTCAGGCGAACCAGTTCTTCAGAACTAATTTAAGTAACACTAAGGAGAAAAACAGACGTGCTTGTTCTGTGTGTCTCGAACTCGTGTGATATGAATCGTGCGCGATGAACTAACTTTCCTAACTTTTCGAATCTTTTTTTTTGATACACCATTCATCCATCGGAAAGACTTTTTTTTGTAAAAACATGCAAAGTCTATCTGGTTTCTAAAGACAACAAAGAAGGAAAAAAAATAAACCGGAATTTATACTTCGTAGAATCCACCTATAAAGAATTGCGTTTGTTGTTGAGTTTTTTTAGCAATAAAACTCAAGTGTGGGAGTTTGAAAGTACTTTTACTTTTCTAAATCTTTCTTCCCCACATTCCGCTACAGTGGGGGCTCGTGTCCGGGATACGATTTTATGAGCTAGATCTTATTTTTTTTCTGTGTGGCCAACAACGCAAATTTTTGTAGGTGCGCGGAGGTTGTCTATCCTTACCCCATCGCAGCACAGCACGTCTGTTTCTTATGCATGATAGTTAGTCTGGAGTAGACTAGAGAAGCTATACATGTATGTTAGTTAATCTTGAGTAGATTAGTAAGCTAACACAAGAAAGCGGCGACTGCTCGGGCGAGGATTGGACGGCAACAGCAGCATTCTAGATTATATTTCTTTCACCCTACATCTTTTGAAGATAACGGTAAAGTACTAGTCGAACTGAACCCAAGCTCTTTTAGGTTGAACGAGGTTCAACAGGTAACTGGATCTAACTTGAGTAGAAGTTAGATCAGTGAACTAAGTTAGGTCGTACCAATTCGGAGTAGTTGAGACTACGACTAACCTAGTAGAGTATTGATTTAAATTGAGTCAACTTAACCAGAGTGAGGTGGTGTTAGGACTAATTTAAATCGAGGACGGTGTTTAGCTTCTTTGTTCAAAGGTTCAAAGTAAAGTCTATAATCCGTGGCGGTTGTAACTAATCAGTGTGAATTAGTGCAGCTGAGATGTTGTATTGGTAATCTACGACAGGGTCGGGGTCACAATCAACATAAGTAGCAGTAGTTAGCAGCTTGGCTTGGAGTCAAGGTCACTTTCGTTAGAAGTAGGGTATTGTCTAACAGAGTGTCGAGGCTAGTCTACGGCTACAACAGTCAAACCTTGTATCGTCTGGGACGAACTAAGATTGACTGAGGCAAGGTATCTAGTGATTTTTTTTTCTCCTACAGGTAAACCTTAGTGATATTTATTCTAGAGTAGAGTAAACATGCCCCGCCCACGTCAGGTAGCAGAGGTGGACTCGCCTCTAGTGGCATACCAGCGTGACGGCAACGTACTAGGCTTATCGGGTAAACCCTTAGCAGAGTATATCGAAAAACGCCGGCTCGAGGAGCTGGAGGAGAAGAAGAGAACAGATAACCTGGAGTTGGAGGAGAGGAGACGGAGAGAAGCTCTCCAGGCTGAAGAGCGTAGGATCGCAGCAGAGAGAGAAGATAGAAGGAGGCGCGAGGAGCGAGACTTCGAACTGCGTCGTATCAAGTTGCAGAATCAAGCCGAAAGCAACCGCAACCAGAACGCTCGCGAGTTAGGCAACGATGCAGGTCCCGGGCATGAAAAATCAATCAAATTGAAGCTACCATATCTGGATGATAAAGATGATCTCGAGGCATACTTTCGTCAGTTCGAAAGGGTAGCAAAAATCTCGAAATGGGATGATGATGATTGGGGAGCGCGGCTAGGCTGCCAACTCAAAGGCAAAGCACGCGAGGCGTATGCTAGATTGTCAGATGAAGAGGCAAAGGTCTACAACACGGTAAAGGCCGCTATTCTAGAAAAGTTCCAGCTGACATCAGAGGCGTACCGGAAAAAGTTTAGGGGCGCCAAGAAAGAGGCTGGGGAAAGCGCAAAGGAAGGGTTGACGAGGATTCAACTGTATTTTGACAGGTGGGTGGAGCTAGCAAAGAGAGAGGGTAAAGCACATGACCCAAAAAGTCTGATCATCATGGAAAGGTTTCTAGAATGGCTACCCTTTGAACAAGCTCGGTTCGTGCGGGAGCGTAACCCGATCAATGTCGATGAGGCGCTCAAACACGCGCGCGTGTACGAGGAGTCGCGCGAATCGGAACATCGCCGGGCGATCCCTAATACACCCAAAACAGTGCATAACCAACCCAACGGTGGATCCAAACCACCCGCGAACGTGAGAACAGATAACTTCAGGTTCGGCAACGCATCGGAGGGACAGAGGTCGGGTCCCAGCGGTTGTTTTCTATGTGGCGGACCTCACCTGGCGCGTCAGTGTCCTAAGAGCAAACCCAACAATAAGCCTAGCTCTGCATCAACGATCACATTGGCAGCGGTGGACGTTCAGGGACCACCCACAGTATGTGATAAATGCTGTAACCTCGTGTTTGAGCCGCAGTGTGATGCTACCGTCGAAGGCAAGACGGTGAGAGCGATAAGGGATACGGGAGCTTCCGCTATCATTGTGGACAGCGAGATAGTTCCAAGGGAGAAGTATACGGGCGAAGCAAAGAGAGTAGTGTTAGCCGATTCCCGTGTGACTAGAGAGCTCCCGATAGCTGAAGTGGAGATGCGAACTCCATTTTTCAGTGGCATTACCAAGGTGTTGGTGATGGATAGCCGGTGCATCCGGTGTTGATCGGTAACGTGAGGACCGATAGTCAAAATGTCGAGACAGGGGTGCCTTTGTTCCGAGCAAGAGCGGAGACTTGTACTCCCGTAGTCACTCGACAGCAAGAAGCAAAAAGCAAGGAAAAGCCAGTGAAGGTTATTCCCAAGGAAACTCTGATAGGGCAGATCAAACCTGATGATCTGAAAGCTGAGCAACGAAACGACCCTGACTTGGTCAAGGCTCGCGCGGTCGCAGACCAGAAGCTCAAAACAGGGACTCGTTACGTATGGAAGAAGGATATTCTGTACAGGGTCTACTCGTCCAAAGATATAGAATACAAGCAGGTGGTGGTGCCTAAAAAGTTTAGGGACGAAGTGATGGGTTTGGCGCATGATTCACCCATGTCAGGTCACTTAGGCGCTAGGAAAACCAGAGACAGAATCTGGCGAGACTTTTTCTGGCCAGGCATCTGCGGAGATGTGAGACGCTACTGTGCATCGTGTGATGCCTGCCAAAGAAGTACTCCTAAGGGAGCAACTAGGAAGGTACCCCTCCAGAAAGTCCCGCTGATGAACACCCCTTTCGAACGCGTTGGTGTTGATATCATCGGCCCCATCCTACCTGCTTCGACGCGGGGGCATCGGTACATCCTTACCATGATCGATCACGCGACTAGGTACGCGGAGGCCGTTCCGCTGAAAGACATCAGCTCTGAGACGGTCGCGGATGCTCTGTTTGAGATGTGGACGCGTTTCGGACTACCCAAAGAAGTGTTGACTGATCAGGGGGGACAGTTTGTAGGTGGATACATGACTGAAGTCAACAGGTTGCTAGGGGTGAAAGGATTGCGCACCAGTCCGTTTCATGCTCAAACCAATGGGTTAACAGAGAAACTGAACTCTACTCTCAAGTCAATGATGAAGCGTATGTGCCAAGAGCAGCCCAAGGAGTGGGATAAATTTATTCCCGCTCTACTGTTTGCATACCGCGAGGTGCCCCAAGAAAGCCTGATGTTCTCTCCGTTCGAACTCTTGTACGGGAGAGAGGTCCGAGGACCCATGCAGGTACTCAGGCAGATTTGGACTGATGACGAGTCCAGTGAAGAGTTGAGGACGACAATAGGTCACATTGTCGATCTCTCGAACAAAATAGAACAAACGTGCACTCTAGCCAGGGAAAACCTGAGCAAAGCCTCGCTCAGACACGCACGGGCATACGATAAAAACACACGCCAAAGGCATCTGGCAAAGGGTGACAAAGTTTTGATTTTGTTACCAGTAAAGCACAACAAGCTTCAGCTGACTTGGAAAGGACCTTACAAGATAGTTGATAGAGTGGGATCTTGCAACTATAGGGTACAAATGGGAAACAAGGTCAAGGTGTACCACGCCAACTTGCTGAAGTTGTACGTGCCAGGCTCATGCCAGCTAGAAGAATGTGAAATCAAAATGTCTACCTATGAGCCGGTGCGTGTGAAACAGTACCCAATTCCTCACTCACATAGGGAAACAATAAAGAAGGAAGTGCAAACTATGGAAAAGATGGGGGTCATCGAACCTAGCGTGTCTCCGTATAGCAGTCCGGTTGTACTGACGCAAAAGCGTGACGGTACAGTGAGATTCTGTATAGACTACAGAAAATTGAACAAGGTCACCGAGTTTGATTCTGAGCCAATTCCGGATGCTGAGCAAATCTTTGCTCGTCTGCAGCAGGCAGAGTACTTCTCAAAATTGGATTTGAGTAAGGGTTACTGGCAAGTGGGCGTTAAAGAAAAAGACAGAGCCAAAACCAGCTTCTCTACTCCAGGGGGCCAGTACCAGTGGACAAAAATGCCATTTGGACTGAAAACGGCCAGTGCCATATTCACTAGGTGTGTCAGAAAACTGCTCGATCCGTTAGGCAGGGAGGACATAGAATTCTTCATGGATGACATCCTGATAGCAACCAAAACCTGGGAACAACATCTGGAGGCTTTGAACGCAGTGTTGGCGAGGCTTGAGGAGGTCGGCCTCACCGCCAAACCCTCCAAGTGCCACCTAGGATTCAGCGAACTTGACTCACACGGCATTAAGTCTCAGGGCTTGGAAACATGTATACACGCATGCAGGAAAAAATTTTAAAAAATGGGTAGCGCCGTATACTGTATGGCAGCTCGCTTTCCCCAGGGAGAAAGCAGCCCGAATTTCTGTGAGGTTACCCTCATGGACTATATAAAATCCTTTATCCTTATCCTTATACCTCGGTCACCGGATCGGTCATGGGAAAATAAGCCCAGACGATGACAAAACCGAGAAAATCAGAAGGGCGGAAAAACCTCGTACAAAGAAAGAGGTGCGTTCTTTCTTGGGCCTAGCGGGGTATTATCGGAAGTTTGTGCCTGACTTTGCTCGCGTGAGTGCGCCCCTCACAGACCTCACAAAGAAAGATCAGCCAGAGAAGATAGTCTGGACCAAAGAGTGTGAAACTGCTTTCACGACTCTGAAACAGTGTCTGATCAGCAAACCCATTCTGATACTGCCGGACAATAGCAAACAGTACGTGTTACGTACAGACGCATCCAACGAAGCGTTAGGAGCAGTTCTACTGCAAGAGCAAGGTGGCAACTTGCACCCGGTGGCTTACGCAAGCAAAAAACTGAACAGTGCCGAAAGAAACTACTCGACCATAGAAAAGGAGTGTCTCGGGGTGGTTTGGGGAGTGAAAAGATTCGAGCAGTATTTGTACGCCGAGCAGTTCGTGATTGAAACTGATCACCAACCACTCCAGTACTTGCAGAAGTCAAAAACTGAAAACGGCAGGCTTATGAGATGGGCTTTGCAGCTCCAGCAACACTCTTTCAGTTTCACCCTCAAAGTGATTCCAGGCAAAGACAATGTCGGAGCTGACTTTTTGAGCAGAGCCAATTATCAGTAGAGGAGTAGTAGTAAACTGAGAGGTGGTGAGCTTCCAGAGATGAATAGGATAGCAAGTGGAAAGGAGGTGAAGTATTTTCAGGGTTAAATGAAATAAAACTTATTGTCTGAGAAAGAGCTAAAACTAGTTTTCGCTTCAGAAGGGGGGGCCTTTGTCGCGGAACGCGATTCAGAAAATAAATTTGTGTATTGCAGTGGTTTGCAGTGTTTAGTCATGTTTAATCAATAATATTTATCCGATTTAACCGAGACCGGAAGGAGACGACGCATGAAGGTACCGAGACCAGAAGGAGACGGCGCGTGAGGGTCTTCTTTAGTGACGTGTGAAAAGTCTCTCGCGTCACGTATAGCGCAGCCAATTATCAGGAGGCAGGAAAACGGCGATCTGGCATTCTGCGTTGAGACACGAGGACAGGCGGACGGGCAGGCAGACGAACGTCTTAATTCGCTGGTCAAGAAACAGCATGCGACGCGTGTCACATTAATAGCAGAATAACTTACGTCGAAGGGTGAGTAGCTCATTCAAGTCAAGCTTGCCAAAGCCTTTCCGATTTTCGCCTGCGCAGTCAACTCAGCTGGTAACCAAATGGCCAGCCGGGAGATTTCGCAACGGTCAAGTCGTTACCGCAAATATTTTCTTGTTGTTCTGTAATATCGTAATATGATGCATGTATCGTGTTATGTAGTTGTTGTGCAAGTGGAAGCCGTGATGTGGCGGCAACTTGAACGTTTGGATTAGAGCACTTTGGGCTCAGTTGTTTTATTTTGTTTAGCTGGTCACTGCGATGGGAGAAGGACCAGACCAGCCGCAGAACAAACCACTCAGTAAGTTCTATGATTGTATGAACCAATTATAGAGCTGAACCAAGGTTTGTTAATTGCAGACGTTCCGGGTTCCGGGTTAAGATGTCCTAGGACGTCGAGGCAGAGTATATTTACCGAACATTTCAAAGAACATGAACTGGATGAAAAAAACCAACGAGTCACGAGCAAGCATGGTTTCAACTGGGATCGACCTTTTCGTCATCTTCAGACCGTCAGGCGAACCAGTTCTTCAGAACTAATTTAAGTAACACTAAGGAGAAAAACAGACGTGCTTGTTCTGTGTGTCTCGAACTCGTGTGATATGAATCGTGCGCGATGAACTAACTTTCCTAATCTTTTTTTTTGATACACCATTCATCCATCGGAAAGACTTTTTTTTGTAAAAACATGCAAAGTCTATCTGGTTTCTAAAGACAACAAAGAAGGAAAAAAAATAAACCTGAATTTATACTTCGTAGAATCCACCTATAAAGAATTGCGTTTGTTGTTGAGTTTTTTTAGCAATAAAACTCAAGTGTGGGAGTTTGAAAGTACTTTTACTTTTCTAAATCTTTCTTCCCCACATTCCGCTACACGCACTTGGTCTTTGGCTTGCGTGTACACACGAAGGGGGATAAGCCACTAGCAGGTCTGCACATAAGCTGACCTGGGAGATCGAAAAAATCTCATATCTTATGTCAAGAAAACAAACAATCAATTTTCTTCCAAAACAGTCAGTTTTCTTTGCCTGTCTTGCCCCACTCCGCCTAACTGGAGGTTTACAGAAATGAGTAAAGCTTTTCACAAACAAATCATAGGAACCCGAAGAAACAAAGCTTTTCAAACAAAAAAAGTCATAGAAACCGACTCTGGGTGGCCGAGTGGTAAATGCACTTGCCTCGGAAGCGAGAGGTTGCGCGTTCGATCCTGGGTCAGGGCGTTAGCAATTTTCTCCCCCCTTTCCTAACCTAGGTGGTGGGTTCAAGTGCTAGTCTTTCGGATGAGACAAAAAACCGAGGTCCCTTCGTGTACACTACATTGGGGTGTGCACGTTAAAGATCCCACGATTGACAAAAGGGTCTTTCCTGGCAAAATTGTATAGGCATAGATAAAAATGTCCACCAAATACCCGTGTGACTTGGAATAAAGGCCGTGAAAGGTGAATGCTCGCCCTAATAGGCTTGAGGTTTGCTGGCCGATGTGAATGCGTGATATATTGTATAAAAAATTCCATCTCACATGGCAAAAATTAATATGTAAAGCGCTTAGGGAACGTCAAGCGCTATATAAATATCCCCATAGCCTTCAACACCATTTTATGATGCATACAGGTCTCTTGCGTGGCTAATTAGCACATATATGTAAACCACACAGGCGCATCAATAGTTTATTCTAGGCTACTGCAGTCGTTAGCGTCTTGTGTGCAACTGCAATCAGTGACTTCAAGTCAGCTCTAGTCAAATATTACCTTTCGCTTAAAAAAAACGGCAGCAATTTTCTAAATCTCAGTACAGCAGAAGGAATCTGGCGTTATTGTAGGAGTTTGGCATGTGGGGTAAAATCTGTTCTACTGTATAGAACGATCAAATGTGATTTTCGCAGAGACCGTTTGGCGTATCTGGCCCAAATTACAGCAGTCATTAGAACTACTCTCCTCCAATATCGATGCAGAGTCACAAGTGTCTAAGCCAATCAGAAGAGGACTTAAGGTGGCCTTATTTGATGTTGCTTTTCAGCTCTGATTTGATGGCTTTTTTGTAGGTCCTGGGTGCAGTGAAACTTGTTGGCAAAATGTCTGATGTTCAAAGAGGGTATGTTCAGCAATCTCAAGGGGTGTACTCAGGTCTGAAGACAGTGTGAGGCAAAAATAAGATCATTTGGTCTTTTAGGAATGGAGTTACGGCCCTTCTTTTGTGGAGACTGACATTTTCATGAAGAAGGGCAGTCTGGGTTTCGCAGTTTGGTCGCTGACTGCCAAACTCGTGAACAAGTTTGGGTAAAAAGTTTCTGCATAGTATGTGACAATGATTGTGCTGTTAGTAGCAATAAAAAAATCGACAGCAACGGGACCTTCGTGGTCGAAAAATACAGCGAATAGCCCTGTTTCTGCTTTAAAAACATAGCTTACAAATTTGATGCATCTCGTCGTTTTGGTCTAGACACGCTTTGTTTCTGTGTTTTCTGGCACTAAAGTAGAAGGAAACCAAAGTCTCATAGTCAGTGATTACAGTGTTAGTGTTAGAGAGGTTTGGTTAACCTTACCGTATGGCTCTGGTTCCGTCATGTGCCAGTACTGCGGTGTCTCTTCTGCGACATCAATCTCTATCTTGATGTCAGACAGAATTGCTGTGTCTCCTTCCTCCATGCTGCAGTGAGAAGCTTCTGCATGTACCTATCTGGTCACTAGTGAAGGCCTTGATGGTTCCCCACTGTTCACCGCGTTACTGTAGAAAAAGAACAAAAAATGTGGTACATGTATTTGAAAAAAACGAGGATCAAATGGTGCAATGGTTATTCTGCTTGCACTTGCAGTACAAAAAAAAAAATCTATGTCAGCTGGTCGTTATGGTAATTCTTCCCACATGACATCACAACCACCAAAATAGCACAGCCGCCACAGGAACATCTGAACAGCCATTTTCAATTTTTCAAGGGAAAAAAGTCGTGGTCTTGTCTTTCAAAAGTGTTTTGTTTTCACAAACTACAAACATGGCACGCGCCCCTCAGTATATATCACTATATGCAACGTAATCATTGTATGCAGAAATCAGCAATAAACAGGTGAAACAAGGCAAAAGCTATACGCACTCCGAGTGTTTACAGGATTGCTAGGTCTGTATACACTCCGACAATGAAAAGCTCTGTTACAACTTTTTTGTCAATGAAATGCCCCCTATAATATTGTAGTTATTAGGTTATTAGGAAGTAGCCAATGAAAAACCAATATATATGATGCATTGACTTCCGCTATCTCTTTTTCGGAGTGTCGAGGGTTGGCAAATAATGTACATTTACATAGTATACAACCACTTCTGGGTCACAAAGTGTGTTCCAAACTGCCGTGGAGCAACAGTTTTTGTGTGTGTTACTGTTTGTTTTTTGTTTGTGTATGTCCCAAGCGTACTTTGATATGTATACAATGAATCGACAATGAATGGCGTCGCCGGAATGACAATCTGCATGTTGATGTGGTTGTCTGATCTTTGATGTACACTTAGAGAATGAAATCTACATTATATTATAATTAAAGTCCGTGGAGCATCAGATTTTTTGATTGTTTTGCACTGGCTATACGCATTCGGAGTGTATAGTAGTATGCAGGGGTCAGAGTCCTGTATACACTCCGGCGTTTTCGACACCACTTTGGAACACTTAGAGCTACATATCATATTTTCCAAAACACACAAGTTAACATCCCACAATAGCAATTAGCGGTAATCTTGAACTTTAGTGTTAAATTCATAGCTCAGAATTCAGAGGCATCTAAGCCTATAAATTTGCAGAACCTGCAATTGTAAGTATAGCAATTCATGTTAGACCCCTTTGATGTCACGGAATGAACTGTATCTTTGTGTACAAATGCATTTCGTTTACATGCGTCAAACTCAAAGACGGAATTATGATTATCCGTGAATTCCGACAGGGGATATATAAAGTTCTCTGTCGTGTATATGATGTCGCTTTGTTGAAAACGTAAGCTTTCTGGCGTCATTTTCATCGATCAAACAACCAAATTAATCAATTATGCTAAAGTTTGGAGCTCAATCCGTCAATTAAGTTCACGACAAAATAATGAATGTTCTTTGGCTTGTATCAAAAATAAGTAAAGAATGCCACTGAATTCTGAGCTATGAATTTAACACACTAAAGCATATCAAAATACTCATTTAAACCTTAACCAACCTAGCTTCAACACAACAGTTTTACAATCTTTCGATTTACAAGCTTTTCAGACACCATGCCTAAACAAGCAATCAGATCGATAGTCGTAACAATGATTTCCTCCGTAACGTCGTTTTGCACAAAACTGCCAAATGAGAAAGGAATAGACACAAAGCAAATAATGTATTGACACATACTGAACAGACTCAGTGCCTGAGTGTGTGCTCATTTCTGTTGTTTATAGAACATGTTTTTATTGCACACGCTTTTGGGGGGCTCAGACATTTTTGAAAGTGAAAGATGTGACTCAACACCGACTACAACTACGCTGATTATGTATTTCAAGACATCTTGGTAAAAAGACATAAAATTTAGTAGATTTTCTTGTGAAGAGCTTATATCAAGGGAGCGAACTCCATCAACTTGAATTATTTTCGTCTGGTTCATCAACCGATGAATCACGAAGACTGTTCGACTACTTTGCTGTTTTAGATCAAAACCGTTCATAAGGTGTGTATCGTTATGTTATTGCTTCGAGTGTATTAGATAATACTATCATTTTGCTGTGTATTGGTTACTTTTTCCATCAGCTGATTGAGTGAGTTGAGGTTTGATCACAGGCGGAAGGTATCGTCCACTGGACTACTACTATCACAGAAAGACTACTTCATATGGCTCTATCTGACCAGGTACGGATATATCCGCTCAGACTGTTAGCTTCAGTCGCTTCCTATAACGTCTATCTAACACCTGCATTCCAGCGTGTTGATACACAGTTACCGTACACAGTTACTACAATTCTGAGTGATTTGCTGCAGCACAGCTGGTCTCGGATTAAAAAACGTGGTCAACATATGTGTGGTAGAAAGTGTTAAACAAACCATCACAAGTATGCAACAGTTACTTCTTTCTTGTGAGTCCTGGTACTCATTTCTGCTTCTCGCTCTGTGTCCCGGTCAGAAAACGTTGTCCAATGAGGAAAAGTATCAACTGCAGCCATTCTCTAATGGATATTATAATTAATGTTCCTGCTTTCAAAATTTTTCTCTTTTTTTTGCGTGGGATACAGTGAAACCCCTCTTTTGAGACCCCCAAACATCTGAAAATTGGGTCTTAAAAACGAGGGGGTCTTAAAAACGAGGGGGTCTTAAAAACTAGGGGGTCTTAAAAACGAGGGGGTCTTAAAAACGAGGGGGTCTTAAAAGGGGGTTCCACTGTAGCATAAATGCAGATGTGCAATGCTACACTTAAGCACCATTTGCAACGCTGAAAATTCCATAAAAAAAAATCCCATTTGTTACACTTGTCACTTACACTTGAGGTTTTACACGGGTTGTCAGGTCTGCTTTTATACAACCGATTTGGTGTTTGACGGGCGAAGTGGCGCAGTGGTAAGACGTCGGCCTCCTAATCGGAAGGTCGTTAGTTTGAATCCTGGCCGCGGCCGCCTGGTGGGTTAAGGGTGGAGATTTTTCCGATCTCCCAGGTCAACTTATGTGCAGACCTGCTAGTGCTTTACCTCCCTTCGTGCGTACACGCAAGCACAAGACCAATTGTGCACGGAAAAGATCCTGTAATCTATGTCAGAATTCGGTGGGTTATAGAAACACGAAAATACCCAGCATGCTTCCCCCAAAATCGGCGTATGCTGCCTGAATGGCGGGGTAAAAACGGTCATGCACGTAAAAAAAACACTAATGCAAAAACATAAGTGAACCTGGGAGTTTCAGCCCGTGAACAAAGAAAAAGAAGAAGATTTGGTCTTTAACATGTCCATATATCTCTATTTCAGGGTCTGACGGCCAGACATCAGCAAAAAGATGTCCAGCTATGTTGACTGGTCAAGCTGAAGACGGGTCAAAAGACATTCACCGAAATGTCACCGCCTTCTCCTCCCCCTCTTCACCGCCAGGGGCCGGTGACACTGATGGCGATTGGAATCAGTGTGCAGTGACCAGTGTCAAGTCTGCGTCCCTCGAGACCAGTCACAGTGCCGGGCAGTGTCTTGAGCCAACGTCTGTGACCCACAGCCATAAAGCTGGTCAGCTGGTGAGTCTGTGATAATGATCGCTCAGCACAGTGGAACCTCTCTCTTAGGACCTCAAACAATCTGAGAAAATCAGGTCTTAAAATGGGGGTTGCACTGCAGTACCGTACTGAGTGTGTGTGTGGGGTCCTGATTTGGCCTATATGGTCCGCTGGACCCAAACAGCAACAGATATCAATCAATCAGTGTGTGTGTGTGGGTGGAGGGGGGGTGTATGTGTGTGCACATGTTTGTGAGTGTGTTTTTGTATGTGTGTGTGTCAGTGTGTGTCACTGTGTGTGTGTGCACGTGCTCATTCACATAAAATGCATCATCAAACTTTTTGTATTTTCAGACGGAAGAATCTGAGGCGGTTGGAGCAGCTGGGAGCGCTTGCAGTGAAGCAGGTAGGAATAGTCAAAAATTTGTAACGCAAACATGAACACACAAATCATGTTTCTACATTACAGTACAGCGAGTGTCAGCAAACATGTTACAATAAATGACTGCGGTAGAAGGGAGAAGGTAGCTTTCATGGCAAGGCAGTTTCATGCTAACGAAAACAAGAATGAGTGCTGTCAAGAGATCAAATAACCAAAGGGAAGTAAGCGCTCCAAATGTATACAACATGTGTAATGGAGTAAGCCAGAGTTATACGGACCCACACTTCCCTTTGGTTATTTGATCTCTAACGGTCCTATTCCACACAGACCATAAATCCCACGATCCAAATATTATTTTGGCCACAAACTCACAATTCCAAAAACTTGTAGTTAATTCGTAACAAATTTGTAGTACATTCTTAGGCCTGGTAACTGAATCCTAATCAATTCGTAGGTATATCTGACTGTTTGGGGATTCGTGGCTAAAATTTTGAATGGCTCAAAACTTTTGTCACGAATTCCCGATTGCTCAAGAATTGCAAGAACTGACTACAAATATATATATGAATCAGTTTCAAAACTTCACGAACTGATTATGATTCAACTACGAATCCTAAAATGTATCAATTTGTGGTGATTCGTGGTCTGTGTGGAATAGGCCGTTAACAGCGTTCTGCCTCATGTGTTTAACATTCTCACAGATACTTTCAAGGCGACCCTGTAACAATGTGTGTGTTTGTTCTTTTCTTCTTCTTCAGCGTTCCAGAAATTTCTGTTGATGTGTGAGCTTGTTTGCCCATTTGGGTTCCCCACACTATACTCTGAGAGCATAGTCATCTTCACTCCGCTTTCGTTGGGTAGGCATGCTGGGTATTTTTGTGTTTCTATAACCCACCGAACTCCGACAGGGATTACAGGATCTTTTCCGTGTGCACTTGGCTTGCATGTACACACGAAGGGGGTTAAATCACTAGCAGGTCTGTATGCACATAAGTTGACCTGGGAGATCGGAAAAATATCCACTCTTAACCCACCGGGCGGCAGCGACCGGGATTCGAACTCACGACCTCCCGACGTCTTACCACTGCGCCATTTCGCCCGTCATTTGTTCTTTTAGAAACCAGTCTTGATCTAAGGACTATGTACGGTCATTTGTTCTTTTAAAAACCAGTCTTGATCTAAGGACTATGCCGGTACGGTCAGGAATAAAAGCTGGTTCTTGTGTATGACTGACTGTAAGCCTAAGTTAAAGTGCCTTGGAGAATGATGAACATATGAGCTTGCGGCGATCATCCTTTATAATAATAAATAATAACGGGTATTTATATAGCGCCTTTTCCGAAGCTCAAGGCGCATGTTACCTATTTTTAATGGCGTGCGAGGATGAAAGTCGCTTGTTCATTTCAATGCTTGTTATTCTCTCAGGTGCCAGGAGATTGGTTATGTCTTACTCTCGCTTACTCCATTACACATGTCATATACATTTAGAGCGCTTACTTCCCTTTGGTTATTTGATAACCAACACAAGGTCATTTTCCTGTTTTAGGAGAGGCAGGCAAGCGGCAGACGAGACCCGTGAAAAGACGAGGACGAAGGAAATCGACAAAATTGTGCATCAGTGACGACAACAGAGATGACATCAGTGATGACGACAACTGCGCCGACCAGACCAATGAACCATCACAGTGGCCAGAGGCTGAAGACAGAGACTAAACACACCACAGCGGCCACACAATCTATCTCCATCTACCTCGTAGTGGAAGACTTGGACACAGCCTCCTGCAAAAGATCACAAGCATATCCATCGCCAGAAACAGCAGCAGCAGAAAGGCTTATCGTCTGGGCAGAAACAGCAGCAGCATCAGGAAATCTCCTCTCAACAGAAACCAGAGCAGCAGCAGCCACAGCATAAAATCCTCTCCACCCAACACTGAGAAACAGCAGCAGCAAAATATGTTATCCTCTCAACAGAAACCACAGCAGCAACAAGACCAGCAGAAACGTGAGAAGCAGCAACAGCAGAAAATCCTCTCAACTCAACAGAAACAACAGCAGCAGCCACAGCAGAAAATCCGACCCATTCCACAGAATCAGTCAATGTTTTGTGCCAACATCGCCTTTATCTGCAAAGTGTGTGGACGATCTTTTGACAAGCGCCATCGCCTGGTCAGCCACATTCGATACGTATACTGCCACTGGCGCCCCTTCGTCTGCGACCTTTGCCCCGCGACCTTTCAGTCTAAGTCTCGTCTCCAGCGGCACGTCTATGTTGCTCACACCAATGAGCGACCTTACCGCTGCGAGGCCTGCGGAGCGTCCTTCGTCGACCGGTTCGCTCTCAACTGTCTCAGACGCACCCACGAGGTGGACAGAAAGCACCGATACTTCTGCGAGCTTTGCGGGAAAGGTTACCATGGGCTGAACCCGTTAAAAAAAACATCTCGCGTCCCATTCAGGGAAGCGGCGAGCGCCGGCGAAAACTGTGCAGTGTTGGATGTGCGGAAAGGCTGTTGCCAGCACGACGTATCTGAAGTTGCATTTGAGAAAACATTCGCCGGAGTCGGCCATTACGTGCGGTGTGTGCTGCAAAACCTTTACCAGTAAACAATTGTTGGATAAACACCTTAAGTCCAGAGTGCATCGGAAAAAACTGGAGAGGAAAAACTCACCCCTGGAAGTATGCGACTCGGATAGCAATAAGAAGTCTGATGTGACTGCGGCAGGCAAATTATGGGCAACACCCTCATTCTCTACAGTATCTCGGAGGAAGGAGTGCTTCAGAAACGGGATATTTACGTGTGAAATTTGCGACAAGCCTTTCTCCTCGCCAAAGTCCAAGCCAGCGCCACAAGCGACTCATTCACAAGTGTGACGGCAAAGAAAAGAAGATTGTTCTGTACGTTGAAGATGAAGTTGATGAAAAACATTGCGAACTTTCGCAGGAGGTGAGTTTAGACGGGCCGGGAAAACAGAATGATCATGCAGACAAAGAGACACGTACTAGACAACAAAGAGAAAACAAAGGAACGCCTTCCAACAGTTCCAGAAGAACATCCTCTCTCAATGACACACAAAAGACCTTAAAAACCACCCAAGAAGTACACGTGCGATATCTGCTTCCAATCCTTTTCGCTACGACAAAGCGTACAGCGGCACAAACGCAACGTTCACATGAAGCGGCGAGACTACGGCTGTGACCTTTGTCACAAAACCTTCACCGACAGCTACTACCTCAAACAGCACCAGCAGGTCTATCACAACCCGTCGGGCGAAGTTGTGCGGCAGACAGTCAAGTGCGATGTGTGCGACAAAGGTTTCTTGGCGAAGAGCGCTATGACCATGCACAAGAGAACTGTGCACTACGGTCTCCGACGCCAGAGCTGTGCGAAGTGCGGCAAGAAACTACGCGACAAGTTCACGCTGGAGCGTCACCAGAAATCCTGCAGGCGGGATTAAGGCGCTTCATCACAGGTGAATGAAGAATTCGATAAATTAGACAAAGAGACTGACGTTCAGATTCAGCCTTGGCAGCTCTCCCTCAAGTTAGCCGGACTAATTCTTCAGCCGAGAGTGCAAGTTCTGCAGCTACGTTATCATTAACTTCCGAAACATCTCCTATGACGTGTATTAGCTCAACACCAAACCTTATAGAGCCCACATCTTTAGCATCAAATTCCTTAGACGTTTTAGCCAATTCTCCGCTCTTGTCATTCAACACTGTGAGAAAAACGACTCCATTTATCTTGACGATTGCGCCAAGTTCCACCATTTTCACGTCAAACTCTTTTGACCGAAATTCCACAACACTAGGCTTTGATGTTCAGTCCCAAGGTCACGGTGAAGGTCATGTGAGAACTGGTCACGGTGAAGGTCATGTGCGAACTGGTCAAGGTGAAGGTCATGTGAGCACAGGTCAAGGTGATGTTGGGAGGAGAATGGACACGCAGAGACTGGACAGACAGTCGTCAGCTTCAGGTACAGCCTCTAACACTACAAATGCCAGCGACCCATGGAACCTTCAGTGATTCATACGAATGGCTTGGATTGTGTACAAGTATTGGAGCTTCAGACACTTACACTCTTTTATTTGCGTGTTTATTAAGTTTGTGCACCATATTCATGATCGCAATATTCGGATAGACATCCGTGAAGAATACAGTCTCTTAGTTGTGACATGAAAAACACAGAAATGATTGGGCAGTAAATGTCTGAGTGGGTGCCTGCCTCCCTGAGAACCATCTGTGATGGTTACAGTCTCTTAGTTGTGACATGAAAAACACAGAAATGATTGGGCAGTAAATGGTTGAGTGGGTGCCTGCCTCCCTGAGAGCCATCAGTGAAGGTTACATTAAAAAGTACAGTGGAACCTCCATTTTAAGACCTTCAAGAATCTGAGAAAATCAGGTCTTAAAAAGGAGGGAGTCTTATAATGAAGGTAAATTTACACAGGTTAAGAACAGAAAATCTGAAAAAAGGTCTTAAAATGGAGGACGTCTTGAATTGGGGGGGGGGGGGGTCTTAAAAGGGGGTGTCCACTGAACACAATCTGCCTAGAGCAGGTGTGGCAAAGGGAGAGAGATTTACCTGGTAAACTTACAAGACTGTTGGCCCACTGGGTGCTGGTCCAGTAGCTCATTGGACTGAATTGTCATCCTCGGGTCAGGGGCTCCAATCCAGGCTGGGTGAAACACCAGTCAATTGACCTGCTGTGGTGATTCAGGTATCCGTGTCCCATCCCCCTGTCACTGCTGTGGCAGGTTGATTTAAAGACCTCGGTCATCCTGCTGGAAGCAGAGGTGACTGATGATACCTGAGTTAAACGCGAGAGTTGTTGCTGCCAGCTTTCCACTGGGAAGAAGTTACAGCGGAAGCCTCTTTATAAGATCTCCCGGTTTAAGACCTTTTTTTTTTAAACCTCGCTCTTTCAGATTTTCTGTTTATAAGCTGTGTAAATTTACCTTTATTTTAAGACTCCCCCTTTTTATGACCTTATTTTCTCAAGTGTTAAAAGGGGGCGCCACTGTGCCCTCACTTCCCAGCAATGAGATACAATGATCATGACAGAAAAGACAAAATCATGTCCAGTTGAACTGTTCATCTGTCTGTCATTCAATTTGTGATGTACTGATCAAAGCTGTCTTTGTAAAAGTGTAACAACAATTGGGATTATTGTCATCACATATATCCTATCATGTAGCGTCTCAAGTGTGAGTGCGAGTGTGTGTGTGTCCCGGCACGGTTTGTGTCTGTGTGTGTCACGGCACAGTGTGTCTGTGTGTGTGAGTGTGTGTCGTGTACGTGTGTGTGTGTGCGTGCGAGTGTGTGTCAGTCGGTTTGACTGCTATGATCAGGGTATGCCCGTGTGTGTGTGTGTGTGTGTGTGTGTGTGTGTGTGTGTGTGTGTGTGTGTGTGAACACTTAAAATTAGTTGCTTTCGGCAGCACGCCTTCCTCCACAGAGGCCTCATCAACAACAAAACACGCACACACACAACAACAAAACACGCACACACACAACAACAAAACACGCACACACACAACAAAACACGCACACACAACCACAACGAAACACACACACAACAACAAAACACACAAACACACACAACAAAACACGCACACACACAACAACAAAACACGCACACACACACACAACAAAACACGCACACACACAACACGCGCACACACACAACAACACGCGCACACACACAACAACACACCCACACACACAACAACAACAAAGCACATACACATCAATAACAAAACACGCACACACACACAACAAAACACGTACACACAACAACAAAACACGCACACACACAACAAAACATGCACACACAACAACAAAACACGCACAAACACAACAAGAACAAAACAAGCACACACACAACAACAACATGCACACACCCACAACAACAAAACACGCACACACACAACAACAAAACACGCACACACACAACAATACACACACACACACACAACAACAAAACACACACCAGACATGGGAATTGTCCGCCGAAAGGCAAATTTCCACCGAAATTGTTTTAGTTCAGCCGAAAATTAAATAGGGGAGGCAAAAATGGTTCTAAAAACAGATTTTAATGGCAAACTTGGAGCTCAGATGACACCAAATTGCACCATTTGGGTTATTTGGAGGAAAAACATTCCGGGGGGGGAGGGGGGGGTCATGCCCCCGGACCCCCTTACTAACTTAAAACACACCTTTTCCGCAAACATTTAACGTGAAATACATTTTCAAGCCTGGTCCGTTCCTGCTGGTCACTTTTGTCCCATGTACTGTACATAGTTTTTCACGTATGTCAGCGTTTTGCGCGCGCGTGAGTGCGTATGTTTGTGATTATTGTGCCATTTGTTTTATGTAGTGCGCGTGTGTGCCCGTGCGTGTGTTTGTGATAATGTATTTTTGAGCAATGTGTTATTCATTGATATGTGTGTGTTTGCACGTTAAAATATGTTATGTTGTCGTAGTTTTTTTTTATTGTACAGCGCTTTGAGCAGGGTTAAACCCTGGATATATGCGCTATAGAAATATTATGTAGTACATGTAGTAGTAGTAAGGCTAGGCGCTTTGCGCCGTCGACTTTGCTATTACTTAAACATTTTCAGCCCTTTTTATATTTAGTCAAGTTTTGACTAAATATTTTAACATCGAGGGGGAATCGAAACGAGGGTCGTGGTGTATGTGCGTGTGTCTGTGTGTCTGTGTGTGTGTGTGTGTGTGTAGAGCGATTCAGACTAAACTACTGGACCGATCTTTATGAAATTTGACATGAGAGTTCCTGGGTATGAAATCCCCGAACGTTTTTTTCTTTTTTTTGATAAATGTCTTTGATGACGTCATATCCGGCTTTTCGTGAAAGTTGAGGCGGCACTGTCACGCCCTCATTTTTCAACCAAATTGGTTGAAATTTTGGTCAAGTAATCTTCGACGAAGCCCGGACTTCGGTATTGCATTTCAGCTTGGTGGCTTAAAAATTAATTAATGACTTTGGTCATTAAAAATCTGAAAATTGTAAAAAAAAAATAAAAATTTATAAAACGATCAAAAATTACGTTTATCTTATTCTCCATCATTTGCTGATTCCAAAAACATATAAATATGTTATATTCGGATTAAAAACAAGCTCTGAAAATTAAATATATAAAAATTATTATCAAAATTAAATTGTCCAAATCAATTTAAAAACACTTTCATCTTATTCCTTGTCGGTTCCTGATTCCAAAAACATATAGATATAGACACGCTCAGAAAGTTAAAACGAAGAGAGGTACAGAAAAGCGTGCTATCCTTCTTAGCGCAACTACTACCCCGCTCTTCTTGTCAATTTCACTGCCTTTGCCATGAGCGGTGGACTGACGATGCTACGAGTATACGGTCTTGCTGAAAAATGGCATTGCGTTCAGTTTCATTCTGTGAGTTCGACAGCTACTTGACTAAATATTGTATTTTCGCTTTACGCGACTTGTTACTTTTGTTTCAATTCCCATGCCTGACGCACACACACAACAAAACAAAACAACATGGTTGTTACGTGTGTCATTCGGTTTATCACCGTCTGCATGTTTTTGTTTTTGTCCTGTTTGAATAAAGTGCAATACTTTTACAACCAAAGTGTTAATGTTAAGATGTTTACATAATGTGTGAAGGATGATACAGTTGTGGCAGTTCTCCTAATTCTACAGGTTACTACGTTATTATTTCTAAGCTAATTGCCGGCGAGAACTAGTGAAAGTTGTAAAGAGGACCAGAGAGAGAGATAATTTGCCTATATGTTTCTCTCTGCCCAGCGTTGCAGACTAATGCATGCAGTCGATGTTATTTTATGTGATGTTACCTCGCGTTGTGTTTTCTCTATTCCCTAGTGCAATGCAAATCTAATCCTAGTCTACTGCTAACTCTTCGCTTTTCCTAAGATTCCGGCTTGACTGGTCAATAACTAATTCTACAATAACTGAACAAGAACTCAATCAACCTGAACGTCAATCAGACACAAAGGGAGTCCACACTTCGATTGTATAATTCTAAACAACAGTTTATTTTACCAAAAGGTCAAGTGACCAGCATAACATCGTATGTCAAATACAAACTACATGTTATACAAATTCACATTGCCGGCACACGCTTTCATTCAGGTAAAAGGTTATTTAAAAAGACACATAATCTCCCAACCCGCAATACTAACTACGAGGAGGTTTTGCAGTCCAACGCCTGGCTAGCTATGTCTTGATCCCGTACAGGATATGTTTGCTCCTTAACTGGCTAAAGTTTGGATGACTAAAATTCCGAAAAGGATGCTACTTGTTTTTCTGGCTACAAACGAAAGAACGGTTCTTTCCTCACCAGGCTAAGAATTTATTACTTCAGTAATCTGAGACTTCTAAGTGCTATTTTTCATCATTGGGAAACCAAGGCCGCAGCCCTATCTCACCAACGACGGTTTGACCCTAATTATAAAGTTCTACTCCTATTTATGAACGCACAATGCGATGTCCAAACCCGACTGACTGCAATGGGTTTAACAATCGCACGTGTAGGTCCTCTAGTTTGATTCCCACCTAGCTATCTAAGTTTGTCGGACCTAACCGGTCCGATTTGGTTTATTTCTATCTATCTACGATGACTCGATTCTTCTCCTAACTTTCTTTTGGATCGTTCGGAACCAGACAATTTGGCCGGCCCGAATGTTGTGGATCGTCCTTTAGAACTAACTGTACTCCTACTCTGCCTATTTAGATGAAAAGAGAATCTCAAGATCCTTTACTGCTAGCAATTTACCCTACTCGAGTCGTCTTTATTCTGCAAAAACCTATCAAGCCTCCCGTCATCTCGCTCCTGAGTGTTTTATACCCCTTCCTGCCTAGCAACACAAAATAATGTAAGAATGTCTCGCATAGGCTTGACTTACTTGACTTATTCCTGTAGACTCCCTGTGGAGCATAGGGCCGCAACACTCGCATAGGCTAAATGGCAGCAATGGCCGACTCTCTCGCGAACTCGTCCACAGCAAAAATATAATCCCTCTTTATCTCTCTTTTCCTTACGATTACGATGTCCGCAGACATCGTTTCATTAACATTTCAACATATTTACTTACTTTGCAATATTATTCTCTTCAAAAGAGCTTCAATCGCACGCTACATTACTATTCTATCCATTCTGGTCGTCGGACCGTTGACCGGTAGGGCACAACTTACGATGGTCAATAGGCCGTTCGCGTCTTCTACCGAGCGTCAAAACGGGTTACTGATGACCCGGTAACACATTTATTATAACTTTTCCTCTAATTTCAAACGTTCAACTTAACACTATAATAACAGGTTTGTTAACATTTCCTCTTATTCCCAGCATCTAACTTGTTGAGTAAACAAACATGGCGGCCATGCACTGATTGCCAATAGCGAAACTACGAACTCATGATCAGTCCTTACGGAAATCTTAACTACATTATTGCTTACGTACTATAACATGTCGGGAAAAGCTGGCATTAGCATTTCCTTTCTTTATTTGGTGTTTAACGTCGTTTTCAACCACGAAGGTTATATCGCGACGAGGGCATTAGCATTAACAACCCAGATTCTACTCTGACTTGTCTTTGCTGCTGCAAACTTTATCGTGTTGACGGCAATCCCGTCACACAGTTAAAAACTGATATTAAATGTAAATTAACCTGTGACAAGTCAGCAAAGTGCAATATCCAAGCATGAAACCCGCACACAATTTCCAAACATCATGCTTTCCTTTCCGACACATGATTCCATCCAGGTGAAAACAATGATGTGAACGCCAAAACATGGTGGGGTTGTTGATTTTTACAAGCAAGCCTAACACCAACAAAACATGGTGTTAATAGGTATTTGAGCAAGCTGTAACACCAACATAATATGGTGTTAATAGGCATTTGAGAAAGCTGTAACACCAACAAAACATGGTGTTAATAGACATTTAAGCAAGCTGTAACACCAACATAACACGGTGTTAATAGGCATTTGAGCAAGCCGTAACACCAACATCTTTCTTTCTTTCTTTATTTGGTGTTTAACGTCGTTTTCAACCACGAAGGTTATATCGCGACGGAACACCAACATAACATAGTGTTAATAGGCATTTGAGCAAGCTGTAACACCAACATAACATGGACGGTGTTAATAGGCATTTGAGCAAGCTGTAACACCAACATAACATGGTGTTAATAGGCATTTGAGCAAGCTGTAACACCAACAAAACATGGGGTGCTGCATGTTACACCAGCAATAACATGATGTTAATAACATTACAAGCAAGCTGTGACACCACCAACACAAGGAGTTTTGTAAGTCTATACATGAGGTTACTTGGACTGAGTTAAACCAAAGCTTTAACTCCATCATAACTTGATGTGTTGCATGTTACAGCATGTCTGTAACAAAAAATAAGATAAGACAACTTTAATGTCCATTTTCATTTTACACAAACAAGGAAATTTTTCTTTTGGCACCACATCGCCTTTCTAATAAGACAAACACATAATCATTCAGCATATAATCAAACATAAGTACACTACTAAGATTAACTTATAACATATGAGCATTTGAAGCAATAAGCATCATCACTGACGCTCATAATCAAAGCGCATGCAAACAGTCGCATAAACCTCACACTTACACACACACACACACATGGTGTAACATGATGTTTTGACTGTCGCAAAATGCGGTGATATTCAAAGCAATATCGCAGCGATGACTTCAACAAAATCCAATCAAAATTTGGTGTTGTCGTGAGCACTAAAAAAATAATGCATAATATTTCTATAGCGCATATATCCAGGGTTTAACCCTGCTTAAAGCGCTGTACAATCAAAAAACTACGACAACATAACATTATTTAACGTGCAATCACACACATATCAATGAATAACTCGTTGCTCTGTAAAACATTATCACAAACACACGCAGGGGCACACACGCGCACTACATAAAACAAATTGCACAATAATACATTATCACAAACATACGCACTCACGCGCGCGCAAAACACATCCATGAAAAACTATGTACATACAATCATGGGACAAAAGTGACCATCAGAAACGGATCAGGCTTGAAAATGTATTTAACGGTAAATGTTTGTGGAAAAAGTGTGTTTTTAATTTGGATTTGAACTGAGATTGGGAAGAGCAACTGCGAAGGTCAGCGGCGGGCACATACTGAACATCATCGCTTCAACGGCTAGCGCCAGTTTTATCTCTGACTGGATGCTTCGTTTGTGCGCCGAATCTATTACAACAGGAATACACAGTTAACTCCCAACCGAGACGAAAGTGATTGCAGATCGGCCGGCTTTGACAGTAATCTCCGTTATATTCTTCACAGTTATGATAAAGACATCGTTCTAAGGTTAAGTCGAAATGCTGAGACGGCTGTGGGAACTATTGTTGCATCACTTCCAAATGGTTACGGACAAAGTATTGTCTGCTTCGTAGCCAAAGTTGATTATCACGTGACACTTTTGCCATATGTAGAGTTGTTTGCACAGTAAGTACATCCGCGAAAGATAGCTCGCTTGAAACTGTCTTACATATCAATTCCTTTGTAATTTTAAAATTAAACAACACCATGAAAAATCATTATCGACGATCGCGAATTTGATTAAATGAATAAGACATGAAAAGCTCCAGGTATGTAAACAATCGTTTTCCTCGCTAGACTAGGAAACTCAACGCATCGTGTCAGGGGTAAAAAATGAGACCTATTTTTAAACCTGAGTTCAGGATGCGGCGGGCAGTGATATTCAAACAGAAGGGGCCTGATACTTAAAGGATTTTTTTCCGTACGTTTTCATTGGTACTTTGGGGAGTTTTTCAGAGCTGGGCCTGAGACAGCGAGAGGGCTCGTAGATGCTCAGTACTGATGATAGGTATGGGGGAAGGGTGTTCTCAAAGTGCCTACAAGCGAGACATGCAATTTTGTACTCCACCCTGGCATCAACGGGAAGCCAATGGAGCTTATTAAGGAAAGGCCGGCGTGGCGCCATGTGTTTTGCGCTTACGAAGCACAACTCTAGCAGCACAGTTCTGAACCTTTTGGAGGCGGCTGAGGAGGGTTGAGGGGACACCAGAAGGAACAGAGCACAGGCACTCGTCACGATCGGGTCATTCAGAACAGTGTTCGTACTAACAGTGCATTGAGTGACGTGTGTTTGTTTGTGTTCACGGACCCACGGCTTTGTCGGTAAATGAAACGTAGTGTGGTCAACGGTGAACACAGCTCGATACTCAACAGATTGTTTGGTGAAACATGTCACTGATACGCTAAAAGCTTGAGTTGTTTTCTCTTCTTTTTCTTCCATATTCAAACTTTAAAAGCATTTCCAAGCGGAGAGAAAGTGACATTCGGACAGGGACACAGACACAGAATGGAGCTCTGCAAATCACAGAAAATAAAATCCAATAGACACTCGAAGCAGAATTTTCTTCACGAATGGACACTGACAATAAAATCAATTTTTTTTTCTTTAGACGTTTCGCTGATGACCTTTTGTCACCCTCGACCTTTTGACTCTTGACCAAATGTCCTCGGACCTTTTGGTTCTCAACCCAATTCTCTTCAGAAACTTTCCCAAATGCAAATTGGTATAAAATTTGACAAAAATCTGATATTAAAGAACGCCAACTGAGCTTGACCCCGATCAGAAAACGGCAACAACATCGATGCTTCTCTAAAACCTTGCATTACACTCTGTACCGAAATGCTTTTTCTCTTTCTTTATTTCGTGTTTAACGTCGTTTTCAACCACAAATGCTTTTACTCTCCTGCATATGTTAACATATATCGCTTCAAATTACCAGACCGTAAAAACCTAGCACCACACTCATTGCATGCATGATTTTTCTCCCCTGTATGTGTTAACATGTGTCGCTTCAAATAAAAAGACAGGGTGAAACTAAGCTACTCACAAAAAGTTAAGGATCACTTGCACACAAATTCATAACTTTCCAAATAAGAAAGCCAATGCGTTGGTATTTGGCACACGTTTAATTCAATGCTTTAGTGATAACGATACAACATTTCCTTTAATTTCGAGCAATCGTTTGGTCTGTACATTTTATCAAAGTGTGTACGTATCAAAATGTAATTTCACAAAGTCGTTGAAATCACAAGACATGGCATTCAGATGCTCCCAAAAATTCAGTAATGCGTGTAACCGCCCTGGCTGTTCTGGCACTCGACGCAGCGAGTCCTCATAGAGTTGACCAGGGTGGTGAAGATCCTCTGTGGAAGCGCCTGCCACTCTGCCTGCAGCAGCTGGTAGAGGTGCTGGACATCCCTGAGAGGGAGGTGATTGCTCCTCACTTTGCGATCCAACTCATCCCAGAGGTTCTCAATCGGGTTGAGACCGGGACTGCATGCTGGCCACTCCATTCTGTTGACTCCAGACTGCTGCAGGAAGTCGTTGACCACCCTTGCCCTGTGGGGGCGAGCGTTGTCATCCTGGTAGACAGCCTGCGGTCCCATCTGCTGCAGTGTAGGCACAGCCAGCGGTCGAAGGATCTCATCCCGGTATCGGAGGCCAGTCAGGTTACCCTGTACATGAAACAAGGGTGTTCTGTGGTGAAGGCTGAAGGCCCCCCAGACCATTACAGAACCTCCACCAAAGGCTACCTTTTCTTGGACAGTGGCGTCAATGTAGCGTTCCCCTTGGCGCCCCCAGACCCTCAGTCGGTCGTCGTTGTGGTTCAGGGTGAAGTGTGATTCATCACTGAACAGGACCTGGGACCATTGCTGACGTGTCCACCTCACGTGACGTCTGTAGTGCTGCCCTATGGGCTGGAGTTAAGCGTGGCCGTACAGCTGGGCGACGAGAACGGAGGTTAAACCCATGAAGGCGATTCCGTATGGTCTGCTGGCTGATGTTGGTGTTAGTAGCCACCCTCAGCTGCCTTCGAATAATGCTGGAAGAGGCTGTTCTTGTTTGCAAGGCTAGTCGTACAATGAGACGATCTTCACGTGGAGTTGTCTTCTTTGGTCGCCCAGGTCTGCATCTTTCCTGGACCCTCTCAGTGGCTGTGAAACGTTGAATCAGTCTGACAATGACCGAGAAGGACACGTGAAGTCGCCTGGCCACTTCTCGCTTGGGGACACCATCTTGGAACCATGCAACAGCTCGTCCCTTCTCAAACTCGTTCAATTTTCGTCGTGGAGGCATTGTCAGATAATGCCTAATACTGGTGGTATGGCTTCTCAAAAAGCCAAGCAAGTGACAGCATCTCACACATAAACAGCAATGCTTGCACGTGCATAATGGTTTTTCCATGTGGCTTGTGCAATGTGTTCGGGCTGAACGATCCAAAACAAGGTCCTTTTTCGCAAGTTTCCGCTTTTTCTTTTGCTACCAAGCTCAGTAGTAGAGAATCTCATGCAATGTTCCCACTAATACAACATCGCCCACTTACAGCTGAACAAGAATTCATAACAATTTGGTTTGACTGAGAAAGAAATAACAGTAGCGAACTGATTTTATTGAGCACCTGTTTTCTCATAGTGATCCTTAACTTTTTGTGAGTAGTGTAGCATCACACTCAGTACACTCATACTTTTTTCTTTCCCGTATGTGTTGAAATGTGTCCCTTTAAAGAAGAAGACAGTTTGAAACTAGCATCACACTCAGTACACTCATACTTTTTCTCTCTCGTATGTGTTGACATGTGTTGCTTCAACTGACCAGACCGTAAAAACCTGGCACCACACTCATTGCATGCATGCTTTTTCTCCCCTGTATGTAATAGCATGTGTTGCTTCAAAGTACCAGACTGGTAAAACCTGGCACTACACTCATTGCATGCATGCTTTTTCACCCCTTTGTGTATTAACTTATGTTGCTTCAACTGACCAGGCCGTAAAAACATGGCACCACACTCATTGCATGCATGCTTTTTCTCCCCTGTATGTATTAACATGTGTTTCTTCAAATCACCAGGCCGTAAAAACCTGGCACTACACTCATTGCATGCATGCTTTTTCTGCCCTTTGTGTATTAACTTATGTTGCTTCAACTGACCAGGCCGTAAAAACATGGCACTACACTCACTGCATACATGCTTTTTCTCCCCTGTATGTATTAACATGTGTTGCTTCAACTGACCAGGCCGTAAAAACATGGCACTACACTCATTGCATGCATGCTTTTTCACCCCTGTATGTGTAAACATGTGTCGCTTCAAATAAGAAGACAGGTTGAAACAAGCACCACACTCAGGACACTCATACTTTTTTTTTCCCGTATGTGTTAACATATGTTGCTTCAAATCACTAGGCCGTAAAAACCTGGCACTACACTCATTGCATGCATGCTTTTTCTCCCCTGTATGTATTAACATGTGTTGCTTCAAATAAGAAGACAGGGTGAAACTAGCACCACACTCAGGACACTCATACTTTTTCTCTTCCGTATGCGTTGACATGTGTCGCTTCCACTGACCAGACCGTAAAAACCTGGCACCACACTCATTGCATGCATGCTTTTTCTCCCCTGTATGTGTTAACATGTGTTGCTTCAAAGTACCTGACTGGGAAAACCTGGCACTACACTCATTGCATGCATGCTTTTTCTCCCCTGTATGTGTTAACATGTGTTTCTTCAAATAAGAAGACAGTTTGAAACTAGCATCACACACAGTACACTCATACTTTTTCTCTTCCGTATGTGTTGACACGTGTTGCTTCAAATGACCATACTGTGTAAACCTGGCACCACACTCATTGCATGCATGCTTTTTCTCCCCTGTATGTGTTAACATGTGTCGCTTCAAAGTATCAGACTGGGAAAACCTGGCATTACACTCATTGCATGCATGCTTTTTTTCCCCTGTATGTGTTAACATGTGTCGCTTCAAAGAAGAAGACAGTTTGAAACTAACATCACACTCAGTACACTCATACTTTTTCTCTCCCGTATGTGTTAACATGTGTTGCTTCAAAGAAGAAGACAGTTTAAAACTAGCATCACACTCAGTACACTCATACTTTTTCTCTCTCGTATGTGTTGACATGTGTCGCTTCAACTGACCAGACCGTAAAAACCTGGCACCACACTCATTGCATGCATGCTTTTTCTGCCCTGTATGTGTTGTAATCACAACCTGCTGATTCTTGTGACTTGAACACGGGAATGTGGTGTCAGACATTGGAACTGGATCTGGTTCATGTCTCTCATTTAGTTCTAATCTACCCATGCTTTGAGTTTCTGTTATCCATTTCCCTCGTTTCAGCCAGGTATCACAATGATTGTTCACTGCAGTCTGTGTTTTCGGTGTCTGTATCTCTTGATTTAGCCAGATATCGCCATGAGTGTCAACTGCAGTCTGTGTTTCTGGTGTCTGCATCTCTTGGTACAGCCATGTATAGCTAATATGAGTGCCGACTGCAGTCTGTGTTTCTGGTGTCTGTATCTCTTGTTTCAGCCAGGTACCACTATAAGTGTTGACTGCAGTATGTGTTTGGGGTGGCTGTATCTCTTGTTTCAGCCAAGTATCGCTGAAATTATCGACTGCAGTCTCTTTTTCTGGTGTCTGTATCTCATGGTTCAGCCAGGTATAACTATGAGTGTTAACTGCAGTATGTGTTTCTGGTGTCTCTATCTCTTGTTTCAGCCAGGTACCGCTATGAGTGTCGACTACAGTCTGTGTTTCTGGTGTCTGTATCTCTTGTTTCAGCCAGGTATCGCTATGAGTGTCCACTGCAGTTCGTGTTTCTGGTGTCTGTATCTCTTGTTTCAGCCAGGTATCACTGTGAGTGTTGACTGCAGTCTGTGTTTCTAGTGTTTGTATTTCTTGTTTCAGCCAAGTATGACTGCAATTGTCGACTGCAGTCTGTATTTCTGGTGTCTGAATCTCTGGTTTTATCCAGGCATCGCTGTGCCCATTTACTGCAGCTTTTCCGTCTAATGACTGCACTGTAGGCATGGTAGCTGTGTTGACTGCAGCTTTTTCGTCCAATGACTGCACTGTAGGCATGGTAGCTGTGTTGACTGCAGCTTTTCCGCCCAATGACTGCACTGCAGTCATGGTAGCTGTTTTGACCTCCCTGTCCGGCACTGAAAGGAATGCAAGTGATATAGGTGGTGCAAATTAGTATCTACAGAGACTGTAGAGTACACAGAGACACTTCATACGGCGCTGAAAATTGAAACAGGAAGCCCTGTGGCGCCACCACGCGGACACAAAAAAAACCTACTTTCGCTTTCCACAGCAGTAGCGATATCGTGCAGCATAACCATAGCCGCACCATAAAGAAACCATAGCGGGGCATGGTCTGTGTGTGTGTGTGTGTGTGTGTGTGTGTGTGTGTGTGTGTGTGTGTGTGTGTGGATTTCTTTGCCCGGCTTGGTCACATTTTTCATAGGGGTCAATGTGACCTTGACCCTAACGATATGTGACCAGATGTTGCTCACTATGAAATTCTAACAAACGCCCCACTCAGTGTTTAAGTTTGTAAGAGATATCGTCCATAGTAAAGTTAAAGTGGCAAGCTCACATCAAAAAATATGTCTACAATTCAACTTTGAAGGGCTCCTCTGACCTTGGCATTGAAGCGAGGTCAACCAAAATGGTATCAGAAGATAAGGCTTTCTTTTTCTTGTATACCATACAAAACTAAGCCCGCTGTTTTTAATTTGTTTTCCAGAAAACTGGCACAATGTGAAATTTTGCAGTTTTTAGACCACATTAATTCACTGCTGAGTGTCTTAGTATCGTAAGATGTGTGATTTTAATTTTGGTTTAAAGGTGCCTTTGGTTTGAACACCCCTACCCCTACGAGGCAGAAATACAAAGAAATAGAAGGAAATTGAGCCTATTTGGAACCAGACTTTAGTATGTTCCCATGGGGGGATTCACGGTGCGAATGACACTGCGTCAGCTTGTTCATTTATCTTTAGTATTTTCTTCAACTTTAACTTTTAGGACCATGTATGAGGTTGTGGCAAGCTAAATACACAACACGACGACGTCTCGGAAAAATAGTAAGGATTATATAGGGAAAAACAACAGTGTCAGTTAATGTCCGTTTTGAAGGTGTTAGTGGTTGGGGATTTTGAAAAGCATCAGACATCAGGCAGATACAATCCTTTCTGCGTGTTCTGGTGCAGAAAGAGTTTTCAGTTTATACATTGGGGTGACCAGTAGATACCGTTTTACAACCATAGCCCCAAACGACATTTACAGAGCCCAAAGAAGGATTAGGGTCAATTTCAAAGCCACTTTTCCATATGAAGAGCCAACTTTATATGAAAATGTGTTTAATAAACATCAAAGGACTGAGGTTGAACTTTCTGATAAGGGACATTTTAAACCTAGTCATTGTCACTTCAACGTTCCCTTCACTAAAGTGGCTAAGATGCCTGGACTATAAGTGATAGTGACCGTGTAAGCATTGACTTAGCAGACTGCTTTTTACTAATTAAAGTATTAGAATTATTATGTGTTATTATTAAACAATCTTTTAAGTAAAACTTATGCATCCTTTTTAAACGAACACTGCTAGTGTACTGACGGCTCAACTGCGACTATTGCAGTACGTGGCAGGAGGGCTGGCGGACAAAGCAGATCTTAACTATACCAATTTTGATGGAAAGGTGCCGTATGGCACAGGACACATGCGGGCGAGTGTGAATGTGTATGTCCGATTTTTACGTGGTAGCACAGATTATTTCTTATTCTTCACATAATGTTTCACTATTAAAGTTTTTTAACAAAGGTGGTCCTGAGATTTTAACATCTTTTAAAAAAAATATATGAATTAAAGATTACACTTTTAATGCCCCCCCCCCCCCCCCGTAAGTTAGACAACGCATATGACTACAATCATTCTTTTTACAAGGATCTTAACATATACATCTTATTATACCCCCACCCCCATCCCTATGGAGAGTGGGTCCCAGGTCCCAACCGCCGGGGGGCTTGCTTGCTCGGCCTTACCCTATTCCTTTCCTCTTTTTTTATTTTTTTATAATTTTTTTTTAATATCATATTAATGTCATGTCCTTAAGAGGCTGACAAACCATGCCTGTAGGACACTAATTTTCCATAAAAAAAAAGACGGCGGCACCCACTGCCAAGAAGCCAGGCCAGCGTACCCGCGTTCGTTCCACGAAGTCCGTGAAGTGGAGTTGCACCCCATCAAAGAAGTGACCGATGCGCAGTGAATTGTAACTGATTTGTGCTTAATTCTTCTACGTGGGCGTTTGCGATAAACAATTAGGGGAGTAAGAAGCGAGTAACCGTTAACAATGAAAGTTCTGGTTGGCCTGGGTATAGGGAGTTACGTTGGTGATTGAAGCTGGCACCATTAAATTAGATGCACGTTATGAGTCAACAAAATGTGGGGGGCTTGCGTCACGTGGCGCTGGCACCTTATATGAGTTGGCCTTTATACATCAGTCAAAACTAATGTGGAAGAGAGAAGCAAGCAGACGGCAAGGGTACATTGGGTGACTTCAAGGCGCTTGCATCTTATAGCATGCAGTAGGCCGTTACACGTAACATCAATTATAAAGCTATTTGGGAAGAGAGAAGCAAGCAGCCGGCAAGGGTACATTGGGTGACTTGCAAGGCGCTTGCATCTTATAGCACTTAGGCCGTTACACATTAGTCAAAACTATTTGGGAAGAGAGAAGCAAGCAGCCGGCAAGGGTACATCGAAAACCATTGCCACAGTAACGTCAGTAACTTGAAACTGCCGATATCGTTTCTTTTCATCAAGATACAAGAAGATTTGTTTTGAGAATGTCAAAGTATGCAAAAGCTCTTTGCGGGTTGTTATGCAGTTTTGCTGATTAAAAATGTTGCTGTCAGCCGTGTTTATCTCACGTGTATCAGCTGTCTCTGCTTGAGATAGGCAGTGTAGGCTACAACTTATAAATAAAATGAAATTGTTCAGAAACCAAAGAAAGTGTTGTGCGTTTGTCTCAAAACCAAGGAGTACTGTATAGAGAGCTCCTTGCTCAAAACATAAACAAAATCACATAGGCAATTATCTTATGAGCTTCAATCTTATGAGCGTGTCAATATCAGGCATCTTTAACTGAAAAAGTAGCGGATATTTGTCTAACCAGACCATGTCCAACAACAAATTAAAACAGCGCACGACCTGTTTCGAGAGCGCGCGACCTCTAATTAAGGGACTCACTCGTTTAACTTAATGTTTAATTCAATCTGTCTCCTTTTATAAATAATCCAAGTCCCTAATGTGGCTTTGACGTGTCTTGTCAAAACGGTCCCAAGCCCGTACAAACACAGAGGGAGGATTCGGAAAGCAGCACACACACATATACACACACACATATACACACACTTACGCACACTCAAACATCAAATACAGACGCACACACAAACACAAATACTAACACAAACACTAGCACACACACACACACACACACACACACACACACACACACACACACACATGCACACACACACACACACGCAAACAAACAAGGCTCACACACACAAACACACACACACACACACACACACACACACACACACACGCACAAACACACACACTCACGCACACTCAAACCTCAAATACATACGCACACACAAACACATATACAAACACTAACACACACACACACACACACACACACACACATACATACACACCCACGCACACAAACACACACACGCACACAAACACTCACACACACACACACTGAAACACCGGGCACACACACACACTTACACACACACACACCGCACACAGTACACGTACACACACACACACAAACACTCACGTATACACAAATAAACACTTACACACATCCACACACACGCACACACACGCCGACTGTTGTTGTTGTTGTTGTTGTATATGCTAGTTCTTTTTTTCTCCTAGTTATCGCTCTCTTTTGCTCCCATCGTTCGAGTAGCCTATTATCATCATCACCATCACTGATTAACATCATCATTATCATAATCATGATTATCATAATTATCATCATAGTGTTGTGACGATACTGGACATATAAGAATATTACGTTAACATACTTTAAGTTTGAGTTCGCGCCTGCGCTTCTAAAAACAATGCGGACTTGATCCGAGGCAGGTCCTTTGTACTGGAAACTTGCATTCTCCCAGTAAGGTAATATATTGTTCTACGTTGCAAGCCCCTGGAGCAAACTTTTGATTAGTGCTTTTGTAAACAAGAAACAATTGACAAGTGGCTCTATCCCATCTCCCTCCTTTCCCCGTCGCGATATAACCTTCGTGGTTGAAAACGACGTTAAACACCAAATAAAGAAAGAAAGAAAGAAAGAAAGAAAGAAAGATCCGAGGCAGTCCGGCTTGGCTTGCCCTTTCGTTGGCTAGCTCTTCAAAAATACATCATAACTCCATAATGTTTTATTTCTGTGACTTAAAACTCTGTGTAAAGGCAGATGATGTTGTGCAGATACTAAATATGTAAGAATATTCAAAACCATACTTTAGTTTACGGTCGTGCCTGCGATTCTAAAAACAATGCGAACATGGTCGGACGCAGATATCCGATGCTTGCACTTTTGCCTCGCTAGCTCTTCGAAAATACATCATAACTTCCTTATGTTTTATATCTCTGACTTAAAACTTAGTACAAAGTATGATAATGTTGTGAAGATACTAGATATATAAATATATTACATGAACATTATTTAGTTTGAGGTGCGAACATGGTCGGACGCTGAACCACGATGCTTTCACTTTCGCTCGATAGCTCGTCGCAAAATACATTATATCTCCGTTATTTTAATGTCTTTGACTTAAAACTTGGTATAAAGTCAGATAATGTTGTGAAGATACTATATATATAAAAATATTACATGTACATGCTTTAGTTTGAGGTCGCGCAAGGTAGTGCAAGGTCGCGTGCGGTCGCATAGTAATTAGTCAGACCGCTCCCTTGGTATAAGCTCTTTACCAGAAAATCTACTAAATTGTGTGTCTTTTTACCAAGATGTCTTAAAATATATAATCGGCGTAGTTGTAGTCGGTGTTGAGTCACATCTGTAACTTTACAAAAAGTCTGAGCCCTCAAAAAAGCGTGTGCAGTAAAAACATGGACAAAAACACACTCAGGCACTGGGTCTGTTCAGTATGTTTCAATACATTATTTGTTTTGTGTCGTGTCTATTCCTTTGTCATTTGGCAGTTTTGTGCAAAACGACGTTACAAGGTAGATCATTGTTATGATTGCTAGTTTTAGCATGGTACCTGAAAAGCTTGTAAATCGAAAGATTGTAAAACAATGTTTTGTTGAAACTAGGTTGGTTTAAATGAGTGTTTTGATATGCTTTAGTGTGTTAAATTCATAGATCAGAATTCAGTGGCATTCTTTACTTATTTTTGATACAAGCCAAAGAACATTATTTTGTCGTGAAATTAAGTGACGGATTGAGCTCCAAACTTTAGCATAATTGATTAATTTGGTTGTTTGATCGATGAAAATGACGCCAGAAAGCTTACGTTTTCAACCAAGCGACATCATATACACGACAGAGAACTTTATATATCCCCTGTCGGAATTCACGGATAATCATAATTCCGTCTTTGAGTTTGACGCATGTAAACGAAATGCATTTGTACACTTCTTCTTCTTCTTCGTTCATGGGCTTAGACTCCCACGTTCACTCATGTTTTCAGGACGAGTGGATTTTTACGTGTATGACCGTTTTTACCCCGCCATTCAGGCAGCCATACGCCGATTTCGGGGGACATTTGTACACAAAGATCAGTTCATTCCGTGACATCAAAGGGATCTAAAATGAATTGTTATACTTACAAGTGCAGGTTCTGCAAATTTGGAGGCTTAGATGCCTCTGAAATCTGAGCTATGACTAAGTTCAAGATTACCGCTAATTGCTATTGTGGGATGTTGACTTGTGTGTTTTGGAAAATATGATATGTAGCTCTAATTGTTGCAAAGTGGTGTCGAAAACGCCGGAGTGTATACAAGATTCTAACCCCTGTATACTACTATACACTCCGAGTGCATATAGCCAGTGCGGTCACACTGGTTATACGCACTCCGAGTGTATTGAGGTCTAACGAATGACATCTCACAACGTGTGCAGACGACACTTCTAGACCGCCAATATTTTTTGTGCGCATCACGTGCTCCACATAAATCAGCCGGAAACGAAGCAATTGGGAAACCTGGATACACGATTCTGCTCCTGTATAATTTTAAACTCCGGCGTTAACTTCCAGTCTCGAAGCGAATTTGCCAAAGCAACTTTGCAAGAGGAACGCGGAGCAGCTGTGCAAAACAATTAAAAAACTGATGCTCCACGGCCTTTAATGAAAATATAATGTAGATTTCATTCTCCGAGTGCACATCAAAGACCAGACAAGAACATCAACATGCAGATTGTCATTCCAGCGACGCCATTTTGCGAAGGAACGCAGTGCACTTTCGATTCATAGTACACGTATCAAAGTACGCTTGGGACATTCACAAACAAAAAACCAACACCCAAAAACTGTTGCTGCACAGCAGTTTGGAACACACTTTGTGACCCAGAAGTGGTTGTATACTATGTAAATGTACATTATTTGCCAACCCTCGACACTCCGAAAAAGAGATAGCGGAAGTCAATACATCATATTGGTTTTTCATTGGCTACTTCCTAACGACTAGTTAGGGGGCATTTCAATGACAAAAGAGTTTTAACAGAACTTTTAATTGTCGCAGTGTATACAGACCCAGCAATCCTGCAAACACTCGGAGTGCGTATAGCTTTTGCCTTATTTCACCTGTTTATCGCTGATTTCTGCATACAATGATTACTTTGCATATAGTGATACTAGATGAATACCCGCTTCGCCTGGAAAAAGTAGAGCCGAATACCCGGCTTCACCGGGGACCCGGCTTTGCCGGGAAGCCGGCGCACCATACAAAGGAAGGGAGATAAACGCGCAAAACACTGGAGAAGATAAGGAAGAGTAATACATACCCGGCTTTGCCGGGACAGTGACCTTCTAAAAATAGTAACGGGAATATGGATTGAGCGTTGTGTTCTAAAAAATAGTAACGGGAATATGGATTGACGCCACACAAAGGAAGGGAGATAAACGCAAAACACTGGAGAAGATAAGGAAGAGTTACTGGGAATGGATCTGGGAAGATGAACAGAAAAACCAAAATCGATTCAGTGCTGCGTGCTGAGAGCACGTGTTGAAAATTCTCATCAACCAGGTTGTGTCCGGGGTCTACCTGAATATGCCCACCAAATTTGAAGCAGATCCATCGAGAACTTTGGCCGTGCATCGCGAACACACACACACACACAGACACACAGACACAAGTCGTATATATATAGATACTGAGGGGCGCGACTGCCATGTTTGTAGTTTGTGAATACAAACAACTTTTGAAAGACAAGTACGACTTTTTTCCCTTGAAAAATTAAAAATGGCTGTTCAGATGTTCCTGTGCTATTTTAGTGGTTGTGATGTGGTGTGGGAAGAATTACCATAACGACCAGCTGCCATGGATTTGTTTTTACTGCAAGTGCAAGCAGAATAACCATTGCACCATTTCATCCTCGTTTTCCTCATGTACATGTACCATATTTTTTGTTCTTTTTCTACAGTAACGCCTTGAACTGTGAACAGTGCTAGTGGGGAACCATCAAGGCCTTCACCAGTTACCAGACAGGTACATGCAGAAGCTTCTCACTGCAGCATGGAGGAAGGGGACACAGCAATTCTGTCTGACATCAAGATAGAGATTGATGTCGCAGAAGAGACACCGCAGTACTGGCTCATGACGGAACCACAGCCATACGGTAAGGTTAACCAAACCTCTCTAACACTAAAACAACAAATGCAGGGGAGGGATTTCTTCCGTCCCTGACGACGGACAGATTTCCGTCCCAGGAAGAATGTTGGCAATTTTTTTTTTATACCTTTTATCCCTGGTAGCTGCTGTTTTCACTCAGTCAACAGAAGGTCACCATAACCAAATTGAGTGACTGGGTGGGGGACTGGGTGGCCGAGTGGTAACGCACTTGCGCTCGGAAGCGAGAGGTTGGGAGTTCGACCATGGGTCAGGGCGTTAGCAATTTTCTCCCCCCTTTCCTAACCTAGGTGGTGGGTTCAAGTGCTAGTCTTTCGGATGAGACGAAAAACCGAGGTCCCTTCGTGTACACTACATTGGGGTGTGCACGTTAAAGATCCCACGATTGACAAAAGGGTCTTTCCTGGCAAAATTGTATAGGCATAGATAAAAATGTCCACCAAAATACCCGTGTGACTTGGAATAATTGGCCGTGAAAAGTAGGATATGCGCCGAAATGGCTGCGATCTGCTGGCCGATGTCAATGCGTGATGTATTGTGTAAAAAAAAAAATCCATCTCACACGGCATAAATAAATTCCTGCGCCTTGAATATGTGCGCGATATAAATTGCATAAAATAAAAATAAAATAGAAAATAAATAAATCCCTGCGCTTAGAACTGTACCCACGGAATACGCGCAATATAAGCCTCATATTGATTGATTGATTGACATGTAGGGGAGCAGTTATGTCATGTCATCCTTGCCAATGTGGCATCTTAGTTGCTATCTATTTCAAATCTCTGATGATAAAATCGTTTATTTAACATCACTCTGTAAAAACATTGGCGACATTTGTCTTAGATTAAAAACACACACAGGCGCTCACACAAACTTTCCCTTTATGTACAGTGGTTCACCACCCTCCCGCCTCCCGCACGCTCTCGCTAAAATCTCTGCTCACTCACAACTTGATATACCCCTCTTGCAGGGATTTAGAGACCTTTAGTGGTGTGGTAGAAAAAAAAATTGCATTCCTGATCTGTGAACCAGCGGTATTTACCCCCCGCAGGTTTGGGGGAAGAATTTACCCGATGCTCCCCAGCATGTCGTAAGAGGCGACTAACGGATTCTGTTTCTTCTTTTACCCTTGTTAAGTGTTTCTTGTATAGAATTTAGTCAATGTTTGTAAAGATTTTAGTCAAGCAGTATGTAAGAAATGTTAAGTCCTTTGTACTGGAAACTTGCATTCTCCCAGTAAGGTCATATATTGTACTACGTTGCAAGCCCCTGGAGCAATTTTTTTATTAGTGCTTTTGTGAACAAGAAACAATTAACAAGTGGCTCTATCCCATCCCCCTCCCCCCTCCCCCTTTTCCCCGTCGCGATATAACCTTGAACGGTTGAAAACGACGTTAAACACCAAATAAAGAACAGTGGTATTTACCTTCTGATACATTGAGCCCTATAGAAAGTTTGCAAGTGAAACACACTTAATTTAAACATATTTCTCTTTTAATTCAAGCTATGATTCAACAATAATTTTAGAATATAACTCCTGAAATGATGAATTGAAAAGTAGCATCAGAAGACTGTGTATAGCATTAGCAAGGGATATAACTCTGGGGATTTCTGTTTTTGTCTAAACCTTCTTTTTTAACCTGAGCAGTTAGCCCTTTTGAAGGTGTTAAATTGAAACAAACTGACTTGAAACTTGTTTCTCATTTGGTTCAAGCTATGGTTCAACAATTATTTGAGAAAATACCACCTGCAATGATAAAATCATAAGCTACACGTAAAAATGTGTAGTACAAGGGAGGTGACTATTATTTTCTGTTTGCTTTGTTTGCATGGCGATTTTCCTTTAATGCAGTAAACATTTGATTTAAACAAAGACAAAACTAGGTGATGAAATCAGATACCTTCAAGTTTACAAACATTTCTAATTGGGCCAAAAAGAAAAATGTCTGTTTCCGGTAACCCGACCGACCCTATTTTTAAGCGCCGACCCAAAAGTTTTTTTTCGCTTTTCGCAACAACAACAAAAATTAAAAAAATGAAGTCAAGTATACTTTATTTAGTTTCAATATTTCTAGGTCAAAAACATGTGCTAAATAATTGTAAGTAAACTAAGGAAGCGTTTAAAAAATAAAAATAAAAACACGTAAAAAGACGTTTACAAAACGTAAGGAAAAGGTAAAAAAAAATAAAAAAATAAAATAAAAAATAAAATTAAAAAAACTGATCGACGACCCTATTTTTTTCGGCAATGTTACCGGAAACAGACATATTTTTCTTTTTGGGCTTATGTTCATCTCCAATTTTAAGTTTTTGTTCAAGCCGCTTCTAAAACCCTTCTTGAAATTTGTTTACGACTTGTTTTTGTAGACCCCCTAGCAAGAGTGATGCAACCAAATACCTTCAAGTAAAGATTTTTTTTAATTTTGTGCATTAATCCCCCCCCCCCCCCCCCCCAAAAAAAAAAGTGTGTGCCGTTTTCAGTTTTAAAGCTAGAAGAGGCTCAAATAGCAACTCTTGAATTGCTAAAACAAAAACTTTTTCAGGCGGTTAGTGAAAAATACCTTCAAGTTTACAAGATTTGTTACTTTTGTGCATCACCAATTTTAAGATTTTGTTTAAGCTCATAGGGGTTTCTCAAAAACCTTCTTGAAATGTGTTTACCACTTGTTTTTGTAGACCCCCTAAGCAAGAGTGATACATGTGTGAACAGCTCAGATCATGGGTCAATGAAGTGTTGCACAGACGTCAAAAACAAAGTACTGTACAAGATATAGCACTGTAAGTGGTACCACACTGTTGCTTAGTGTCTGTAGGAAGCTACACAGTGAAAATAGAAAAAGAAAAACACGATTCTTGACTTTGATGGGCTTTTTCTGCTCGTAAACACACATTCTTCTGCTCATCACAGCATGCCCCATTATTGAGTTTAAAACACCAATTAAATTTGTTTTGAATAAAACTCGCAATTTTACAATAAGAATTTAGAGACCTGGGCCCGTATTCTTGAAAAAGCTGCAACTCATATACCGGCCTGTAAAACCACTTCCTCTCGATAAGTCCGCTAAGTGTTATTCATGAAACTCCGGTAAAGACTTACCCGGGTGTCTCCGAGCTGTAAAGTTAGAGGACCCATCCCCCTCCTCTAAAACCGTCAATTTTGAATAAATCTTGTTAAAATATTATTTGTAGATTTATGTCCCTCATGGACACACATTGGTGTCATTTAAGCACCAATGCATTGTGGACAAATACGAGATAAGCTTACCGCTCGCGAAAGATTTCAACCGACGCTCGATCATACCGGCTTGTGGTGAAAGCGTGCTAGCGTCTTCTTTAATGCATTACAGTGTCAGTATATTCAACTGATTCCGTGGTCGAACGGTTCTCATGTTCGCCTGATGCGTGATCGAGTCGAGTTCAAATCTCCATCTCCCCGTAATTTTTTTTTTACTCTTTGGCATTTGTTCATTTTTGTTTATTTTCTTCATGTGCAAAAGAGTACGTTATAATAGCAAAATTGATTTAAAAAAAATAATTTTAGGCTGGAAGTTTTTTTTTAAAATCTTTGGTTAACATGATATTAGTTTATTGATAAAGTTTGTTAACTTAACACTATTGTGACTAGCACTGCCACGGCGTTTACGTCCTGCCTGCCCAAGCTTGCCACCAAGAAACTTCCCAAAAATCAGTAACTGTAAAGAAATCTGTCTAGCAAGCTTGAATTAAGTCCAATCACCACCAAATTGTGTGTACTAATTCAAAAATGGATGCCCAGTTCAGTCGTGCTATTTATAAGTTTGTCACGCGATTTGTTTTAGCAAAGGGGGGTGAAAGGGGGGTGAAAGGGGGATAATTTGTGTTTTTTAACGTTTTTTTGTGTGTGTTTTATTTTCTACTGCTTTTTTTAAAAGTTATTTTTTAACAGAAAGTATTATAAATAATGTTATAACCAAACAAGGTGTAAAACCTATGAATTAGCTGAAATATTGTTAACATTGTACACAGAAATAAGGAGACAGTACAAAGAAAAAAACAAGCAAATCACGCATTCACTCACAGCATCCTGACTCAAATGAAACAAAACTGTAGATCTAACACTCACCAAATGATGTCTAGGTAATCCATATTGAATATAAGTCACATTTTCACAACAAAGTACCAACTGTACACCTATGAACAATTCCAAAAGGATTTGAAGGCTCCAGCCATCCATTGTTATCAGTGCTGCCACGCCCCCATAGCTCCTGCACGATTCCGAGATACATGTTCGTCTAGCAGTATCACCGCCAACCACGTGTAGTTTGCCGACTCGTACTAGCAACAACGGGACTGTTTCTTCCTCACTTTCACTGCTTGTATCGCTTTCGTGAGGCGAAAACGATACGTCCGAATCATGCTCTACGGGATCCTCTAGGTCCAACATCCGAAGAATCTCCTCCCGAGACAAGGCTCGCCTTTGATTCATTTTTTTTCCTCAAAAACGCACACAAATCAGGCGGATTTGCAAATGGCAGAAGGGGACGCCAAGTGTATCAAGGGAAACAACTCAATTTATTTGCAAGCTTCAAAAACCGGGAAGCAATCACGAGTCGTGTACCTTGTATGTCTAATACTAAAATAGTCGCTTCCCGTCCGTGGGCGTTGCAGCGCTATTACTAATATAGTCGCATCCCGTCACGAAAGTGTTAAACATGTAAACATTTGATTAAAAAAATTAAATAAATAACCATGAAGAAGGATGCTTCCCGCTTAAAAAAAACAAAGGTGAGAGAGAAAAAAAAACTTTTAAAATGCGGTAGCAGCCACCTGCATGCAACTGAGATTAAAAACAAAAAAATAAGAAATAAATAATAAAGGGTCTCTCCGTGTTTTTATTTCATTCAGTTTGTTTGGGTAGTTGCTATTGACTTTGAAACTGACACGCTGGCTAAAAAGCTGCAACATTGTGTCCGTCAAAGTCAAACTGTCGTTTAACTACCGCCCAGTATTTATTTTTACTGCCCAGTAATTATTTATTTTTCTCCGGTATTCATGTGTGTCTTGCGGATGGTCGGCAGCTACCAGTTGGTTATTTTTAGAATTGAAGATTCCCGATGCTTGCTCTTCTCTGCGCACGCGTTACTGGCGTTTTTGCCGGCGTGTCAGTTTCAAAGTCAATAGCAACAACCCAAACAAACTGAATGAAATAAAAACACGGGGAGATTTTTTTTAATTTTTTTTTTATAAACCTCAGTTGCATGCAGGTGTACATGGTACAGTACCTAGTAAACGCCCACCCCCAGTTTCGACCAGTGGACTAGTAGACAAGGAAAATAAATAAAGATTATTCAGTCTGCTGTTTCCTTTCCTTAGACATGCTTCGGGGATTGGACAGAAAAAGGTTTCTGGAGTGGCTAGAGAATCGCAATACATTTTTGACGGGGAGGAAAAAGAAGAAACGAAAGCTTCATCTTTGGTTTAAACATAAGTTTATTTCAACAAATGTTACAATCATGACATGTATACAAAAGACACAGGTAACAGCAACAAGCTAGAAGCTTAAAGTGGTGTTCCTGCATGGATATTATAACGTAAGGCGGTAACGGCTGAACAATTTGTCTAAATAAACCAAATTGGAAATCCAAAGCATCATCATTATAATCATCCTCATCTCAATAATCATCCAAAATTATAATAACATAATAAACGTTGCATAATCATTATAAAGAAAGACAGTAAGAGGAAGGAAGGAGAGGAAGAAAAGGAATAAAAAGAAGAGGGATGGGTAGGAGTTGTGCAGAAATTAAAGTTGTTGTCCGGCTTGTGGAGCATTGATTCTGGTTTGCCCAAAGCGGCCTGAACGTTCAATGAACGAGTGTACTCTGGAAAAAATGTTCCTGTTCAAATCTAGAGAATACTGTCTGTCTCCATTTAGAAGGTGGGGGAGGTGAATACTGTGGTTAGGGAGGGTATGTATGGTTTCTTGACGTGCTTCGCGATAATTTGGACAATCTAATATGAAGTATTTTACGGTTTCGGACGGGAATCCGCAGTCACAAGATGCATCTGTAGCAACGTGTCGTCTCACTAGATCGTTATTAAGATCACTCATATATAGCCTGAGCTTACAGTGAATTGTTTGTGATATGCGATCTCCAGAATACCAATAACACGGCGGACTTAAATAGTTTTTTGACAAAAAGTGCTTGAGGGACTTACTAAGTTTCCCGCAGTGGGGCACTGCGGTTATGAAATTAAAGGCCCCTCCTGTTTTTGGAACCGCAGGAGCTTTTTTAGTTTGCTGTTAGGTAGATTTTTGGTTCCTCTTTCCTGTCATGCTCTCTTTTTCTTCATGAATTCTTTTCCTTTTTCTGCCTTCTTGCTCAATCACCTGTATTTTTTCCAAAAATCTCTTCTCTTGCCGCTTGTCTCGCGATTCATGTATAGTTTAATCTGTTAGTGTTCTGATGTAAGTCCAGCAGTAGATAGGTTAAGCCTATTTTAACACACTGGAAACTGGTAATCTTCCAGTAGGTATTAATTTAGTTTTACTAAAGCCTGCTGGGACACAAGTAATGGGTTAGTGCATTTGTAAACAGGAATCGCTTGACAAGTGGCCCCCTTCATCCCCCCCTTCCTCGTCCTGATATGGCTCTGCGTAGTCGGCTGGACGTTAAGCAACAAATAAACAAACAAACAAACTTACTAAGTTTTATGTAGTCTGGTGAAGAATTCCAGAGTTGTGTTGTAGATGGGAGAAATGAGTTTTTGTATAATTCAGTGTTAAACGATGGAACTTTCCTATCTAAAGGTCTGCGCTGGCGATATGGATTATTAGTTGATATTAATGGTGGCAATATTGCATGAAAGTAGTTTGGCACCTTACGGTGTACAATCTTGTGAAATAATATAAATTTTTGACGTTTACGCCTCTCTTAAAGTGAAATAAAGCCTGACTCGTCGTACAGTTGTTGATGGCTTGTACCGCGGACTGTTCCAACAATGGTCTTCATCTTCAAAGCTTCATTTTTGGCGAGAAGTGATGTCTGAAGAGGTTCATTTTGTGTGTTAGTGTTAGTGTGTGTGTGTGTGTGTGTGTGTGTGTGTGTGTGTGTGTGTGAGAGAGAGAGAGAGAGAGAGAGAGAGAGAGAGAGAGAGAGGGGGGGGGTTGTGCAATAATGCATCCTTTGAACACTTCTATGACAAATGACCAAAATATCGTTTTTCTAGCTAAGGACCCGCTCCTGCCAAGGGTATAGTACCTAGTAAACGCCCACCCCCCACTTTTGGGCAAAACTGGTACATAGGGTGGGTGGGCGTATACAGGGTAGTTAACGGTAATATCATGTTAACCATCAATTTAAAAAAACAACTCATTCTCGCCTAAAATTAATTTTTTAAATCAATTTTGATATTACAACGTACTCTTTTGCACACGAAGGAACTAAACAAAAACAAACAAAATTAATGACAAAGAGTAAGAAATTTTTTTTTTAAAAAGTAAGGCCTGATGGCGATTTGAACTCGACTCAATCGCGCATCAGGCGAATTCGATAACCGTTCGGCTACGGAATCAGACACCAAATTCTCGCCACTGTAATGCAGTAAACAAGACGCAAGCACGCTTTCGCAACACGCCGTTATGATCGAGCATCGGTTGAAATCTTTCGCGAGCAGAAGCTCGTATTTGACCGCAAGGCATCGGTGCTTAAATGACACCAATGTGTGTCCATGAGGGACATAAATCTACGAACAATATTTGAACAAGATTTATTCGAACTTGACGGTTTTAATGGACAGTGTTGGTGAAGTTACTGACAGGTAGCGACTTTACAGGAGGGGGATAGGTCCTCTAACTTTACAGCTCGGAGACAACCCGGTAAGGAGTTACCGGTGTTTCATAAATAACACTTAGCAGTTGGCGGACTTATTGAGTTTTACAGGCCAGTATATGACTTGCAGCTTTTTCAAGAATAAATCTTGTTCAAATATTGTTTGTAGAGAGGAGCAAGCATGAGGAATCTCCTATTCTAAAAATAACCAATTCTGGTAGCTGCGGCCGACCTTCCGCCAGACACACATTAATACCGGGGGAAAATAAATAATTACTGGGCAGTAAAAATAAATACCGGGCGGTAGTTAAACGACAGTTTGACTTTACAGGACACAATGTTGCAGCTTTTTCAAGAATACGGTGTTACGGCTGGAATTTACGTGTGTATGTCTGTATGTATGTATATTTACTCCTATCAGAAATTGTGCGTGCTTCTCTCTGTTTACTACCTAGCCTTCACACACACACACAACACTCCAACCAGGCACAAAGACAAGAACATGGTTACAGCCCTTTGCCCATGTACCTCTATTGAAATAATCAACACAACATAAACATATTATTTCCCATTCATTCTACAAATCACTCTCACTCAACATGAAAGTTCTATTTCTGTCAATATACAGAAATCTAGCTGCACAGAAATACACACATGTTACTTTCTCATGCAGTCTATAATTCACGTGCACACACGTAGAACACTTCAAGCTTTGTTCCGTGAGAGCCTGTCTGTCTCACTACACACGAAGTCATTGTCTCAGGCAATACTTCTGTCAATTGTCATTTCTGTTACACACAGATAACAAAACCACGAACGCTCTACGTCTCGTGTTTGTTTACTTGGGGAACGTATCTCCGTACAGCTATCTCGCTGGTTACTTTTTCCCAGTCGTACTCACACATTCAGTGGCACGTACTGATCCATACCACCCACGCAAACTGTCTTCGCGTGGTGGAATGGGACGGGGTCCCCATTCTACAGCGCTTCACGCTGACTCCCTCCTGCGCTCCCGCAACTCACGGCTCGGGACGTAAGGGCGGAACCTCCCGTCTCGTCTCCCCACTTCCGCGACCCACTCGGCCCGGGATGCTAAAATACACAAGTTTAAACTACCATAAGTCTCCATACTTGAATAAACTTTTCTGACATTCTTTATCACTACCGTCAACTAACTTATGCGGTTACAGTATATACACCCGCTTACTCCTAAGCGACTTCATTTCCGAAAAAACATGTAAACATTCCCTTTTCAACAATGGCTGACAACAGCGCACGCTTTTCAGCCAATTCACTCATGACTCTCCCGGTCATTTCTCAAGTCAATATTTCCGAGCAAAATAATATCTCCGAGCAAAATATCAATTCAATAAATACCTGTAAACACAGCAGTTGAATCCAACGATTCAATACCGCGGCACGAGTCCAACGACCTCTAGCGCCCGGTGAGAAACTTTACCAAAGAAGAGACCTGTCTTTCCCCTTCAGTGGTCTGTAAAGCTCTGTCCTCTAAGGTCTGTGAAAACGCGACCTCAGTCAATATTCTTCTTTGATTGGTTACATCTCACACGTGACAGCACTGCACTGCACGGACAATATTTCACCGTGCGATGCCTACTCAAAGTTTGTGGCCCATGAAATTTTGTACACCTGCGTCACATAACTCCAATATAAAATTTTGTGCAAATCCGTTTGTCACATACCGGCCCTGAATCAATTAGGTATATCATACTTAGTTTGACTTTTGCAAAACTAAGTAATTACACATTTAATTGAATCAGTCAGACAGACGGAGACATAGAGAGACAGACAGAGGGCAAACAGAAATCTGAGAAAGAAACCCCTTTAAAAATGTTACCATGTTTGAAATGAAACATCGCAAGGTGAAGCCACAATTCATCACCTTTCAGTATGACGTCATGAGCGTGTTCCGCACTTGAAATGACGTGTTTTTATCATGTTGTCAGCTGCACGGAGCTTGGAAGTATAATTTCCATTCAACGATCCGAGTTTGTTAAGTTTTAGCCTATTTTCAACGTCAAACACCATGAAACTATATATATTTGGAATCAGAAAATGGTAAGGAATAGATAGAAGTTGTTTTTAAGTGTCTTTTTTCATAAATAAAGATAGTGGTTATTTATCGGTTTTCTTCATTTGTAAGCATAATTATCAATGCAAAACAACAAAACTATATAGTTTTAGATACAGGACGCAATAGGGAATACACCAATATAAATTTTTTTTTTCAAATATTAGTTTTTAAAAATTTGAAAAAATGACATATTTCGAACAAACATTTCAATAACAAAACTTTAAGTGACCAAACTGAAATGCAATCCCATAATCCGGCCTAGATCTGAGATTGTGTGATAAGAAATTCGATCAAATTGATGAAAAACTGTAACTGTGAAAGTGCTGCCTCGACCTTTTGGCAAACGGTAAAATATGACGTCATCAAACTATCCTATCAATAAACGGAAAAACCTATGAGAAAATCCAGTCAAAAATATCCATATCAAATTTCATAAAGATCCACTCCGTAGTTTTTGAGATATGATCTGCAGTGTGAAAAAACGCCCATAACGCCCAAAACGTAAACTCATTTGTCATGATTTGGTCGTGTTCTGCCGATACTATAATGTTTTTCTTTCCTAAAACACACGATAATAGTAGCCTTTCCCAATGTCTATGCTAAAACTGACTTGTCTGTGTTGTCAATGATTTTGCTACAGTGTGAGAACAAAAAGTCTAAACAATCTCACGCCCATAACGCTGTGACACGAAAACTCATTTGGTCGTGTTCTGCCGATACTGTAATGTTTTTCTTTCTTAAAACACACTATAATAGTAGCCCTTCCCAAATGCAATGCTAAAAATGACTGGTCTGTGTTGTCAATGATTTTCTGCGAGAATGCGATCTATCTGTTTGTCGCAAAGACCGTGTGACACGAAAGTTATGAGCGGAAGACAAATCTGCTGAGTGCAATTACGTTTCAGAAGATAGTTGGTTAAAACAGTTTATCACTCAGACACGCAAAGGAACACTATAACTTTATTATTCAGGCCATATTTGCTTTCCTTTGTCATGTATGAAAGTACTGGCCTTGGTTGAAGAAAGTGACCTGTCGCTGTGCAACAAATTTGTCGCCATTTTCCGCCGTGTTTTGTAAATAAAACATGTTTACTACCCACACATACAAAACGATGTTGTTGGTTCTTTTTATTTTCTTATTGTTTGATTCATGCTTAGCAGTTTAGTATGCTTTGTTTTCTTCTCAATTCAATGGATGGCTATAAAATAAGCATTTAAATGTGAAGGTGTTAAAATTACCCATGATCTGAGCTGTTCACATGTACAACCAAACATTTTCAAGTATAGAGGTTTTTGATTTTGTGCATTCTCTCCCCCCCCCCCCCCCACTCCCTCCCGCCCCCATATTGTTGTTGTTTGTTAGCTGTTGCCAGTTTTAAAGCCAGCAGAGGCCCCCTCATCAAATGCTAAAATTAATTTTCAGCTGGTCAGTTACAAAAACCTTCAAGGTTACAAGATGTATATATATATATATATTAGGCCCCCCCCCCCCCCCCCCCAAAAAAAAAAAAAAGTCTTTTTACGGTAACATAGGCAAAACAAATAAAGTCGGTAGATCGGGATCTTTTTTTTTTTTTTTCCCCAAAACATATTTTTAAGTTATTTTGCCAAAAAACAAAGATTTTTTTTCTCCCCCCCCCAAATGCCAAAAAAAGTCTAGGGTCGCGCGAAAAAATAGGGTCGGTCGGGATACCGTAAACAGACTTTTTGTTGTTGGCCATATGCATCTCCAAAAAGCTTGTTCTAAAATTTAAAGTCAGGAGAAGCCACCTAAACTCTCCCTAAAATGCTAAAATTCACTTTCGGCTGGGGGGCGCTGCCCCCCTAGACCCCCCAGCAAGGGCGCTGCCCCTGCCTCCCGCCGGAGCCTTAGCAGCCCCTGGACCCCGGCCTTCCAAAATGTTCAGTCCCAGCAACATTTTGGGCTCCCACCCATGCAAATGCAACATCCTCAATCTGCAACCTGCTGAAGCAATGTGCCTTGCTGAAGACTGCTAGCTTTAATTGTTAAAGTGACATCTTTTTGGTGTGTTACTGTAAGTGTTAACAAAACCTATGTAAAGATAATTTTGTCTTTTGAAGAAAAAGCAGAGAGAGATAAAATAAATAAATTTAAACCAGGCTGACACTACAGAGCAAGCTTGTAGACATAATAGTTTACGGGAAGTGAAGCTTTGTATACAGCACATCACTAAGAAAAAGAATAATGCCTTTGTGCGCAGCTCATTGTAAATGTAACAACAATAAGGCAGTTTATGTTGAAACATACGATCGACTGAATAGGCCAATAATTCCGTAGAACAGATTGCTTTTATAAGACGTAGTGGCTATACAGTAGAACAGATTGCTTTTATAAGACGCAGTGGCTATACAGTAGAACAGATTGCTTTTATAAGACGTAGTGGCTATACAGTAGAACAGATTTTATCCTACATACGTTGGGGAGACTCATGCCCCACATGGAGTTGTTCCCCTTTACACCTGCCAAACTCCTACAATAACGCCAGATTCCTTCTGCTGTACTGAGATTTAGAAAATTGCTGCCGTTTTTTCGAAGCCAAAGATAATATTTGACTGGAGCCGACTTGACGTCACTGATTGCAGTTGCACACAATACGCTAACGACTACGGTAGCCTAGAATAAACTATTGAAGAGCCTGTATGGTTTACATATGTGCTAATCAGCCACTCAAGAGACCTGTATGCGTCATAAAATGGTGTTGAAGGCCTTACAAAATGTGTTTCGTCAGGTTTCTATGACTTTTTTTTTGTGAAAAGCTTTGTTTCTTCGGGTTTCTATGACTTTTGTGTGAAAAGTTTTGTTTCTTCGGGTTTCTATGACTTTTGTGTGAAAAGCTTTACTCATTCTGTGAGGCGGAGTGGGGCTTTAAACAAGACAGGCAAAGAAAACTGACTGTTTTGGAAGAAAATTGATTGTTTGTTTTCTTGACATATAAAACTTGTTCAGTATTTGCTGCTTCTTTCTGCTACGGTGAAACCCCCTTTTAAGACCTCCAAGAATCTGGATAATCCGGTCTTAACAAGTCGCGCAAGGCGAAATTACAACATTTAGTCAATCTGTCGAACCCACAGAATAAAACTGCACGCACTGCAGTGTTTTCACCAGGACAAAACAGCTTCGTCAATCCACGCGGCAAGGAAGTCGCTCAATTTTTGCGTGCAGCACGAAGGAAACAGACATGCAAGAATAGCAAAATAGCGAACTGCGGTAAGCAGGGAAGCGCGCTTTTCTGTATTCTTTTTAACTGTCTGAGCTTCTTTCGAATTCAAAATGTTATATTTATATGTTTTTGGAATCAGGAAATGATTAGGAATAAGATGAAATCATTTTTGGATCAATTTCTTGAATAATTATCGAAGTACTAATTAACCTAATTTTGTTAATTGTGATCACATTTTAAGAGTAAACATGACATATGTACATGTTTTTAGATTCAAAATTTGATGAAGAATTTGATGCACTCAATTTTAAATCTGTTTGCGAAATATCGATTTTAATGACAACTTTAATGAGCCAACTCATTAATTAATTTTTAGGCCTCCAAGCTGAAATGCAATACCAAAGTCCAGCCTTCGTCGAAGATTGCTTTTCCAAAATTTCAATCAATTTGATTGAACAATGAGGGTGTGACAGTGCCGCCTCAACTTTTACAAAAAGCTGGATATGACGTCATCAAAGGCATTTATCAAAAAAATGAAAAAAAACGTCTGGGGATATCATACCCAGGAACTCTCATGTAAAATTTCATAAAGATCGGTCCAGTAGTTTACTCTGAATCGCTCTACACACACACACAGACACACACACACACACACATACACACATACACCACGACCCTTGTCTCGATTCCCCATCTCGATGTTAAAACATTTAGTCATTACTTGACTAAATGTAAAAAGGAGGGATTCTTAAAATGGGGGTAAATTGATAGAGGTTATGAGCAATAAGTTTGACAAAACAGGGTCTTAAAAGGGAGGGTCAGTCTTAAAATGGGGGTAAATTGACAGAGGTTATGAGCAATATGTCTGACAAACCAGGGTCTTAAAAGGGAGGGAGTCTTAAAATGGGGGTAAATTGACAGAGGTTATGAGCAATAAGTCTGACAAAACAGGGTCTTAAAAAGGAGGGTCAGTCTTAAAAGGGGGGTTCAACTGTAATACCTGTTATTAATTTTGTAAGAAGGCACATGCAATACACAATCCTATGCAATCACACACACACACACACACTTACATAACACACATACATACAGCATCACCCTAATCTCACCATCCCAGTCTTCCACAAAACAATTAGTCAAATCTTGACTATATTTCAAAGGTGTATACATACAGTAGTTAGAAAACTTACCACAATCAGTCTAAGATTATTGATGGCCGCAGGAGCGGTCATCTATTGGAATGCATTCGGAGAGGTGACATGTCTCGTTTTGTTACCGTTCTCACGAGATCAGTTACAGTTTTCTCTCTCTCTCTCTCTCTCTCTCTCTCTCTCTCTCTCTCTCTCTCTCTCTCTCTCTCTCTCTCTCTCTCTATCTCTCTCTGTATGTATGTCTTTGTCTATGTCTCCCTCTGAGTCTCTCCGCTTCTGTCTTTCTATGTCTGTCTCTGTCTATGTGTGTGTGTCTCTCTCTCTCGCTCTCTCTCTCTCTCTTTCTCTCATCCGACTCCTGGCACACAGGTCAAAGCAGAGGTTAACTTGAGTGCACGTGTACCTAGCAGGATGGGGGAGATTCAGGTCAGAAGTGGGGTAAAGCACTTTGGTCTTCAGTCTTTGGGTTATAGCTTTCAGTGGAGAAGATGCCAACATGAAATTGCACTATGCTCTACTATTTATTGTGCTTGTTTATCGGACACGAAGAAGGGAAGCTACAATCGCCCCAGGCCATATATACTCTTTGTTTCCTGAGCCTGGACCATTGAGACGGTTACCTCATAGATCTGTTCATTCTTCAGTTTGTCGGTGTCAAAAGTTATACCCCCATTCCACACAACCGTTCTTTGTCCCGTTCCCGTACCAACCAAGGAATGCTGCCACGGCAATGGAACGCTGCGCAAATGGTCATTTCTATTCAGCCATTTAGCTCTATTCTGCCACATGGTGACACAGATATTGCGAACTGCCCGGTTCGAGTACTTCGAACATACTCGTCTCGCATGGCTCCTTTTGGAGTGCCAGACCAGAAACTTATGTTTTTTTCGTTTAACATGGATAGAAGCAAATATATTGCAAAAACAGCGCTGGCTAGATGGGCTTCCACACTCATTTAACAAGCTTATGAGTGGTGGCAGTCAAACGGGGATGGGGGGGGGGGGGGGGGGGTACGTTCAGCCCTTCCTCTGCGTTCTCCTCGAACTCATGAGGCCAGAGCTTGGGCCGTTTCTTTGGCGGTTCTGCGATCAGGCAGAATCTCCGACGGATTCAGAGCGGTGTTTTGGACGTCTTGAGACGTCTTTGTTAAACTACTGTCTGCGGGATATCTCTAGTACCCGCCAGTAGTAGAGTAGTTGCTTACCAGTCATGGTCGAAGCAGGCCGGATTCTTACCAGAAATTAAGTGAGTTTCCTGCCACCTTAAGTAGCAATCTGCTATATGTGAGTTGGCGTAAGAATGTTATTTAATCGAAAATTTCAAAAAAAATGTTCATTTAATTAATATACTTACCCAACTCACATAGTAAATACCCTCCCTACCTACCCCGCAAACATTTTTAATGTTTTGAAGGTGGTGTTTCAGTGGGAATGATTATACTTGTCTTGTTTTGGGAGTTACCTCCCCCTGTTACCAGGGTCTGTACTTCAATGTCTAAGCATCAAATGGAAGTTAATGCTATTTATCCTACATACGTGAGAGAGACACCCGTGAGATAATAATCGTTCAAATCACATGTGTGTATATCATGTAAATGAGGTCAAGTCGAGCAAGTCTGACAGGGACCTGTTTTTCCACTGCTTATGATGCCAGTCACCGAGACAAACGTCATTATAGAAACACAAATTGCGCTCGCTAATTACCCTCGATGAATCTTTAGAACTAACACGTCACGCCACACTTTCAGAGTGACGTTTCTTTGCTTTGACGTAATAGATTGCACAAGGCTTTTGAAGAGATCGAGGTTCCAAAACAAGCGTCTTCAATTTGGCTGCCTCGAATGCAGGACATTTTCAGTCAAATACACTTAAGTACAGTATGTAGGATAAACAGAATACTACATGGCTTGCTGTTTCGTACCAGATTTACACTCGTTGCTTTTTCAAATAGTGAACAGCTCGCTTTCGCTCGCAGTTCAATATTTAAAAAAACAACTCGTGTAAATCTGGTACGACACAGCAAGCCATGTAGTATTCTCTATATCGATTTATTACTTAATAGATACCAGGGACTAAAGAGTACATAGAGACGCTTCATTCTTCTTTGCACTGCGGTGCGCAAGTGAGACCGGCCGCCAGGGCGCGAAAAAAGAGCAACTCCCTGCCGCACAAGGAAGTTCGCGTATAGCGGCTGCTGTCGGCTGTGTTTATATCACGTTTGTATCAACATACTATCTGTTCTGTCCGGCTGACAGTGCTGCAAAAAGTAACTGAATGAAAAAAATATGTTTGGTTTGTGAACATCCTTTTTTAAATGATAATATAAACACCACAGAAAATGGTGTACATTAAAATTAAATCAAATTTACTTAGGCAATACCCGCTGCATCGCTGTAGTTATGCAAACATGATTTAAATCAGTGTCTTTTTGTGAACTAACCGTCGTTATTTTTGTGTGTTTTAGTCAAATACAAATACATACTGTATATACATGGTCAGTTAAGCCTGAGAAAATATTGTCAGAAATAAATCGTTAACAAAATAGTTCCCTGTTAAATCGGTAACTAAGGCATTGAGTCAACTTTGCGTTGTCCCAGCACCCCGAAACTGATATGGGTAGTCAATTGCACGGAGCTAAGAAATCATCATGTAAGGAAAACTGTAAAATACAGCAACTTAAACAACATTCTTGGGACCAAGCTGACTTTAATTAAAGAATCTTGATCGATTGATGATTGTCTTATTTCTTATCAGTTGCTTCTTTCTTGTTCAGAAAGCTCTCTCTCTCTCTCTCTCTATCTCTCTCTCTCTTTCTCTCTCTCTCTTTCTCTCTCTCTCTCTCTCTCTCTCTCTCTCTGAGTCAGTTACACACACACACACACACACACACACACACATACACACACACCCACACACACACACAAAGACCATGCCCCGCTGTGTTTTCTTTATGGTGCGGCTATGGTTGTGCTGCACGATATCGCTACTGCTGTGGAAAGCGAAAGTAGGTTTTTACATTTTTCCGCGTGGTGGCGCCACAGGGCTACCTGTTTCAATTTTCAGCGCCGTATGAAGCGTCTCTGTGTACTCTACAGTCTCTGTAGATACTAATTCGTATCACCTATATCACTTGCATTCCTTTCAGTGCCGGACAGGGAGGTCAAAACAGCTACCAAGACTGCAGTGCAGTCATTGGGCGGAAAAGCTGCAGTCAACACAGCTACCATGCCTACAGTGCACTCATTGGATGTAAAAGCTACAGTCAACACAGCTACCATGACTATAGTGCAGTCATTGGTCGGAAAAGCTGCAGTCAACACAGCGACCATGCCCACAGTGCAGTCATTGGACGGAAAAGCTGCAGTTAATGGGCACAGCAATGCCTGGCTCAAACCAGAGATTCAGACACCAGAAATACAGACTGCAGTCGACAATTCCAGTCATACTTGGCTGAAACAAGAAATACAGACACTAGAAACACAGCCTGCAGTCAACACTCACAGTGATACCTGGCTGAAACAAGAGATACAGACACCAGAAACACAGACTGCAGTCGACACTCATAGCGATACCTGGCTGAAACAAGAGATACAGACACCAGAAAAACAGACTGCAGTCGACACTCATAGCGATACCTGGCTGAAACAAGAGATACAGAAACCAGAAAAACAGACTGCAGTCGACAATTTCAGCGATACTTGGCTGAACCAAGAGATACAGACACCAGAAACACAGACTGCAGTCGACACTCATAGCGATATCTGGCTAAACCAAGAGATACAGAAACCAGAAATACAGACTGCAGTCAACACTCATTGTGATACTTGGCTGAAACGAGGGAGATGGATAACAGAAACTCAAAGCATGGGTAGATTAGAACTAAATGAGAGACATGAAACAGATCCAGTTCCAATGTCTGACACCACATTCCCGTGTTCAGGTCACAAGATTAAGCAGGTTTTGATTACAACACATACAGGGAAGAAAAAGCATGCATGCAATGAGTGTGGTGCCAGGTTTTTACGGTCTGGTGATTTGAAGCGACACATGTCAACACATACGAGAAAGAACAAGTATGAGTGTACTGAGTGTGATGCTAGTTTCAAACTGTCTTCTTATTTAAAGAAACACATGGTAACACATTCAGGAGAGAAAAACCATGCATGCAGTGAGTGTGGTGCCAGGTTTTTACGGTCTGGTGATTTGAAGCGACACATGTCAACACATACAGGGGAGAAAAAGCATGCATGCAATGAGTGTGGTGCCAGGTTTTTACGGTCTGGTGATGTGAAGCGACACATGTCAACACATACGAGAGAGAACAAGTATGAGTGTACTGAGTGTGATGCTAGTTTCAAACTGTCTTCTTATTTGAAGCAACACATGTTCACACATACAGGGGAGAAAAAGCATGCATGCAATGAGTGTAGTGCCATGTTTTTATTGTGTGGTAATTTGAAGCAACACATGTTAACACATACAGGGGAGAAAAAGCATGCATGCAATGAGTGTGGTGCCAGGTTTTTCCAATCTCGTTCTTTGAAGCAACACATGTTAACACATACAGGGGAGAAAAAGCATGCATGCAATGAGTGTTGTGCCATGTTTTTACGGTCTGGTGATTTGAAGCGACACATGTCAAGACATACAGGGGAAAAGAAGCATGCATGCAATGAGTGTGGTGCCAGGTTTATACGGTCTAATGATTTGAAGCAACACATGTTAACACATACAGGGGAGAAAAAGCATGCATGCAATGAGTGTGGTGCCAGGTATTTCCAGTCCGGTTCTTTGAAGAAACACATGTTAACACATACAGGGGAGAAAAAGCATGCATGCAATGAGTGTAGTGCCATGTTTTTACGGTCTAGTGATTTGAAGCAACACATGTTAATACATACAAGGGAGAAAAAGCATGCATGCAATGAGTGTGGTGACATGTTTTCACGGCCTGGTGATTTGAAGCAACACATGTTCAAACATACAAGGGAGGAAAAGCATGCATGCAATGAGTGTGGTGCCAGGTTTTTACGGTCTGGTCATTTAAAGCAACACATGTTAACACATACGGGAGAGAAAAAGTATGAGTGTACTGAGTGTGATGCTAGTTTCAAACGGTCTTTTTATTTGAAGCAACACATGTTAACACATACAGGGGAGAAAAAGCATGCATGCAATGAGTGTAGTGCCATGTTTTTACGGTCTGGTGATTTGAAGCAACACATGTTAATACATACAAGGGAGAAAAAGCATGCATGCAATGAGTGTGGTGACATGTTTTCACGGCCTGGTGATTTGAAGCAACACATGTTTAAACATACAAGGGAGAAAAAGCATGCATGCAATGAGTGTGGTGCCAGGTTTTTACGGTCTGGTCATTTAAAGCAACACATGTTAACACATACGGGAGACAAAAAGTATGAGTGTACTGAGTGTGATGCTAGTTTCAAACTGTCTTCTTATTTGAAGCAACACATGTTAACACATTCAGGAGAGAAAAACCATGCATGCAGTGAGTGTGGTGCCAGGTTTTTACGGTCTAGTGATTTGAAGCGACACATGTCAACACATACGAGAGAGAACAAGTATGAGTGTACTGAGTGATGCTAGTTTCAAACTGTCGTCTTATTTGAAGCAACACATGTTAACACATTTTGGAGAGAAAAAGTCAAGCAGTATGTAAGAAATGTTAAGTCCTTTGTACTGGAAACTTGCATTCTCTCAGTAAGGTCATATATTGTACTACGTTGCAAGCCCCTGGAGCAATTTTTTTATTAGTGCTTTTGTGAGCAAGAAACAATTAACAAGTGGTTCTATCCCATCTCCCCCCTTTCCCCGTCGCAATATAACCTTGAACGGTTGAAAACGACGTTAAACACCAAATAAAGAAAGAAAGAAAGGAGAGAAAAACCATGCATGCAATGAGTGTGGTGCTAGGCTTTTACGGTCAGGTAATTTGAAGCGACAAATGTTAACACATACAGGAGAGAAAAACCATTTCGGTACAGAGTGTAATGCCACGTTTTAGAGAAGAATCAATGTTGTTGCCGTTTTCTGATTGGAGTCAAGCGACACATGTTTACACATACAGGGTAGAAAAAGCCTGTATGCAGCGATTGTCGTCGCGATATAACCTTCGTGGTTGAAAACGACGTTAAACACCAAATAAAGAAAGAATGCAGCGATTGTGGTGCCAGGTTCTTGCAATATGGTTCTTTGAAGCAACAACATGTTAACACATACAGAGGAGAAAAAGCATATACTCTGTCCATCATAGAAACAAAATCATCAATCCACCTTGACGTTTCAGCAGGGTAACGACACACCCCAGCCAGCATGATTCTGCGTGACGCATGCGTTATTTCTGCGTTTTTTACTCATTATATATTAAACTCGCACAGTCTCTCTGGGCTGCAGAGACAGCATTACGTCCCGTTACTGAGTAGGCTCTTGTCACTGCATGGTAATCTAGGCTCTTGAAACGTAATGAATAAGACCGAATATACATACGTGCCTAAGGCCGAAAATATACATTATCGTCCAAGGTCGAAAATATACATTGTGCAGAAGACCGAATATACATCGTCGCCTAACACCGAATATACACTTGCACCTAAGGTCGAAAATATACATTTTGACTTAGACCGAATATACATTGTCGCCTAAGACCGAATATACACTTGCGCACAGGGTCGAAAATATACATTTTGCCTAAGGCCGATAGAAACTAAGATCACAGTTTATCCGATAAGCGCACGTTTTCGTATTGCTAATAAACGCGCATGGTTAAAATAGATCCTAGATTAAAATGGATTTGTCCAATACCAAACCAATACGAAGGTCTGAAATAATGAATGATCATTTATTGAATTCATACTGTAGCGCATACAAACATAAATCTCTCTCTCTCTCTTGTACAATATAATAATGGAAAGTTTAAAAAAAATACATTAAATAGACCGCATGCGATCGAATCAGACATGTCATAAAGTAGCTCAGAAAAACATAAATCCACGAAGTTATGTCTCTCTGTCAGCCTGACAACGTGGACATCACACATTCGATGACCGACTACGAGCTGGGACTCATGAACGCGTGTGGATCCGTTTTTGAATGTCCGACTCGAGGATGTTGGTTTCATTACTCGCAGGCTATCATGAAGAGAGTCAAGAAGATCGGCTTGATCACAGCGTACAAACGCAACGCCGATCTGAAGCTTTTAGTGCAGAAGATGATGGCCATGCCGTTGCTACCTGCAGACCGGATTCTTACAGCATTTGAGATCCTGCACGTTGTCAGGCATGTGCCCCTTCATCTTGGATAGTGTCGCGACGTAAAGTTGTTCGGTTCTCATCGTCATCAGCGCGTAGAAGACGGGGAAGACGTGGTTGTCGCGCGCGAGGTGAAGCGTGAGCAGGGAATCAAACAGTGTCGGCGTGACATAGAAAGTGCCGTCCACGTAAATCGACCCGTTGTAGTCCTCGAATAATCCGTGAAGATCAGTGCGATTCCTGCTCCAACGTGAACGTAGTCACTGAAACAATTTAAAAATAACATTTTACATAGTGACCCAAACAAAAAGAAACATTTTTTTTTATATATATTTCAATTTCACTTCATTATGTTAAGCCTTCACAGAATGCGATAGTGACCCAAACAAAAGGAAAATGAACTTGAATATATAAAAAAAAATTCAATTCCAAAAAAATTCAATTCAACATGTTTTTTTATATTATTAAATTTGCCTTTGACTTTTATTAGGTTAAGCCTTCACAGAATGCAATAGTGACCCAAACAAAAGGAAACTCACAGATAGTTCAGCGTGAAGGCCTCTGCTCGCTGCTCGAGGACGTTGATCGCTTCATCGGGCGTCCTTGGCAGTGGAGGGAAGTTGAGTCGCCGCCTCTTCTGCATGGTACTCTCGATCGAACGGAAGTTGATGTTGCCGGTCATGCCTTCGGCCCTCGCTTCCTCGTCGAAAATCTCCCGCAACGAAGATGCTGTGCTCTCTGCTTTTAGCTTCATGGAAGCCTTGGCTGTAACAATAAAAAATAAATTATTAAAGACAGTTCATGGTTTAGTTTTGATGAAATTAATTGTTTCCCAACATCTTTTTTTTTAAACATCTTTATTCCATTTTTATTAGTTTGTGCAAATGTTCATAAAAAATAGGGCTGTCCCTGTGTGGTACAACATAAGTATCGTTTTTACTTTTAAATGCAAAATGTCCAAGAGCATTCTGAATTCCATTTAAAAAGAGAAATGTAGACGACAAGAAAGAATAAAAAATAAAAAAATCGATAAAATGGTCGAAGCATACGAACGCATTCGCATACCTCGCATATTCCTTTTATCATTCATTTCTTCTGAAATGAAACAGTCAGTAAGTTATATGTTTATATTAAAAAATAAAATAAAATAAATAGAATTTTTTTTGATGCACAAGACAAACGATTATATATATATATATAATTTTTTTTTAAATGATAATAAAATAATGATAAAAGAAACCTTGAGATTGACTGAGCGAGGTTCACAAAACATGTGTCCGCTCCACAGTTCGTGATTACGTACAAGAGGGGGAAAAACACACAAAAGCATCAATTCGTGGTTACCAGAGCAAAAACCAAACCATCTTAGTTAGTTAGTTAGCTATATTACCATCTCTTTCAAGAAAAACAGTTCACAGATTCGACAATACACAATGCAAAGTGTAAAGTTCGCAATTTCGTTATTTCGACATGTCGTGCACGAATCGCTATATTATGCTCTCTCTTTCGATTACATTATTAACCCTCACATACTGTTCTATAAAAACAGTTCACTTTCAATATATTATGTTGGAATATTCCCGCAGTGGGGCACTGCGGTTATGAAATTAAAGGCCCCTCCTGTTTTTGGAACCGCAGGAGCTTTCTAGTTTGCTGTTAGGTAGATTTTTGGTTCCTCTTTCCTGTCATGCTCTCTTTTTCTTCATGAATTCTTTTCTTTTTTCTGCCTTCTTGCTCATTCACCTGTATTTTTTCCAAAAATCTCTTCTCTTGCCGCTTGTCTCGCGATTCATGTATAGTTTAATCTGTTAGTGTTCTGATGTAAGTCCAGCAGTAGATAGGTTAAGCCTATTTTAACATACTGGAAACTGGTAATCTTCCAGTAGGTATTAATTTAGTTTTACTAAAGCCTGCTGGGACACAAGTAATGGGTTAGTGCATTTGTAAACAGGAATCGCTTGACAAGTGGCCCCCTTCATCCCCCCTTCCTCGTCCTGATATGGCTCTGCGTAGTCGGCTGGACGTTAAGCAACAAATAAACAAACAAACAAATGTTGGAATATATCATTGCATTGGAGAACTTACAAAATGGTAGTTGAATTTATTTATTTACCTTTCAATACGGCGAAATGCTGTTCTTGTAGCGCTGGATGCGTGTGGTCAGTCGTCGGCGTGCAGGTCCCGTTCCTGATCACCGCTTTGCCAGGGCAGGTCCGAGTTGTTCACTGGAGGTAGATGACATCCTCCGACGACTTGTTCCGCTTGTACTCAAAGTTGTTGTTGACGTACAGCTGAGATCCACGTCTGCGTCCTTCTAAGATGCGATACATGTTGATAGCTGAAGTAGTTGATAGCTGAAGTCAAACTGATACTGGTGTCAAATCTGCTGTGCTGGAAATCGCTGTTTTCAAATCGCTGTTTTCAAATCTGCTGTCATCTATGACGTGATGGGACATATATTGTTCATGATTCTCGTGTACATTTTTATTTGTACCTGTTTGTTGTTTGTGCCTGTTTGTTGTTCGTGCCTCATGTAATTTAACACACTAGTACCTGTTTGTTGTTTTATTGATGTTCGTGTTTTGGAATTCACGTGTTATTCACGTAGGGGAGGGTGGGGCAGGTAGGGTCAGGGGCAGGTTGGGTCACCTTGAATAACTCTCACAATTGAAAAGATATTCCCGTTTCGTTTCCGATCTATGTTTTTGAATGTCCCAGTGCGTCCCTATCGCCAATTTGTTTGAATGGTAGTGATGTGCAAGTATGGATCCGGTGGTTTCACCATGAAATTTGACAGTAAGTGACTTTTTTGACTCTCATACTTTTTGTTCTATACGTGGATTAACAGGGTGCTCATGGATGATATCTTTAGTATACACACCTGATTCATTTTAGAAGTGAATTGTGCTGTTTAAATTCGTATTTAAATTGAATCGAAACGTAACAGACCGATTTCTTTGTGCACCCTGTGCGGGGCAGGTAGGGTATGGGCAGGTTGGGTCAGTGACTCGACCTGCCCCGTCATTACCCAACCTGCCCCTTCTTTACATATAGAGAATACTACATGGCTTGCTGTGTCGTACCAGATTTACACGAGTTTTTTTAATCCAAGCGGAGCGCGGGCGAAGCCCGCGCGTAGCGAGGTAGTTTTTTTTTTCATCTCCCAGCACTGAACATTTTTTTGCCAAGTGGTGTCTGTCTGTGAACATTGTTCTAGAATTCATCTTTTAGCACAATATTAGCGACACTGTTTGGACAATTCTATTAAAATTAGGCGTACAAACTGATTTTGTTTCGGGGAATCCTCTCAGAGGATCAGAATTTTCATATAATATCATCGGAAGCTGTTACAACGGGAAAATGTGAAACTTTTGTCACTTTTTAACATGGAATTTCATCTTTGAGCGTTTCAAGCGGACTTTAATAAAATAGTTATTTGCGAATTAAGCAGCGGAAGACACTCACCGGTTCAACATGTGTATGGTCATTAAACCTCAAAACATTTCAGTAAGTGGTTTAGACAAACACCTCCGACATGTGAGGGTGACTGGTTTGTAGCTGAAGAGTTTTTTTCTAAAGTGTGTTCTAAATACAAATGACGTACTGGTAATGATGTAATGAGTTGTTCTAATCTTGTTCTTGGAACTCTTGCTGTTCCAAGCTTGTTCTTAGCAAGTCTTGGTGACGAGAACAAAGACTATCAATGAAATCTTTAGAAATAACCTCTGACAACGACGACGATGACGACGACGACGACGACGATAACAACAACAACAACAAATGACATCGACGACGACGACGACAACAACAACAACAACAACAACAACAACAACAACAACAAAAACAACAACACGAGAACAACAACAATCACGACAACGAACATGACAACAACAACACCAACAACTACGACGACAACTACAACGACTGGGTTATGATGACATCACCAATGATTTATCAAATGTTCAGTGTCAAGGCTGTTAAAAAATCGTTAAATCCTATTTCTTCACTGATTCTTATGAAATTTTAAAGGTAGGTTTGTTGTCCCCAACTTATTTTCACTCCATACTTTTCCAGAAGAAAAACATAATTTTGGCAGTTAAAAACCGTTAAATTTCAATTCTTCACCGATATTTATGAAATTTTGTGGGTAGGTTCGTTGTCCCCAACTGATTTTCACTCTATACTTTTCCAGAAGAAAGACATAATTTTGGCAGTTAAAAAACGTTAAATTTCAATTCTTCACCTATCTTTATGAAATTTAGTGGGTGGGTCCGTTGTCCCAAACTGAATTTTAAGACATACTTTTCCAGACAAAAAAACTTATTTTTGGCAGTTAAAAACTGTTAAATCTCAATTCTTCATCGATATTTATGAAATTTTGTGGGTAGGTTCGTTGTCCCCAACTGATTTTCACTCCATACTTTTCCAGAAGAAAAACATAATTTTGGCAGTTAAAAACCGTTACATTTAAATTTTCACCTATCTTTATGAAATTTAGTGGGTGGGTCCGTTGTCCCAAACTGAATTTCAAGACAAACTATTCCAGTCAAAAAAACTTATTTTTGGCAGTTAAAAACCGTTAAGTCTCAATTCTACACCGATATTTATGACATTTTGTGGGTAGGTTTGTTGTCAGATTTGACATGATGGCAGAATTGAAAGTGTGAGATATCCTGATGTTTCACAATTTATGCTGCATAATTCAGCCCCATAGGCGCTTGAATTTTAGGTGGAGTTGGGTTTTTTTTCAGCCCAAACCAGTAACCCCCACATGGTTTTCATGTCCCTTTCTGAGAGACTTCAAGAAGTTTCAATTTGACGTCATGATTAGCCTGCCGCATTAGCAAGTATGAAAACACGTCATCGATGACACATTTTAAGACAGAGAGAGAGAGAGAGAGAGAGAGAGAGAATCATGTACACACAGATGGACGACTTCGCTTGGGGTATGTACTGCCCGGCAGTACACATCTACTTAATTTAATATTGAAGTGCGAGCGAAAGCCATGTAGTATTCTGTTTATCCTACATATTTTACTTACGTGTATTTAACTGAAAATGTCCTGCAGTCGAGGCATTGTAAAAGCTGGTTGGCCTTGAGACCTGGGTCAATGATCGGTACTTGCAATCTGAACACAGCTGCCTGTCCAGACACTGACCTTCTTACCCGGGGTCAATGACCGAGTTTTTATATGAGAGGAAAGTCTCTGAAGGATTGGTCAGCGCAGAATAAGATAAGAGAGGGGTTGAAGTGAATAGCGCAAAGAGGGGGGAGGGAGGGGGGGTAGTAGCTATTTTGACTGCTGATGCAATCGCCAGCGGCTCGTGGCACTGGAGGGGTGGTGACACGGTCAAGTGAGGCGGAGAGGGGTAGCTGCCTAGCCACTGTGTCTGGCCTTGATTGGTGGTAGTCCTGAGTCCTTCTCAAAGTGGGGAGGGATGAGTGGGCAGTAGAGAAGTGACAGACGACTTTGTGCTTCAGCGAAATTTGAACCCGCACGGCGGGCGATTTCAGCAGAATTTCGAACCCGCCCGACGCGATTTGAACCCGCCGGGGGCGATCGGGCGACCGCCAATATTCAGCCCTGTAAGCAGTGGAAAAACAGGTCCCTGCCAGACTTGCTTGACATGACCTCATTTACATGATATACACACGTGTGATTTGAACGATTATTATCTCACGAGTGTCTCTCTCACGTATGTAGGATAAATTTGTTATTGCATGAAATATGAATCATAGGTGAATTTGTTTGTATGTACGCGCGCGATTGTGTGTTGATGGGTGCGTGTATTTCATGTGTATGAGTTATAAATATTGTTTGTGTTACAGAATGACAGGTTTTGTTTATTGCAACAGCAACGGCACCATTTGTATTCAACCCTGACCTCTTATTTCAGTTATGTTTTTAATAACAACACGCACAGACATGCGAAGTTATGTTATTTTCCATTGATGTTTTTTAACATTATTTTTTGCTTCGTGTTTGTTTTTGGTAAGTTGTTACTATTGGCAATTTTCTTGTTCTTCTTTGTTTGGTTGGTTGTTTTCATATCTCAATTATATACACGGGTTAATTGTGGTATCGTTCAGCTAGTCAATTTATTAATTTACCTTTATTTTGGCAGGATAATAGCTGTTTTTCTCAAGTTGACCCAACCTTCCCCACAGGGGTACCCAACCTGCCCCGTGGTGGGGCAGGTTGGGTATTTTTGGTGACCTTTTTATTTATCGTTTATCTCTCATGATTAGAACGATTTATTTTCGAATGTTGAATTATTGTATTGCAAAAGGATTAAAGTTTTCTTAAAAAGTTGTTTGAAATGTTTTCACTGGTTAATCTTTGAATGAGAGTGAAAAAGGATTTTTTTGACCCTACCTGCCCCACCCTCCCCTAACTGTTTGCTGTTTGCCGCTATTGTTGTTCGTTGTTCATGATTCACGTGTCATTCACACACTTTAGTCGCTATGTATGTTATTGTATCCGTTGTTGTTCGTGCTTTGGGATTTTGCCCTTTCACGTGTATTCGATCAATTGCAACATATTTGCCGCTATTGAAATTCGTGCCAGAAATGTATTTTCGACCTCAGGCGACAAAGTATATTCGGTCTTGTCCGCAAATGTATATTCGGTCTTAGGCTGCAACGTATATTTTCTACCCACCGCTGCAATGTATATTCGGTCTTGTCCACAAATGTACATTCGGTCTTAGGCAAAATGTATATTCGGTCTTATCCGCAAATGTATAAACACTTTCATTCGACCTTAGGCGCATATGTATATTCGGTCTTGTCCGCAAATGTATATTCGGTCTTGTTCTGCTTCCCCCTATATTGATGTGATTGATTGTTGCAAAATGTTGATTCAAATTAAAGATGATTTCAGCCTTTGTAAAAAACTAACACTCTACTCTGAGAAAAAAAATCATTGTGTTCAAAATAGATCGAGACAGCAGCAACTAGCTAGCTTCATGCGCTGAGTTACGTAATTTTTAACGTTTCAGATCTTACATTTTACATCAACAAAAACACAACAAGAGTGTTCCGATATTACTTTTCACTGGTAACTATCGATTGTAATAAATTTTTTCTCTGTCTTAACTGATTATATATTGGCAATCTAGTGGCTGCTCCGCCTGGCTTCTGGCATTATGGGGTTTGTGCTAGGACTGGTTGGTCCGGTGTCAGAATAATGTGACTGGGTGAGACATGAGCCTGTGCTGCGACTTCTGTCTTGTGTGTGACGCACGTTAAATGTCAAAGCAGCACCGCCCTGATATGGCCCTTCGTGGTCGGCTGGGCGTTAAACAAACAAACAAACTGATTATATATTAACTCACACAGTCTCTCTGGGCTGCAGAGACAGCATTACGTCCCTTTACTGAGTAGGCTCTTGTCACTGCATGGTAATCTGGGCTCTTGAAACGTGATGTGCAAGTCTGTGCGCTGTATTGATGTGATTGATTGTTGCAAAATGTTGATTCAAATTAAAGATAATTTCAGCCTGTTGTAACAAACTAACACTCTACTCTGAGAAAAAAATTCATTGTGTTCAAAATAGATCGAGACAGCAGCAACTACCTAGCTGCATGCGCTGAGTGTCATTGAGAGAATTGTTACACAGTGTACCCCCCCCCCCACCCCCCTCCCCAATCAAGACTATGCTTCCCCTGTATAAGACCTTGCTTTTTCATATACCTTATTCATGACCTGTGAAAAGGGTATACTTTTTTTGTGCCAGTCGAAGGGTTGCCATTTCTAGAACGAGGCAGCTCGTTTCCGGAAATGCGGCGCTTTGTTGGAAATCAAATGAGGTTTCGGGAAATCCCGATTATTTTAACTCTGCCCCGGATTCTTACTTTGCGCCCAACAGTCACTTTTGTCCCATGATTGTACTGGACATAGTTTTTCATGCATGTGTTTTGCGCGCGCGTGAGTGCGTATGTTTGTGATAATGTATTATTGTGCAATTTGTTTTATGTAGTGCGTGTGTGTGCCCGTGCGTGTGTTTGTGATAATGTTTTACAGAGCAACGAGTTATTCATTGATATGTGTGTGATTGCACGTTAAATAATGTTATGTTGTCGTAGTTTTTTGATTGTACAGCGCTTTGAGCAGGGTTAAACCCTGGATATATGCGCTATAGAAATATTATGCATTATTATTTTGGTGCTCACGACAACACCAGATTTTGATTGGATTTTGTTGAAGTCATCGCTGCGATATTGCTTTGAATATCACCGCATTTTGCGACAGTCAAAACATCATGTTAGACCATGTGTGTGTGCGTGTGCGTGTGTGTGTAAGTGTGAGGTTTATGCGACTGTTTGCATGCGCTGTGATTATGAGCGTCAGTGATGATGCTTATTGCTTCAAATGCTCATGTTATAAGTTAATCTTAGTAGTGTACTTATGTTTGATTATATGCTTAATGATTGTGTGTTTGTCTTATTAGAAAGGCGATGTGGTGCCAAAAGAAAAATTTCCTTGTTTGTGTAAAATGGAAATGGACATTAAAGTTGTCTTATCTTATCTTATCTTATGTTACGGACATGCTGTAACATGCAACACAAAGGTGTGTTTTAAGTTTCTAAGGGGCATAAACACCCCCCCCCCCCCCCGGAATTTTTTTCTTCTCCAAATAACCCCAAATGGAGCAATTTGGTTTCATCTCAGCTCCAAGTTTGCCATTAAAATCTGTTTTTAGAACCATTTTTGCCTCCCCTATTTATTTTTTCGGCAGAACAAAAACAATTTTGGCGAAAATATGCCTTTCGGCGGACAATTCCCATGCCTGGTGCGTGTTTAGTTGTTGTGTGTGTGCGTGTTTTGTTGATGTTGTGTGTGTGCGTGTTTTGTTGTTGTTTGTGCGTGTTTTGTTGTTGTGTGTGTGTGTGTGTGTGTGCATGTTTTGTTGGGTGTTTTGTTGTGTGTGTGTGCATGTTTTGCTGTGTGTGCGTGTTTTGTTGTGTTTATGAGTGTTTTGTTGTGTGTGCGTGTTTTGTTGTTGTTGTTTGCGCGTGTTTTGTTGTGTGTGTGCGTGTTTTGTTGTTGTGTTTGTGCGTGTTTTGTTGTTGTTGTTTGTGTGTGTTTTGTTGTTGTTTGTGTGTGTTTTGTTGTTGTGTGTGTGCGTGTTTTGTTATTGTGTGTGTGCGTGTTTTGTTGTTGTGTGTGTGCGTGTTTTGTTGTTGTTGTGTGTTTTGTTGTGTGTGTGCGTGTTTTGTTGTTGTGTGTGTGCGTGTTTTGTTGTTGTGTGTGTGCGTGTTTTGTTGTTGTGTGTGCGTGTTTTGTTGTTGATGAGGCCTCTGTGGAGGAAGGCGTGCCGCCGAAAGCAACTAACTTTAAGTGTTCACACACACACGCGGGCACACCCTGATCATAGCAGTCAAACCGACTGACACATTCGCACGCACACACACACATACTCACAATCATACACACACACACATTCACACACACACACACACACTGTGCCGTGACACACTCACACACACAGACACACCGTGCCCGACACACACAGACACATACCATGCTGTGACACACACTTACACACACACACTGGTACACACACACACACACACACACACACCGGTACACACACACACACCGTGCCATGACAGACACACACTGGCACACACACTTCAGACGCTACATGATAGGATATATGTGATGACAATAATCCCAATTGTTGTTACACTTTTACAAAGACAGCTTCGATCAGTACATAACAAATTGAATGACAGACAGATGAACAGTTCAACTGGACATGGTTTTGTCTTTTCTTTCGTGATCATTGTATCTCATTGCTGGGAAGTGAGGGCACAGTGGCGCCCCCTTTTAAGACTTGAGAAAATCAGGGGAGGGGGGGGGGGGGAGGGGTCTTAAACCGGGAGATCTTATAAAGAGGCTTTCCCTGTAACTTCTTCCCAGTGGAAAGCTTGCAGCAACAACACTCCCATTTAACTCAGGTATCATCAGTCACCTCTGCTCCCAGCAGGATGACCGAGGTCTTTAAATCAACCTGCCACAGCAATGACAGTAGAATGGGACACGGATACCTGAATCACCACAGCAGGTTGACTGGTGTTTCACCCAGCCTGGATTGGAGCCCCTGACAATTCAGTCCAGTGAGCTACTGGACCACCGCCCTGTGGGCCAACAGTCTTGTAAGTTTACCAGGTAAATCTCTCTCCCTGTGCCACACCTGCACATTGTGTTCAGTGGGCACCTCCTTTTAAGACGCCCTCCATTTTAAGACCTTTTTTCAGATTTTCTGTTCTTAACCTGTGTAAATTTACATTCATTATAAGACTCCCTCCTTTTTAAGACCTGATTTTCTCAGATTCTTGAAGGTCTTAAAATGGAGGTTCCACTGTACTTTTTAATGTAACCTTCACTGATGGCTCTCAGGGAGGCAGGCACCCACTCAACCATTTACTGCCCAATCATTTCTGTGTTTTTCATGTCACAACTAAGAGACTGTAACCTTCACTGATGGCTCTCAGGGAGGCAGGCACCCACTCAACCATTTACTGCCCAATCATTTCTGTGTTTTTCATGTCACAACTAAGAGACTGTAACCTTCACTGATGGCTCTCAGGGAGGCAGGCACCCACTCAACCATTTACTGCCCAATCATTTCTGTGTTTTTCATGTCACAACTAAGAGACTGTAACCTTCACTGATGGCTCTCAGGGAGGCAGGCACCCACTCAACCATTTACTGCCCAATCATTTCTGTGTTTTTCATGTCACAACTAAGAGACTGTAACCTTCACTGATGGCTCTCAGGGAGGCAGGCACCCACTCAACCATTTACTGCACAATCATTTCTGTGTTTTTCATGTCACAACTAAGAGACTGTAACCTTCACTGATGGCTCTCAGGGAGGCAGGCACCCACTCAACCATTTACTGCCCAATCATTTCTGTGTTTTTCATGTCACAACTGTAAGAGACTGTAACCTTCACTGATGGCTCTCAGGGAGGCAGGCACCCACTCAACCATTTACTGCACAATCATTTCTGTGTTTTTCATGTCACAACTAAGAGACTGTAACCTTCACTGATGGCTCTCAGGGAGGCAGGCACCCACTCAACCATTTACTGCCCAATCATTTCTGTGTTTTTCATGTCACAACTAAGAGACTGTATTCTTCACGGATGTCTATCCGAATATTGCGATCATGAATATGGTGCACAAACTTAATAAACACGCAAATAAAAGAGTGTAGCCTAAGTGTCTGAAGCTCCAATACTTTTACACAATCCAAGCCATTCTATTCGTATGAATCACTGAAGGTTCCATAGGTCGCTGGCATTTATAGTGTTAGAGAATATACCTGAAGCTGACGACTGTCTGTCCAGTCTCTGCGTGTCGATTCTCCTCCCAACATCACCTTGACCTGTGTTCACATGACCTTCACCTTGACCAGTTCTCACATTACCTTCACCGTAACCAGTTCTCACATGACCTTCACCGTGACCTTGGGACTGAACATCAAAGCCTAGTGTTGTGGAATTTGTCAAAGAGTTTGACGTGAAAATGGTGGAACCTGTCGCAATCGTCGAGATAAATGGAGTCATTTTTCTCACAGTGTTAGATGACAAGAGCGGAGAATTGGCTGAAACGTCTAAGGAATTTGATGCTAAAGATGTGGGGTCTATGAGGTTTGGTGTTGAGCTAATACACGTCATAGGAGATGTTTCGGAAGTTAATGATAACATAGCAGCAGAACTTGCACTCTCGGCTGAAGAATTAGTTCGGCTAACTTGAGGGAGAGCTGTCAAAGGCTGAATCTGGACGTCAGTCTCTTTGTCTAATTTATCGAATTCTTCATTCATTCTCGCCTGCAGGATTTCTGGTGACGCTCCAGCGTGAAATTGTCGCGTAATTTCTTGCCGCACTTCACACAGCTCTGGCGTCGGAGACCGTAGTGCACAGTTCTCTTCAAGTGTACATGGTCATGGCGCTCTTCGCCAAGAAACCTTTGTCGCAGACGTCGCACTTGACTGTCTGCCGCACAACTTCGCCCGACGGATTGTGCTAGACCAGCAGGTGCTGTTTGAGGTAGTAGCTGTCGGTGAAGGTTTTGTGACAAAGGTCACAGCCGTAGTCTCGCCGCTTCATGTGAACGTTGCGTTTGTGCCGCTGTACGCTTTGTCGTAGCGAAAAGGATTGGAAGCAGATATCGCACGTGTACTTGTTGGGTGGTTTTAAAGGTCTTTTGTGTGTCGGTGAGAGAGGGTGTTCTTCTGGAACTGTTGGAAGGCGTTCCTTTGTTTTCTCTTTGTTGTCTAGTGTCTCTTTGTCTGCATGATCATTCTGTTTTCCCGGCCCGTCTAAACTCACCTCCTGCGAAAGTTCGCAATGTTTTTCATCAACTTCATCTTCAACGTACAGAACAATCTTCTTTTCTTTGCCGTCACACTTGTGAATGAGTCGCTTGTGGCGCTTCTTGGACTTTGGCGAGGAGAAAGGCTTGTCGCAAATTTCACAAGTAAATGTCCCGCTTCTGAAGCACTCCTTCCTCCGAGATACTGTAGAGAATGAGGGTGTTGCCCATAATTTGCCTGCCGCAGTCACATCAGACTTCTTATTGCTATCCGAGTCGCATACTTCCAGGGGTGAGTTTTTCCTCTCCAGTTTTTTTCGATGCACTCTGGACTTAAGGTGTTTATCCAACACTTGTTTACTGGTAAAGGTTTTGCAGCACACACCGCACGTAATGGCCGACTCCGGGGAATGTTTTCTCAAATGCAACTTCAGATATGTCGTGCTGGCAACAGCCTTCCCACACACCCAACACAGCACAGTTTTCGCCGGCGCTCGCCGCTTCCCTGAATGGGACGCGAGATGTTTTTTTAACGGGTTCAGCCCATGGTAACATTTCCCGCAAAGCTCGCAGAAGTATCGGTGCTTTCTGTCCACCTCGTGGGTGCGTCTGTGACAGTTGAGAGCAAACCGGTCGACGAAGGACGCTCCGCAGGCCTCGCAGCTGTACGGTCGCTCATTGGTGTGAGTCACATAGACGTGCCGCTGGAGACGAGACTCGGACTGAAAGATCGCGGGGCAAAGGCCGCAGACGAAGGGGCGCCAGTGACCAGGGCCTAGCATTGTAAGCCGTTCGGCTTACTTTATGCCGAAATAACATCTCCAGTACGCGGATTTCGATTTGGTGTACGCCGAAATGTAAAAACCTGTTATTCCCAAACGGTAAACCCAAACAGTCCCAGCTTTTGTTTTGTGCGCTGTTCGGTTCAATTCTCAATCGGTTTGACAGTTTGCTTGAGCACGCACTTCCTCTGGCATCGCACGAGCATGCTTTGTGCCGGTGTTTTGTGGCTCTAGACTTGAAATAATGTCTCGAAGCAACATTGTTGAACGTGGTCAGCCATTCAGTGACAAAGAATCCAGGTATTCCTGGAAGTGGGAATGGCACTTTCAGGCCAAATAACACAAGATTGTCAGTTTTCTTGTTTTCTGTCTGTGTTTTGCTTGTTGGTGAAGGCATAATTTAGTTGCTCAATCTTCTGGGGGGGGGGGGGGGGGTAATTTTAGGTAAAAAATCCCAAAAAATCTTCAAATTTTCTATAATCAGAGTTTTTTTCTATTTCACCACTATTTATATTTATATTTCTTCTTTTTTTTCCCCCACCAGGGGCCAGACCCCCGCCTTTGTAAGCTGAATTCACTTTTTCCAATGCTAGGCCCTGAGTGGCAGTGGACGTAACGAATGTGGCTGACCAGGCAATGGCGCTTGTCAAAAGATCGCCCACACACTTTGCAGATAAAGGCAATGTTGGCACAAAACTTAACCTGTGGCTGTTTCTGTGGAATGGGTAGGACTGTCTGCTGTCGCTGCTGCTGTCGTTTCTGTTGAATGGAGAGGATTTTCTGCTGTTGCTGCTTCTCACGTTTCTGCTGGTCTTGTTGCTGCTGTGGTTTCTGTTGGGTGGAGAGGATTTTATGCTTTGGCTGCTGATGTTGTGGTTTCTGTTGAGAGGAGATTTTCTGATGCTGCTGCTGTTTCTGCCCAGACGATAAGCTTTTCTGATGCTGCTGTTTCTGGCGATGGATATGCTTGTGATCTTTTGCAGGAGGCAGTGTCCAAGTCTTCCACTCCGAGGTAGATGCAGGTAGATTGTGTGGCCGCTGTGGTGAGATTAGTCTTGTCTCCGGCCTCTGGCCACTGTGATGGTTCATTGGTCTGGTCGGCGCAGTTGTCGTCATCACTGATGTCATCTCTGTTGTCGTCACTGATGCACGATTTCATCGATTTCCTTCGTCCTCGTCCCGGTCTTTTCAAGGGTCTCGTCTGCCGCTGGCCTGCCTCTCCTACAACAGGAACATGACCTTGTGTTGGTTATCAAATAACCAAAGGGAAGTAAGCGCTCTAAATGTATATGACATGTGTAATGGAGTAAGCGAGAGTAATACATAACCAATCTCCTGGCACCTGAGAGAATAACGAGAATTGAAATGAACAAGCGACTTTCATCCTCACAAAAGGATGATCGCAGCAAGCTCATATGTTCATCATTCTCCAAGGCACTCTAACTAACGCTTACGGTTAGTCATACACAAGAACCAGCTCAAGTTTATTCCCGGACATCGTCCTTAGATAAAGACTGGTTTTTAAAAGAACAAACGACGGGCGAAATGGCGCAGTGGTAAGACGTCAGGAGGTCGAGTTCGAATCCCGGTCGCTGCCGCCTGGTGGGTTAAGAGTGGAGATTTTTTCGATCTCCCAGGTCAACTTATGTGCAGACCTGCTGGTGACTTAACCCCCTTCGTGTGTTCACGCAAGCTCAAGACCAAGTGCGCACGGAAAAGATCGTGTAATCCATGTCGGAGTTAGGTGGGTTATGAAAACACGAAAATACCCAGCATGCCTACCCAACGAAAGCGGAGTGAAGATGACTATGCTCTCAGAGAATCGTGAGTTCGTGGCCAAAATGTTGAATCGTGGGATTTGTGGTCTGTGTGAAATAGGATCATTAGATAACCAAAGGGAAGTGTGGGTCCGTATAACTCTGGCTTACTCCATTACACATGTTGTATACATTTGGAGCGCTTACTTCCCTTTGGTTATTTGATCTCTTGACAGCGCTCATTCTTGTTTTCGTAAGCATGAAACTGCCTTCCCATGAAAGCTACCTGCTCCCTTCTACCGCAGTCATTTTTTGTAACATGTTTGCTGATATTCGCTGTACTGTAATGTAGAAACATAATTTGTGTGTTCATGTTTTCGTAACAAATTGTTGACTATAGCCTTGACCCACAAGTCAGCAGCGAATGTGATAAACGGGTTATCTCCCCTGAAAAGCGAAGCAAGCTTCGAAGATGGCGACGATGGAAAAGAGAAGAACTGTGAGCGAACTGCGAAAGGTGTGTGTGGGTGTGTGTGTGTGATGTGTGTCAGTGTGTGTGTATATGCGCGTGCTGTGTGTGATGTGTGTCAGTGTGTGTGTATGCGCGTGCTGTGTGTGTGTGTGGCTGTGCTTGCGTGAGCTTGTGTGTGTGTGTGAGAGAGAGAGAGAGAGAGAGAGAGCGATAGTGAGAGTAGAGTATGGTTGTTGGTGAAAGTTGAGTTGGACGCTGGGGTTGGGCGGGTGTGTGTGTCAGAGAGGGTTGTGTGTGTGGGGGGGGGTGGACTGCGTGTGTGTGTTTATTTGTGTGTGTGAGGGTTGTGTGTGTGTGTGTGTGTGTGGGGGGGGGGGGGGGTTGACTGCGTGTGTGGGTTTATTTGTGTGTGTGAGGCCGGGTTGTGTGTGTGTGTGTGTGTGGGGGACTGCGTGTGTGTGTTTATTTGTGTGTGGTGTGTGTGTGCCTTTCGCCTTGTATTGAGGAAATTAAACTGCGTTTGAGTATTATGTGTGTGTTTGCAAGCGTGCGTGTATGTTAGGCATATCTCAGTAGGTGTGTGTATGTGCGCGTACGTGCAATGTGTGTGCGTGCGCGCGTGTGTTTGTGTATGTATGTATGTATGTATGTGTGTGTGTGTGTGTGTGTGTGTGTGTGTGTGTGTGTGTGTGTGTGTGTGAGATAAACAAACTATCAAGAACAAAACAAAACTGAACAAACGAAATGTTTTCCCCCCAACTCTGATTATTGCTTGTTTCGGAGACGACTGTGATTTTGACTTTTTGAGTAAGCCTACACGAACACACAAGCTCAATACAGCCGGCAACAAGTTCGCCGGTCGGGGCAGTGAAATACTATTTCAAATAGATCTATTTCACTATGAATGTCAATGGATATAGGGCAACATACTTATTTTTTAAATCAGTGATTGATTAGATCGTCATATTTTTGTGACACTGAGACCAAACCATCAAAAAATTAGCAATAGGCCTTGAATCAAAGTCGTGCGAGATCTGACCTTGCTGCAAATGTACGTGTACGACTTGATTGTGTTGACGTTCAACTGGTAAGCTGGGCGATTGCAGGCTTTTATCCAGCGAAGGCAGCGATCTAGATGGTATGTTAGGCACACGCAGTCCACCCCCCCCCCCCACACACACACAACCCTCAATCTCTACACCCCCTCTCGTCAGCTTCGCTCCGCCGCCGACACTCGACTCTTCCGACTCCCCACAGTGCAAACAAAGACATGTGGCGAGAGGTCCTTCGCCTATCAAGCCCCTGTGACCTGGAATAGATTACCTCTGCCTCTCAGACACACAGATTCTCTCACTACATTCAAGACAAATCTCAAAACACACCTCTTTCAGCGCAAGTGATTTTCCCTCCAGCATCTCCCCACCCACCCCATCCCGCCCCACCTCACCCCCTACCTAGTGCCTAAAATAACGTGTATATATATTTTCTGCGCTTTGTGTCAGCACTGTTTGTGTGTGTGTAAATAGTATTGTTGACACGTTTTTATACAGTAGCCTTATGTGGTTCTTGTGCCTAGGCTGTGTATTGGATTGTCATTGTATGCCTGCATCATTAGTTGTCAGTAATTATTACATGTGCTGATTGTTCTCTTTGCCTGCGCGCGTATAGTATGTTGGTTATGATTGGTCATAGTATGTTTGTTTATGTTTGGTCGTTATCCTTGCCTGTGCGTGTATTGTATGTTTGGTCGTTTTCTTTGCCTGTGCATGTATAGTTTGTTGGTTATGTTTGGTCGGTTTCTTCGCCTGTGCGTGTATAGTATGCTTGGTCGATGTATGTATTGTAAAGCGCTAAGAGTAGACATTTTTCTAGAATAGCGCTATAAAAGTTTGCATTATTATTATTATTACATATGCTTTCCCGGTTTCACAAATGGGATGAATTTCACGCCAACACAGCGTTCAGGATACCTATCATCCGTTTTACATTGTCCCCAAGCACAGCGCTTGTTAGGCAGCATTTGTGTGTGTTTGCTTCCTAAAACAAGGGAAGTAACTCCCAGAGCCTCGATATGTGGATATGGTTAATTCCCACCTGCCTCACTGCAAGCACTCCCAGCTGCTCCAACTGCCTCAGACTCTTCCGTCTGAAAATAAAACAAGTTTGATGGTGCATTTCATGTGAATGAGCATGTGAACACACACACAGTGACACACACACACTGACACACACACAGTGACACACACACACTGACACGCACACAGTGACACACACACACTGACACACACACAGTGACACACACACACACAGTGACACACACACTGACACACACACAGTGACACACACACACACACACTGACACACACACAGTGACACACACACACACACAGTGACACACACACACACACACACACAGTGACACACACACACACACACACAGTGACACACACACATACAGTGACACACACACAGAGTGACACACACACACAGTGACACGCACAGACACACAGTGACACACACACAGTGACACGCACACACACACAGTGACACACACACACACACACACACAGTGACACACACACACATACAGTGATACACACACACATACAAAAACACCCTCACACACATGTGCGCACACACACACACACACACACACTACACACCCACACACACACAGGCACCCACACACACACACACCCTAAACACAAACTTAGTACTGTACTGCAGTGCAAGCCTGACGGCCAGACATCAACCAAAGGGTCTTTCCTGGCAAAATTGTATAGGCATAGATAAAAATGTCCACCAAAATACCCGTGTGACTTGGAATAATAGGCCGTGAAAAGTAGGATATGCGCCGAAATGGCTGCGATCTGCTGGCTGATGTGAATGCGTGATGTATTGTGTAAACAAATTCCATCTCACACGGCATTGAATACGTGCGCAATATGAATTGCATTAAAAACAATAAAAAATAAAAAATAAAAAAATCCCTGCGCTTAGAACTGTACCCACGGAATACGCGCGATATAAGCCTCATATTGATTGATTGATTGAAGCCTTATTTCAAAACCTGATTTTCTCAGATTGTTTGAGGTCCTATGAGAGAGGTTTCACTGTGCTGAGCGATCATTATCACAGACTCACCAGCTGACCAGCCTTATGGCTGTGGGTCACAGACGTTGGCTCAAGACACTGCCCAGCACTGTGACTGGTCTCGGGGGACGCAGACTTGACAAGTCAAGTCAAGTCAAGTTTTATTCCGATAAAACCCCGTGAGGGTACATGGAAAATTAAAAAACACAATAAAAACACATTTCATTCAACACCAAATAAAAGGAACTAAAACAAAAAGAAATCAGGCTATGTACAGAAAAGGGAGTTGAGGGGTGAGGGAGAGCAAAAACAATACAAGAAACAATTCAACAATAATAATAAATAATAATAATAATAATTGTCAGTAAGTACTGGTGTCACATGACTGATGTGAACCAGTTGATTGGCTAATGGCGATGCGCTTAAATCTGTTAGCGCACTCTTGGAGTGCGCTAACTTTTCCACAGAGCGTATTCTTACGCCCTTTGCCAAAGCGAGACTGTACTCTCATCCTCAGAATTAATTAATGACATGTAGCTTATATTCTCCACAATACCAAATGACCATAAATTCCCTGCTTCTCAATTAAAGCAGAAGTGGGTTTTTTTTCTGACAGATTGCATGTGCCTATGCCACAGTGGCACTGATCTAAAAATAGAAGCCGCTGTTTCATCTCATTTTCGCCGACTTGCATAGATTCTTCTCATAATATGCCGTGTTAGTGGCATGTAGCTTATCATCCACATTACCAAATGATGAGTTAGTATACAATTCCCAGCGGCTAACAGAAAACACAAGTGTTATTCCGATAACGTACACAGCATTTGGAAGACTGATTCGATCGACTCCAGCAGACTACACTGAAATACGACTGTATCAGTTCAGTAAATGAATGGTTTCCGAATTATTATTTCAAGGCAAGAACAATCGTAATCGAAAACGTGTAGGGTTCAGAACGTTCTTACTATATAATTATAAGACTGATTACAAGCCTGCCTTATTCGTGCAGACTCAGTGACAGTGCAGACTGCAGTGGTTCGATTGTTCTAGCCTAGCAGTAGCAGACGACATAAACCCCGCTCAGCAAATTAACATGTTGGGCAAATGTGAACGAAAAAACGATGGGGATATAATACGTGTAGGGTTCAGAGCATTCTTACCGTTCATATTTAGTATCAGACTCCCCGATGAGTGAAGATACAACACGAGATATATGCCACATTTATTTTGAAAATGTGCGAACAGTCGAGTTCTTCGTGGGGTAGTCAATTCAAGGGGAGTCACTCCGCACAGTCAATCCATCGACGCTCGACTGAAGGTTTCGAATCGCAAATAATGAAGAGCAGAGTCCTTTCTCAGAGTTCAAATGAGGTCTCTCTGAAAGATCATCACTGTTCAGCTTTAACACTACACTGGAATTTACCAACAGAAATTAAAATGCGTGTGACGAAAGCACGGCACACTTGAGACACCGGCCCACACAAAAGTAGATCTTACTGTACACGACCTGACCACACAGTTATGCCTATTCAAATGCGCGTAGCAAAGTGTGCGTTTGGAATCTTCTTTTTTCTATGGCGGTACTGACAATATCGTTATTGAAACAATCCCAGTGCACTAAGGGATTTATAGAGCAAATCTCGAAAATAATTATTGAACTCAGCGCTATGCGCTTCGTTCAATAATGAATTTTCTCGATTTGCTCTATAAATCCCTTAGTGCACTGGGATGTCTCAATAACTTAAATAATAATAATTGTCAGTAAGTACTGGTGTCGCATGACTGATGTCAACCAGTTGATTGGCTAATGGCGATGCGCTTAAATCTGTTAGCGCACTCTTGGAGTGCGCTAACTTTTCCACAGAGCGTATTCTTACGCCCTTTGCCAAAGCGAGACTGTACTCTCATCCTCAGAATTAATTAATGACATGTAGCTTATATTCTCCACAATACCAAATGACCATAAATTCCCTGCTTCTCAATTAAAGCAGAAGTGGGTTTTTTTCTGACAGATTGCATGTGCCTGTGCCAGTGCCAGTGATCTAAAACTAGAAGCCGCTGTGTTTCATCTCATTTTCGCCGACTTGCATAGATTCTTCTCATAATATGCCGTGTTAGTGGCATGTAGCTTATCATCCACATTTCCAAATGATGAGTTAGTATACAATTCCCAGCGGCTAACAGAAAACACAAGTGTTATTCCGATAACGTACACAGCATTTGGAAGACTGATTCGATCGACTCTAGCAGACTACACTGAAATACGACTGCATCAGTTCAGTAAATGAATGGTTTCCGAATTATTATTTCAAGGCAAGAACAATCGTAATCGAAAACGTGTAGGGTTCAGAACGTTCTTACCATATAATTATAAGACTTATTACCAGCCTGCCTTATTCGTGCAGACTCAGTGACAGTGCAGACTGCAGTGGTTCGATTGTTCTTGCCTAGCAGTAGCAGACGACATAAACCCCGCTCAGCAAATTAACATGTTGGGCAAATGTGAACGAAAAAACGATGGGGATATAATACGTGTAGGGTTCAGAGCATTCTTACCGTTCATATTTAGTATCAGACTCCCCGATGAGTGAAGATACAACACGAGATATATGCCACATTTATTTTGAAAATGTGCGAACAGTCGAGTACTTCGTGGGGTAGTCAATTCAAGGGGAGTCACTCCGCACAGTCAATCCATCGACGCTCGACTGAAGGTTTCGAATCGCAAATAATGAAGAGCAGAGTCCTTTCTCAGAGTTCAAATGAGGTCTCTCTGAAAGATCATCACTGTTCAGCTTTAACACTACACTGGAATTTACCAACAGAAATTAAAATGCGTGTGACGAAAGCACGACACACTTGAGACACCGGCCCACACAAAAGTAGATCTTACTGTACACGACCTGACCACACAGTTATACCTATTCAAATGCGCGTAGCAAAGTGTGCGTTTGGAATCTTCTTTTTTCTATGGCGGTACTGACAATATCGTTATTGAAACAATCCCAGTGCACTAAGGGATTTATAGAGCAAATCTCGAAAATAATTATTGAACTCAGCGCTATGCGCTTCGTTCAATAATGAATTTTCTCGATTTGCTCTATAAATCCCTTAGTGCACTGGGATGTCTCAATAACTTAAATAATAATAATAATAATAATAATAATAATAATAATAATAATAATAATAATAATAAAACACACAAAGTAATTACATACATTTCTTTACTATGGGAAATGGGGGGAAGGGGGAGGGGGGTGATGGGTGAGTTAACATAAGGACAAAAATACTATTACAAACAACACAAAACAGATAACGGAGTATAAAGCTAAAAGAGAATTAAATTTTACTCGCTTCTCAAACAGTCCATGACAAGTGTCATGAACTTTGCGAGTTTTAGCAATAAACTCTTTTTTGTAGTGGAAAAAAGCTCTCTGAATTTAACTGAATTGGGGCGGGCATAATAATAGCACCGTAACAACTGTTTTCTATAATTGGTAAAAAAAGGACATACAAAAATATAATGCTGGTCACAGCACACTGATTCCATTCCCCATCAGTGTCACCGGCCCCTGGCGGTGAGGAGGGGGAGGAGAAGGCGGTGACATTTCGGTGAATGTCTTTTGACATGTCTTCAGCTTGAGCAGTCAACAAAGCTGGACATCTCCCCTTTGTTGATGTCTGGCCGTCAGACCCTGAAATAGAGATATATGGACATGTTAAAGACCAAATCTTCTTCTTCTTCTTTCTTCATGAGCTGAAACTCCCACGTTCACTAATGTTTTTGCATGAGTGGGTTTTTACCCCGCCATTCAGGCAGCATACGCCGATGATTTCGGAGGAAGCATGCTGGGTATTTTCGTGTTTCTATAACACACCAAACTCTGACATAGATTACAGGATCTTTTCCGTGCACACTTGGTCTTGTGCTTGCATGTACACACGAAGGGAGGTAAGGCACTAGCAGGTCTGCACATAAGTTGATACATTTTTTAAAAAATGATTTAGAAAGCAGGAACATTAATTATAATATCCATTAGAGAATGGCTGCAGTGATACTTTTCACGATTGAACAAATTGTTTTCTGACCTATATCCTGACCGGGACACAGAGTGAGAAGCAGAAATGAGTACCAAGACTCACAAGAAAGAAGTAACTGTTGCATACTTGTGATGGTTTGTTTAACACTTTCTACCCCACCTATGTTGACCACATTTTTTTAAGCCCAGACCAGCTGTGCTGCAGCAGGTCACTCAGAATTGTAGTAACTGTGCATCAACACGCTGGAATGCAGGTAATAGATAGACGTTACAGGAAGCGACTGAAGCTAACAGTCTGAGCGGATATATCCGTACCTGGTCATATAGACAATATGAGTGGGTACGGATATATCCGTACCTGGGAGACAATGAGTTAAGACTTACAAAAATCTGAAAAAAATAGGTCTTTAAAAGGAGGGAGTCTTAAAATGGGGGTCCATTTGCAGAGGTCATGAACAGAATGTCTGAGAAAACAGAGTCTTAAAATTGAGGAAGTCTTAAATTGGGGGGTCTTATACCAGGGGTTCCACTGTAGTAGCACACCGTTCTGACCTGGAATGGAGGACTGTGAGCGTCTGGTTTTGCAAGCATCACACACTGGGCTGAGCGGGCTGCGGCAGAAGACGCACACAACCTGGCGCTCGTCTCTTTCCTTGGTAGCCAGGTACCTGCACACATATTTTTTTCCACCATTCAAGGTTATATCGCGACGGGGAAAGGGGGGGATGGGATAGAGCCACTTGTCAATTGTTTCTTGTTTACAAAAGCACTAATCAAAACTTTGCTCCAGGGGCTTGCAACGTAGTACAATATATGACCTTACTGGGAGAATGCAAGTTTCCAGTACAAAGAACTTAACATTTCTTACATACTGCTTGACTAAAATCTTTACAAAAATTGACTATATTCTATACAAGAAACACTTAACAAGGGTAAAAGGAGAAACAGAATCCGTTAGTCGCCTCTTATGACCTTATTTTCTCAAGTGTTAAAGGGGGCGCCACTGTGCCCTCACTTCTGGTTCTGGTTCTGGTGTGGTACGTCGCAGGAGCCAAGTTGACTATATATGCGGCGAGACTGGTGGGCGCAGCGGCCTAAAAAGAGGAGGAGGGAGGAGGGAGGTTTCCTACAGCAGTAGAAAAGGCTTTTGCTAATGTGCAGCCTATCACCTCCTCGCTTAGATGGTTCCACTCCTGAGCTGTCTTTACAAAACATGAGTGTCTGAACAGTTCAGTTCGGCAGTGTGGTATGGTTAGGCCTTTAGAGTTGTTAATTGATGGCCTGCCTCTCGATCACATTGTTGGAACTGTAGTCGCTAAACTGTGTTGGCTTCACCCTCCTGCGGGTCTGTTTTGCAGGGGTGAGGAAGTTTTCGGGGGGGAGTGCTGGTATCTGCCCTGTGGATATTTTGAACAGTGTTGCAAGTCTATGTTGGCGCCGTCGTTCTTGGAGTGTTGTGAGCTCGAGGTCCTTTAGCATCTTGGTGACAGAGCCAGGCTCTCTAGACTTATAGTCCTTGGTGATGAACCTGGCTGCTCTGTGTTGTACGCGCTCTAGTCGTTCAATGTCTTGCTTCAGGTGGGGATCCCACACAACTGCAGCATACTCTAGGGTTGATCGTACCAGGGCAATGTATGCTGTGCGTCTGCAGGTCTGTGGGCAGTTCCGTAGATTTCGGCGGAGGAATCCAAGAGTTGATGATGTTCTGTTGCTGGTGGTCGTCACATGTGGTGACCACTTTAGGTCGGATGAAATTTGGACACCGAGATAGGGGCTCTTGTCAACTTGCTTGATCATGAGGATTGTTCCATCAAGGTTGTAGAAGAAGTTGGAACTGGGCTTTGAACTAAGGATGTAGCACTTCTTTGCGTTGAATTTCATCCCCCATTTATGTGCCCACTGCTCCAGTTGTCTGAGGTCCTCTTGGAGAGTGAGGTGGTCCCGGAAGGTAGTATCTCTCTGTATAGTAGGCAGTCGTCTGCGAAAAGTCGTACCGTTGATTTCACAGACTGTGGTAGGTCATTGAGATACAATGATCATGAAAGAAAAGACAAAACCATGTCCAGTTGAACTGTTCATCTGTCTGTCATTCAATTTGTTATGTACTGATCGAAGCTGTCTTTGTAAAAGTGTAACAACAACTGGGATTATTGTCATGACATATATCATATCATGTAGCGTCTCAAGTGTGTGTGCCAGTGTGTGTGTTTCACGGCATGTGTGTGTCATGGCACAGTATGTGTCTGTGTGTGTCACGGAACAGTGTGTCTGTGTGTGTCACAGCACGGTGTGTCTGTGTGTGTCACGGCACTGTGTGTGATTGTGAGTGTGTGTATGTGTGATTGTGTGTGTGTTAGTCGGTTTGACTGCTATGATCAGGGTATGCCCGTGTGTGTGTGTGTGTGTGTGTGTGTGAACACTTAAAATTAGTTGCTTTCGGCAGCACGCCTTCCTCCACAGAGGCCTCAGCAACAACAAAACACGCACACACACACACACACAACAATACATGCACACACACAACAACACACGCACACACACAACAACAAAACATGCGCACACACACAACACACACACAACACACGCACACACACAACAACAAAACACTCATACACACAACAACAAAACACACACACAACAACACACACACACAATAACAAAACACTCATACACACAACAACAAAACACACACAACACACGCACACACAACAACAAAACACGCACACACAACAACAAAACACGCACACACACAATAACAAAACTCATACACACAACAACTAAACATACACACAACATACAGTTTTAGCAGAAATAGGAAGATTTCCTTTAGGACTAAACATGTTATCACAAAGCATATCGTATTGGGCACATATTTTGAAAACGGAGAATAAATCACTTATTCATCAAATATATGAAGAAATGTTAAACCAAGCGCCAAAAAATCCGTGGCTAACTTTCATCAAAGAGCTTTTGTACAAAATAGGTTTTAAACATGTATGGCTTAATCAATATACATTTGACATCGGTAAACTACAAAACGCCATACAAGAAAAGTTAAGGATTAACTACATAAAGTTTTGGGAGAAAATTAAATGTGAAGGTCGTCCAAGGCTGAAATTTTATTCCTCTGTAAGCAAGACATACGAAGTTCAGCCATACCTTATAAGCATTACGAATATCAAGCATAGACATTTACTGAGTAAATTAAGGACAAGTACACACTCTTTAAAAATTGAAACTGGAAGACATAATAACATACCAAGAGAAAATCGTTTATGTAATAAATGTAACGTTATTGAAGATGAAATTCACTTCCTAGACGGATGTCAAAAGTTCACTGAACTGCGAAATGATTTTATAAAGGATCTATCAAATATAGATATAAAGTATTCCAACAATAAACCTAGTGAAGTATTTTGCGAAGACAGAATACAAATTCGTCTAGGAAAATTTATTTCAGATTGTTTTAATCGCTCTTTGTGTCAATAACCAATTTGGTTCCGACAATAAAATATATTCTATTCTATTCTATTCTATTCTATTCTATTCACACAACAACAAAACACGCACACACACAACAAAACACGCACACACAACAACAACAACAATACACGCACACACACAACAACACACTCATACACACAAGAAAACACGAACACACACAACAACAAAACACGCACACACACAACAACAAAACACGCACACACACAACAACAACACACTCATGCACCCAAGAAAACACGCACACACAACAACAAAACTCATACACACAACAACAAAACACGCACACACACAACAACAACACACTCATGCACACAAAAAACACGCACACACAACAACACAACTCATACACACAACAACAAAACACGCACACACACAACAACAAAACACACACACACACATCAACAAAACACACACACACAATAACAAAACACGCACACACACAACAAAACAGCATACACACAAGAAAACACGAACACACACAACAACAAAACACGCACACACACAACAACAAAACACACACACACACAACAACAACACACTCATGCACCCAAGAAAACACGCACACACAACAACAAAACTCATACACACAACAACAAAACACGCACACACACAACAAAACACACACACACACAACAACAAAACACACACACACAACAACAAAACACGCACACACACAACAACAACAAAACACACACACACACACAACAAAACACGCACACACACAACAAAACATGCACACACACAACAACAAAACACGCACACACACAACAACAACAACAAAACACGCACAAACAACACCAACAAAACACGCACACACACAACAACAAAACTCGCACACACACAACAACAAAACACGCACACACAACAACAAAACACGCACAAACACAACAACTACAAAACACGCACACACAACAACAACAAAACACGCACCATGCACAAACAACAACTACAAAAGACGCACAGACAACAACAAAACACGCACACACACAACAACAAAACACTCATACACACAACAAAACACGCACACACACAACAACAAAACTCATACAACAACAATACTCATACACACAACAACAAAACACGCACACACACAACAACACACTCATGCACACAAAAAACACGCACACACACAACAAAACACGCACACACACAACAACAAAACACTCATACACACAAGAAAACACGCACACACACAACAACAAACTACGCACCAGGCAAGGGAATTGTCCGCGGAAAGGCAAATTTCCGCAGAAATTGTTTTTGTTCTGCCAAAAAAAATAAATAGGGGAGGCAAAAATGGTTCTTAAAAACAGATTTTAATGGCAAACTTGGAGCTCAGATGACATTGACACCAAATTGCACCATTTGGGTTATTTGGAGAAAAACAAATTCTGGGGGGGGGGGGGGGGGGTGGGGGGGGGTGGTTCATGCCCTCAGACCTTCAAACACACCTTTTCCGCACACATTTACCGTGAAATACATTTTCAAGCCTGGTTCGTTCCTGCTGGTCACTTTTGTCCCATGTACTGTACATAGTTTTTCCCGTATGTCAGTGTTTTGCGCGCGCGTGAGTGCGTATGTTTGTGATAATGTACTACATGTATTGTGCAATTTGTTTTATGTAGTGCGCGTGTGTGCCCGTGCGTGTGTTTGTGATAATGTTTTATTGAGGAATGTGAGGTTTTTTTTATTGTACAGCGCTTTGAGCAGGGTTAAACCCTGGATAATATGCGCTATAGAAATATTATGTAGTAGTAGTAGTAGTAGTAGTAAGGCTAGGCGCTTCGCGCCGTCGACTTTCCTATTACTTAAACATTTTCAGCCTTTTTCACTTTTTTCAATTCCCATGCCTGACGCACACACACAACAAAACAAAACAACATGGTTCAGTGTTACTTGTGTCATTCGGTTTATCACCGTCTGCATGTTTTTGTTTTTGTCCTGTTTGAATAAAGTGCAATACTTTTACAACCAAAGTGTAAATGTTAAGATGTTTACATAATGTGTGAATGATGATGCAGTTAAAAACTGATATTAAATGTAAATTAACCTGTGACAAGTCAGCAAAGTGCAATATCCAGGCATGAAACTCGCACACAATTTCCAAACATCATGCTTTCCTTTCCGACACATGATTCCATCCAGGTGAAAACAATGATGTGAACGCCAAAACATGGTGTGTGTTGTTTTTTACAAGCAAGCCTAACACCAACAAAACTTTCTTTCTTTCTTTATTTGGTGTTTAACGTCGTTTTCAACCACGAAAGTTATATCGCGACGGGGGAAGGGGGGGAGATGGGATAGAGCCACTTGTCACTTGTTTCTTGTTCACAAAATCACTAATCAAAAATTTGCTCCAGGGGCTTGCAACGTAGTACAATATATGACCTTACTGGGAGAATGCAAGTTTCCAGTACAAAGGACTTAACATTTCTTACATACTGCTTGACTAAAATCTTTACAAAAATTGACTATATTCTATACAAGAAACACTTAACAAGGGTAAAAGGAAAAACACAATCCGTCAGTCGCCTCTTACGACATGCTGGGGAGCATCGGGTAAATTCTTCCCCCTAACCCGCGGGGGGTACCAACAAAACATAAATAGGCATTTGAGCAAGCTGTAACACCAACAAAACATGTTTTTTATATATTTAAAAAAAAAATTTCATTTGGTGTTCAACGTCGTTTTCAACCACGAAGGTTATATCGCGACGGGGAAAGGGGGAGATGGGATAGAGCCACTTGTCAATTGTTTCTTGTGTAACACTCTTGACCCTTCAAGTTATATTTAGAAAAACCAATTATGTTAAGAAAGGGGGTAGGGGATATTATGTGTTAAATGAATAACACAAATACAGAAATATGTTTCAAACTTCTTTTATTCTCTTGAGTTTTCTTTTTCAACAAAACCCAACTTCCAAAAATCAAACACAATGACTAAAGAACAGTGTTAGACCTAAAGACCAAAATCTTAAAGTCAAAACCTTAAAACCAGTTAAAGAACTTAGTTAAAAAACCTAATTAAAAACCCTAAAAAACCCAGTGTTCGTAAGGTGCTTCACCAAAATCTAAGAACACAAACTACTCAGTCAGACATGAAATGTGAAACCCAGACAGGTTGGCTCTGAAATTAAACACAACGTTTCCTTATTAGCACACAACAAAACACAAATCATATTTACCAGATGTTACCAGAGGCTAGTAATTATGACTAATAATTACCACATAGTTACTGTGTTCAAACACACCACTATCTTTCTATCATTCCACATTATCAACTAGAAACAGCTGATATTTAGACATCATTTACTATTTACCAACTATAAACAGCAAAATCTTCTTCCTAACACAGGAGTAACATTATGCCTACTGTGATCAATCCCATCTTCATTGACAGAAACAGAAAGACTATATGTTATCCTACAAGACAGTGACTAACCATCTTTGTTCTTCTTTGTAACAATACCACACATCACATGTGTTCCACTCCACCATTGTTACAAACTCAAAACTAGCTACAAGAAGTGTCCATACATAATCACATTTATCTGCAGTGATAAACTGACCATTTTGACCAAACTTCTTCAATTCACAATGTCTAAATCACTTGGAATGAAATCTCACCTCAAACATCTCAAATAAAACACTAGTCACAAACACTTCTGTTCCATAAAACAGCAACAGCCAACTTTCCAACTATGCGATGCGCTTTCGGTTATTCCCGCGCATGCGCAAAACTTTCTTTTACTTCAAATTATAATTCAAAACCAAATTTCTTTACAAAACCTAAACCCTATTCAAGTTTTAACTTCAAAACATCAGTAACACACTTATCTTTCCGTCTATGCACTTCATACACTAACTACAACCAAAAATACAAATATTCTGCACCATTTCTGTGACCGGTGCTTCTGTCAAAACCCCACCACATTGTCAAATTTCAAATATTTCAATTTCGGAACAGGTTTACAAAAATAACCACTCCAATTTATAATATTCATCTTGCTAAACTAATAACTAATCATACACCAAGCAGATGACAATGTAAAAATCAGTATTCACCTGATTTAGAACCAAAATGTTGTCCAGAGGTTTCACACCATCTTGACGACTTCTCAAGCAGAGGGCGGAAGTGACGCTAAAACTCTAAATTCCGAACTGGGAGATTTTCTAACAAATATCTTTACGACTTATTAAAGTTTATAATTAACACCTAATCAAAAACACTTTTAAAACAGCTTGAACAATATTATCTAAATCCAAAAATATAAACTGAGTTAGTCAAGTTGAAAAGACTGATTAAAGGGAGGTAACAATCAATGTTCACATTACCCAAAAAACAACAGTTTCTTCCCTTTAACTACAAACCTAGCTTTATGTACATGTTCAAAACAAGTTAGGTTTTGAATGTGTTACACTTGTTCACAAAAGCACTTATCAAAAATTTGCTCCAGGGGATTGCAACGCAGTACAATGTATTACCTTACTGGGAGAATGCAAGCTTCCAGTACAAAGGACTTAACATTTCTTACATACGGCTTGACTAAAAAAATTTCAACAACTGAGAGGCGAAGCCTTCAAGGCTCACTAAGAAATCGACAAACAGTAACACAAACTCAATCACTTCGTCACACACACACACACACACACGACATAGGTGACACTGTGCAAGAAAGCGAGACACTAGATCTGGATCTGAATGGCCGATTTCGAAGAAAAAACTAGTCTCGGCCCGCTCAAAATAACAATGACCGAGACTTTCAGTAATTCCTTCGCGTGACGTCTAACCCTCTTACGTCATAATGTGACGTCTTCACTGAAATGTTGTGACGTCTTCAAATGTTAAAGTTTCTACCACAGACATACATACATACATACATACGCACGCACGCACGCACAGACAGACAACAGTTAGCATCGCATAGGCTACACTTACGTGAGCCAAAAATTGACTATATTCTATACAAGAAACACTTAAAGGCACAGTAATTACCTCCCGTAAACCCGGCATCACAGATACGGTCAGGCTTTTACACACAGTACAAACACCCTTTCATTTAAGCACTCACCGATTGAGAACATCCTAGGTGCCCTCCGTAAAGAGCGAACAATTTTCATAGAATTTATTTTTGCATGGTTTATCTTACCCCTGAGCCATCGTGAACCCGTGTGATCCAGTTTCTCTTTTTCACAATGTAGTCGTCAGTTAGTCATTTGAAATCGACTCGATGTGAGCTTATCTACAATAGCACGTTTTTATGCACGAAACAAACGGCTGTGGTTCACAAGAACTCTAGCGATGGCTTTTGACTGTTGAGAGGAACGGCGATATGCATAAACAGTCGTCTGCTACGACCCTTGCGTGACCCTGCTTCCGGGCTTTTCTTTTTTCAAACTTTCACAACTTCGAATTGTACTGATCTTGTCTTTATAAAAAAAAGAATTCTTTTATGATTAAAGAATGTTTGTGTAACAAGCTTTCAATTTATTATTTTGATTTTAAAAGTTAGGTCTAGCGCAAAAACGCACCACGGTCCAAAAACAATCTGATAATCATCGATCCACGGCTATGGCCAGTTTACATCGATAGAATGAAACCCGAAGGGAAGTAACTCATTGTTGACCTGAGTTCAGAATGGATCCAAAAAGTGTTCGAGACAATCTGCAAAATTAATTCTTTAAAAATTGCTCGCTCTTTACGTAGGGCACCTAGGATGTTCCCGTTTGGTGAGCGTTCAAATGGAAGGGTGTTTGTACTGTGTGTAAAAGCCTGACAGTATCTGTGATGGTTTACGGGAGGCTTACTGTCCGGGCGTGATTTCCGGTATTGAATATTCATAACAGCCGTCCAGCACCAAAACGAGGCGCCATTGTTGCAGAGAACCAAGTCCGCGAAAATAAATTCTTTGAAAATTTCTCACGCTCGACAGTAAGCAGCCAGGATGTTCCCGTTCGGTGAGCGTTCAAATGGAAGTATGCTTGTACTGTATCAAGACGCTCGGGGAGCTCTGTGATGGTTTACGGGAGGCTTACTGCGGGCAGGTTTCATGGTATTAGGCCATTTTGATAGTCTCAGATTTGCTTAGTCTTTTAAATCCATATCTGTGAGAATCTGCTGTATTTGTTGTATTAACATGCAAACTAGTTGTTGTTTAAATACTTTTTTGAAAATAAAAGTTGAAATTTTTGATAATGTGTTTATTTATGTGCGTGTGAATGGTGGCGATCGTCAAAATACGGACGGATGAATTTACTTTTGCCACAGCATCACTAAACAAAGAACTAAATTCCAACACACACATGCACAAGTATCAATGCTGTGGTGGTTGAGAGTGCCAGAACACATTGAAATGATTGTTTTTCAACAACAATCGATATCCATAACACAAATTCTAACTTATACTAGCTCCGCAAAAAAAAAATGTATGGGGATTCGGATCTGTCCGTCGGCATAGCGATATCAAGAGCATCGAAACTAATTGTGATTTCACAGGACAAAAACACAAGTTTACCTAATTTTGTATACTGTAAATACAAGTTTGTGCACCCTTGAAGTGAGTTATAATGTTGCCGAGGTCAATTTGCCCTTGATCGACGCACGGTGACCCGAGTTTCAAAGTTGCGATCCAATCCGTCTAAACAATGTAGCGATCGCCACATTTTTCTTTTCATTCAAAAACTAACCGTTTGGGGAGGAAGTGACGTCACGTTGTTTTACGTTGACGCTCGCGCTCGACAGAAAAAGACCGCAACAGTTTTTCAGTTAAAAAAATCGCAAAGTAATTACATTTTCTGAGGTTTTCTAGTGTCCGTCTAGTAACAATCGCTACTCTAGCGATCGCCACTGAGTGTTGAAGTCACATTTAACTCCATTTTCGACTGTTTTAAGAAACTATTTTGACGCTCAATCGTCACGTTTCAGTGTCGAAACACGTACTGTGCATTTGCAATCAGCCGGTGTGTCCAAACTGAAATGCGAGTGATGCCTCGATTTGTGGCGATCGCTCACGTGGTTGACGGACAGAAATACCTTCTTAGGGGGTAGGGGAACAGTTACTCCTCCATACAATAATGGTGTTTACAAATGATTGCAAACTTGTCTCTTTATAAACTGTTCAGACATGTCTTCTCTTCAATAATTTTCAGTTTTGCTCGGTTTGTTAATCAGGAGCACCCTGCAGTAAATGTTTCATCTGTGACAATGCTCGAAATGTTGACGTAATTCCAATGCCCATATCCTTCTCTTGTTACCTCATCTAGCCAAAACCATTGAAGATAGAAAGACATTTATTGAACAAACTAGATGCACAACACCAGTCTTAACACGTTTTGTTCTTACATGTATATGAAAATATTGATGGCCATGGAATGGTTTGAAAAAAAAGACGGTTTTTTCCTTCAAAACGGTCTAGGTCTGCCGGAAGTCGTATTTTTTCAAACCATTCATTTGAGGATCAATATTTTGATATACATACAAGAACAAAACTTGTTAAGGATGATGTGTTGCATATTTTTTGTTCAATAAATGTCTTTCTATCTTCAACGGTTTTGGCTATATGAGCTATATGCATGCATAGGATGACCGTATTGCTTTTTTTGCGTTTTCAGGGTATGCCGCTTTGCGCCTGGTTTTTAGATATAAATAAGGACCAGGACTATAAAAAAATTACTGTTTTTAGTTGTAACAAACTCACTTTGTTGGAAAAACATGTCCTTTGAATTGTGTGCCAACATTTATTTTGTAGAATTTGAGTGTGTAAATAGTAAATTGCTGAACACAATACTGTGAAACCTGCCTGTGCCTTTAACAAGGGTAAAAGGAGAAACAGAATCCGTTTGTCGCCTCTTACGACATGCTGGGGAGAATCGGGTACATTCTTCCCCCTAACCCGCGGGAGGTACAAAACATGGTGTTAATAGGCATTTGAGCAAGCTGTAACACCAAGATAACATGGTGTTAATAGGCATTTGAGCAAGCTGTAACACCAACAAAACAGTAATAATAGACATTTGAGCAAGCTGTAACACAAAGATAACATGGTTTGTTTGTTTGTTTGTTTGTTTGTTTGCTTAACGCCCAGCCGACCGCGAAGGGCCATATCAGGGCGGTGCTGCTTTGACATATAACGTGCGCCACACACAAGACAGAAGTCGCAGCACAGGCTTCATGTTTCACCCAGTCACATTATTCTGACACCGGACCAACTAGTCGTAGCACTAACCCCATAATGCCAGACGCCAGGCGGAGCAGCCACTAGATTGCCAATTTTAAAGTCTTAGGTATGACCCGGCCGGGTTACGAACCCACACATAACATGGTGTTAATAGGCATTTGAGCAAGCTGTAACACCAACAAAACATGGTATTAATAGACATTTGAGCAAGCTGTAACACCAACATAATATGGTGTTAATAGGCATTTGAGCAAGCTGTAACATCAACGAAACATGGGGTGCTGCATGTTACACCAGCAATAACATGATGTTAATAACATTACAAGCAAGCTGTGACACCACCGACACAAGGAGTTTCTTTCTTTCTTTATTTGGTGTTTAACGTCGTTTTCAACCACGAAGGTTATATCGCGACGGGGAAAGGGGGGAGATGGGATATAGCCACTTGTCAATTGTTTCTTGTTCACAAAAGACAAGGAGTTTTGTAAGTCTACAATAACATGAGGTTACTTGGACTGAGTTAAACCAAAGCTTTAACTCCATCATAACTTGATGTGTTGCATGTTACAGCATGTCTGTAACATAAGATAAGATAAGACAACTTTAATGTCCATTTTCATCTTACACAAACAAGGAAATTTTTCTTTTGGCACCACATCGCCTTTCTAATCTTTCTTTCTTTCTTTCTTTATTTGGTGTTTAACGTCGTTTTCAACCATTCAAGGTTATATCGCGACGAGGAAAGGGGGGAGATGGGACAGGGGAAAGGGGGGAGATGGGATAGTGCCCTTGTAAATTGTTTCTTGTTCACAAAAGCACTAATAAAAAAATTGTTCCAGGGGCTTGCAACGTAGTACAATATATGACCTTACTGGGAGAATGCAAGTTTCCAGTACAAAGGACTAAACATTTCTTACATACTGCTTGACTAAAATCTTTACAAACATTGACTATATTCTTTACAAGAAACACTTAAGGGTAAAAGGAGAAACAGAACCGTTAGTCGCCTCTTACGACATGCTGGGTAGCATCGGGTAAATTCTTTCTCGTACAGTAAAACCTGTCAAATAAGGACACCCTTGGGACCAGACAAAAGTGTCCTTATTCTGCAAGTATCCTTATTAGACAGGTGCAAGTAAACGCGACAAAGTCAAGTTGAGAGAGAGAGAGAGAGAGTACTGCACATGTACATGTACATTTATAAGAAAAGCAGAAGCTGTTTAGATTAAATAGAGAAACATTTAATATTGATTGTTGTAAAACAAGTTTCAGGCATGGTACTCTCAAAAACGAAAATCCGAAAAAAAAAGAAAAAAAATCTGCTGATTGACTTGAGATTATTATTTTTTCTTACTCAAGCCTTGTTATCTTTCACTTATATCCCTCTCAGCTTCAAGGAGAGGGCACTAAACACATTTGAATTAGTAAAAAGTCGCCTGAGCGGCCCCCTGGACCCCCGGCTTTATTTCAGCTGAAACTGCCATTCCTTCAGTACCATGCCTGAGTTTAAAAACTTGTGATAATGCATGTTTCAGCTACTAGGTACTGCCCTGCCTTTGATCTGGCCGCACACACAGATTTCCACTCTGTTAAACTCGGTCACTGACCGGTCACTGACCCCCATGCAGGAAGTGTTTCCTCTCTCAGATATGACAGGGGAACCACCTCTCATGGCAAAAACTGGGTCATTGACCCCTGGGAAGAAGGTCGTGTCTTTTAACAAGGCCACCCAGCTATCACAATGCCTTTGATCTGGCCGCACACACTTATTATGGACCCAAAATACGTGTCCGCGTCCGTAATGCCGAGGTGGCCGTAACGTACAGGTGTTTTACAGTGTAAAGCAGTCCGTGCCGAGACTGACTGTCCGTATTCTGCGAGTGTCCGCTAAGTCCAGTGACCGTATTTGACAGTTTTCACTGTACCAACCAATATGGGACTCCCCCTAACCCGCGGGGGGAAACGTGCAATCACACACATAATCAATGAATAACTCGTTGCTCTGTAAAACATTATCACAAACACACGCACGGGCACACACGCGCACCACATAAAACAAATTGCACAATAATACATTATCACAAACATACGCACTCACGCGGGCGCAAAACACATACATGAAAAACTATGTCCAGTACAATCATGGGACAAAAGTGATCATCAGAAACGGATCAGGCTTGAAAATGTATTTCACGGTAAATGTTTGTGGAAAAGGTGTGTTTTTAGTTTTGATTTGAACTGAGATTGGGAAGAGCAGGGACCTAATATAGGTCTATGGGAAGAGCAACTGCGAAGGTCAGCGGAGGGAACATACTGAACATCATCGCTTCAACGGCTAGCGCCAGTTTTATCTCTGACTGGATGCTTCGTTTTTGCGCCGAATCTATCGCAACAGGAATACACAGTTAACTCCCAACTGAGACGAAAGTGATTGCAGATCGGCTGACTTTGACAGTAATCTCTGTTATGTTCTTCACAGTTCTGATAAAGACATCGTTCTAAGGTTAAAACAAGTCGAAATGCTGAGACGGCTGTGGGAAGGAGACCGCGATATTGTTGCATCACTCCCAAATGGTTACGGAAAAAGTATCGTCTGCTTCGTAGCCAAAGTTGATTATCACGTGACACTTTTGCCATATTTAGAGTCTTTCTTTCTTTATTTGGTGTTTAACGTCGTTTTCAATCATTCAAGGTTATATCGCGACGGATATTTAGAGTTGTTTGCACAGTAAGTACATCGGCAAAAGATAGCTCGCTTGAAACTGTCTAACATATCAATCCTTTGTAATCTTAAAATTACACAAAATCATTATCGACGATCGCGACTCTGCTTATATCAATAACACATTATGAAAAGCTCTAGGTATGTAAGAAATCGTTTTCCCCGCTAGACTAGGAAACTCAACGCATCGTGTCGGGGGTAAAAATGAGACCTATTTTTAAACCGGAGTTCAGGATGCGGCGGGCAGTGATATTCATATCATGCTTTTTCTCCTCTGTATGTGTTAACATGTGCCGCTTTAAAGAACCACATTGCAAGAACCTGGCACCACAATCGCTGCATACATGCTTTTTCTACGATGTATGTGTAAACATGTGTCGCTTCAAATGACTAGACCATAAAAACATGGCACTACACTCATTGCATGCATGCTTTTTCTCCCCTGTATGTGTTAACATGTGTTGCTTCAAATTACAAGACCGTAAAAACCTGGCATCACACTCATTGCATGCATGTTTTTTCTCCCCTGTATGTGTTTCCATGTGTTTCTTCAAAGAACCAGACCGTAAAAACATGGCACTACACTCTTTGCATGCATGCTTTTTCTCCCCTGTGTGTGTTAACATGTGTTGCTTCAAATTATCAAACCGTAAAAACCTAGCACCACACTCATTGCATGCATGGTTTTTCTCTCCTGTATGTGTTAACATGTGTTCACTCAAAGTACTAGACCGTATAAACCTGGCACCACACTCATTGCATGCATGCTTCTTTTCCCCTGTATGTGTTGACATGTGTCGCTTCAAATCACCAGACCGTAAAAACATGGCACAACACTCATTGCATGCATGCTTTTTCTCCCCTGTATGTGTTAACATGTGTTGCTTCAAAGAACCAGACTGCAAAAACATGGCACCACACTCATTGCATGCATGCTTTTTCTCCCCTGTATGTGTTAACATGTGTCGCTTCAAAGAACCAAACCGCAAAAACATGGCACCACACTCATTGCATGCATGCTTTTTTTCCCCTGTATGTGTTAACATGTGTTGCTTCAAAGAACCAGACTGCAAAAACATGGCACCACACTCATTGCATGCATGCTTTTTCTCCCCTGTATGTGTCAACATGTGTTTCTTCAAACAACCAGACCGTAAAAACCTGGCACCACACTCATTGCATGCATGCTTTTTCTTCCCTGTGTGTGTTAAAATGTGTTGCTTCAAAACACTAGACCGTAAAAACCTGGCACCACACTCATTGCATGCATGCTTTTTCTCCCCTGTATGTGTTAACATGTGATGCTTCAAATAAGAAGACAGTTTGAAACTAGCATCACACTCATACTTTTTCGCTCCCGTATGTGTTGACATGTGTCGCTTCAAATAACCAGACCGTAAAAAGCTGGCACCACACTCATTGCATGCATGCTTTTTCTCCCCTGTATGTGTTCTAATCACAACCTGCTGATACTTGTGACCTGAACACGGGAATGTGGTGTCAGATATTGGAACTGGATCTGTTTCACGTTTCTCATTTAGTTCTAATCTACCCATGCTTTGAGTTTCTGTTATACATCTCCCTCGTTTCAGCCAGGTATCACAATGAGTGTTCACTGCAGTCTGTGTTTTCGGTGTCTGTATCGCTTGATTTAGCCAGATATCACTATGAGTGTCAACTGCAGTCTGTGTTTCTGGTGTCTGTATCTCTTGGTTTAGCCAGATATCGCTATGAGTGTCGACTGCAGTCTGTATTTCTGGTGTCTGTATCTCTTGGTTCAGCCATGTATTGCTAATATGAAAGTCAACTGCAGCCTGTGTTTCTTGTGTCTGTATCTCTTGTTTCAGCCAGGTATCACTATGAGTGTTGACTGCAGTCTGTGTTTCTGGTGTCTGTATCTCTTGTTTCAGCCAGGTACCACTATGAGTGTTGACTGCAGTATGTGTTTGGGGTGTCTGTATCTCTTGTTTCAGCCAAGTATCGCTGAAATTGTCGACTGCAGCCTGTTTTTCTGGTGTCTGTATCTCATGGTTCAGCCAAGTATAACTATGAGTGTTAACTGCAGTATGTGTTTCTGGTTTCTCTATCTCTTGTTTCAGCCAGATACCGCTATGAGTGTCGACTACAGCCTGTGTTTCTGGTGTCTGTATCTCTTGTTTCAGCCAGGTATCGCTATGAATGTCGACTGCAGTCCGTGTTTCTGGTGTCTGTATCTCTTGTTTCAGCCAGGTATCACTGTGAGTGTTGACTGCAGTCTGTGTTTCTAGTGTCTGTATTTCTTGTTTCAGCCAAGTATGACTGGAATTGTCGACTGCAGTCTGTATTTCTGGTGTCTGAATCTCTGGTTTGAGCCAGGTATCGCTGTGCCCATTAACTGCAGCTTTTCCATCCAATGACTGCACTGTAGGCATGGTAGCTGTGTTGACTGCAGCTTTTCCGTCCAATGACTGCACTGTAGGCATGGTAGTTGTGTTGACCGCAGCTTTTCCGACCAATGACTGCACTGTAGTCATGGTAGCTGTTTTGACCTCCCTGTCCGGCACTGAAAGGAATGCAAGTGATATAGGTGATGCAAATTAGTATCTACAGAGACTGTAGAGTACACAGAGACGCTTCCTATGGCGCTGAAAATTCAAACAGGAAGCCCTGTGGCGCCACCACGCGGAAAAATGTAAAAACCTACTTTCGCTTTCCACAGCAGTAGCGATATCGTGCAGCACAACCATAGCCGCACCATAAAGAAAACACAGAGGGGCATGATCTTTGTGTGTGTGTGTATGTGTGTGTGTGTGTGTGTGTGTGTGTGTGTGTGTGTGTGTGTGTGTGTGTGTGTGTGTATGTAACTGACTCAGAGAAAGAGAGAGAGAGAGAGAGAGAGAGAGAGAGAGAGAGAGAGAGAGAGAGAGAGAGAGAGAAAATAAACATATTATATGTCCAGATGGATAAGCAATTGTTTGATGGTAGCCTGTATATGATAAAAATAAGCCAAATACGAAAAGTGATAGGAAAGAAAAGTGTAGATACTGCAGCAGAAAAACCTTGTGTATATAATTTTTGGTTGAGGAAGTTTGGTGTACAAGTAGATAAGGAAATTTGGACCCTTGCCTGATATGTTTCCAAAGAAGTGAGGTTAAGAGAATTGCAATGGAAAATTTTACATAACATATATCCAACAAATATTTTATTATGTAAAATGCAAGTCAGGGAGAATAACAGATGTTGTATATGTTGTACGGAAGTTGATTTTGTTGAACATTTTTTTTATGAGTGCATACCGGTAAAGTTGTTTTGGACGAAAATAGAAAACTGGATAGAGGAAAAGGCTGGATTAAGGGTTAAGTTTAAGATGCAGTATAATATTTGGTTATCAAGACACAAGTTGTTGTAAAAAGATGAGACATTTTGTAAATCACGTAATATTAATTGGGAAAATGTGTGTTAGTATTTTTAGAAAGACAACTTGTCAGGGATCAGTGTTTGTAATTTTTGAGTTTCAAATATTAAGTAGAAAATTTGATAAAAAGAGAAAAAAAAAGAGAGAGAGAGAGAGCTTTCTGAACAAAAAAGAAGCAACTGATAAGAAATAAAACAATCATCAATCGATCAAGATTCTTTAATTAAAGTCAGCTTGGTCACAAGAATGTTGTTTAAGTTGCTGTATTTTTCAGTTTTCCTCACATGATGATTTCTTAGCTCTGTGCAATTGACTACCCATATCAGTTTGAGGTGCTGGGACAACGCAAAGTTAACTCAATGCCTTAGTTACCGATTTAACCGGGAACTATTTTGTTAACGATTTATTCCTGACAATATTTTCTCAGGCTTAACTGACCATGTATATACAGTATGTATTTGTATTTGACTAAAACACACAAAAATAACGACGGTTAGTTCATGAAAAGACACTGATTTAAATCATGTTTGCATAACTACAGCGATGCAGCGGGTATTGCCTTAGTAAATTTGATTTAATTTTAATCTACACCATTTTCTGCGGTGTTTATATGGTCATTTAAAAAGGATGTTCACAAACCAAACATATTTTTTTATTCAGTTACTTTTTGCAGCACTGTCTGTCGCGGAACGCGATTCAGAAAATAAGTTTGTGTATTGCAGTGGTTTGCAGTGTTTAGTCATGTTTAGTCAATAATATTTATTCGATTTAACCGAGACTGGAAGGAGACGGCGCATGAAGGTACCGAGACCAGAAGGAGACGGCGCGTGAGGGTCTTCTTTAGTGACGTGTGAAAAGTCTCTCGCGTCACGTATAGCGCAGCCAATTATCAGGAGGTAGGTCAACAGCGATCTGGGATTCTGCGTTGAGACACGAGGACAGGCGCACGGGCAGGCTGACGAACGTCTTAATTCGCTGGTCAAGAAACAGCATGCGACGCGTGTCACATTAATAGCAGAATAACTTACGTCGAAGGGTGAGTAGCTCATTCAAGTCAAGCTTGCCAAAGCCTTTCCGATTTTCGCCTGCGCAGTCAACTCAGCTGGTAACCAAATGGCCAGCCGGGAGATTTCGCAACGGTCAAGTCGTTACCGCAAATATTTTCTTGTTGTTCTGTAATATCGTAATATGATGCATGTATCGTGTTATGTAGTTGTTGTGCAAGTAGAAGCCGTGATGTGGCGGCAACTTGAACGTTTGGATTAGAGCACTTTGGGCTCAGTTGTTTTATTTTGTTTAGCTGGTCACTGCGATGGGAGAAGGACCAGACCAGCCGCAGAACAAACCACTCAGTAAGTTCTATGATTGTATGAACCAATTATAGAGCTGAACCAAGGTTTGTTAATTGCAGACGTTCCGGGTTCCGGGTTCCGGGTTCTGGGTGAAGATGTCCAAGGACGTCGAGGCAGAGTATATTTACCGAACACTTCAAAGAACATGAACTGGATGGGGAAAACCAACGAGTCACGAGCAAGCATAGTTTCAACTGGGATCAACCTTTTCGTCATCTTCAGACCGTCAGGCGAACCAGTTCTTCAGAACTAATTTAAGTAACACTAAGAAAAAACAGACGTGCTTGTTCTGTGTCTCTCGAACTCGTGTGATATGAATCGTGCGCGATGAACTAACTTTCCTAACTTTTCGAATCTTTTCTTTTTTGGATACACCATTCATCCATCGGAAAGACTTTTTTTTCTTTTGTAAAAACATGCAAAGTCTATCTGGTTTCTAAAGACAACAAAGAAGGAGAAAAATAAACCGAAATTTATACTTCGTAGAATCCACCTATAAAGAATTGCCATATCAAATCAGTGGAGCCGAGTTTCCTTCTTTGGCCCATGCATTAGGATTCAGCAAGCTGTATATATACAAGATGTCAACAACCACCACTGATATAGCAGTATCCCTTCCTTATTAGCCCTCAAGCAATCCATTTAGAGAAAGCTGATGACAAGCCCTCTGCTGCCTTTCCGAGCTCTAAAACATCGCAGAACACAACCCTTGGCAGGGGTGTTTATCTTATCGCTCGGCCAGGAAAGAACAAATTTGCAAGCAAGACAAGGAAGAGAAATGAATTTCTGGCTGAAAATGTGCACAGTTAAGAAGTCACACACTGAGTCAGTTTAGTAGAAAGAGACATAGTCAGTACTATCAGGGCTGCTTAATAATAATACACACATTTTAAATCATCAGAATACACTCTCTGCAATCTTCTATACTGATTGCACAAAGAAAGATTCAATGCGGAAGAAATCAGTTAAATACTGCTGTTTCCTACATGTCGAACCGGTACATAAGAATCACATTACACCGCCAACCGAAAGACCAAACTTGTCAAAGTTTTGTAAGTGAACACTACATCTTACAAGCAACAAAATATGCATGTTAGTGCATTTACACCTCCAGCATACATACAGATTAAACTTATTACGCTTAAAACAATATTTATGCTGTTTTCAAGAAAAAAAAGTGAGTGTGGTTTAAGCTTTTTGAATATTCCGCGCAAATTTCGATGCTCCGCCCTGCAAGGTCACGGCGGCCGCTAGCTGCTGAGCTGCAGGAATTCGGAAATCTGTGGCACCATAGGCGCCTTCCTGTAACATTTACGTGGTTTTAAGTGTGTTTAACATTTCTCAGTTCCTGGAGCCCTTGCAATGATTATAATGATGACAAGAAGCAGAAGTTTCAAAGTAGTGTTACACTGAAAATGTGGTTGTCTTGAAACAATTAACACAGGGTTTTTTCCATGTTGAGTGCAGCTGAGAATAGTTCTGTGTGAACTCAGTTATGCTGGTCCGCAGTAACCGAGCCGCTACTGTCGGAACTCGCGATAAAAGATAGGCCTAACCACAAAAAACACAATCGGCACTTTCTTAAAAAATCTTCCTTAATCTATTGGTATATATATGATATTACACTGACTAACCTTTTCATCTAAACCCCAGTTCTTCTTTACGAATGAATGTATTTTCTACTTTTGACGAGAAAAAAATAAAATGTATTCAGCTAGAGCCTATGCTTTCTTACTGCTGGGTCGGTGTCTGTAGCAGACGATACTTTGCTCTGACAGAGAAACTGAATACAAGTCTAGAGCAGGGACCTATATTTCTAATATAGGTCTATGTCTAGAGTAAAGATAATGCAATGAACTTCGATATTTATCAACAGAGACAAAAGGTTCCTTTGGATATGCTTTCAAATAGAGATATTATATTCAGCAAGTATTTGTGTTGTTGAGTCAGTAGTGCATGATAACAGAGATATAATATAGCCTACATTGATCATCTATCTACATAATTATGTCTGATCACTGATGATAAGTTGGAACTCCATTTTGACAATTTTAACACAGATGCATATATTTTCGGGAAAGTGGGTGAAACACTGTACACTTTTCTTGGCAGTGCGGCGGATCTATCCAATTATAATTAAAATTCCAATCTTTAATCCCCCCCCCCCCCCCCCCGGGGCCTCTCTCCGGCTGCTGTTTCTAAAATCATCTTCTTTTATTTTGTTAATCTGTTTGGGGGGGGGGGGGTGGGGAGGGGGGGGGGAGATTGTGTGCTTAACAGATTGCTATTTAACCTGTGTTACGGCCACTTCAGTGAATGCAACTCGGCCGGTTCATCCATACATAATCCCGTTTATTTAAGACGGAAGCACGTGACCATCCTGGCAATACTCTCTAGATAGATAAAAGAAAGTGTTAGCAGATTATATTTCACAGTTTTGGTTTGAATCAATAAGTGCTTGAAGCGATTTTAAATTAGTATAATGATTGACCTTGCTAAAATGTGCAACTGAGATACTTTATCGAAGTTTTTAATACAACATTTTGATGCAGTCATGGCAACGCGTATGCTTCAAAATGTCGTCTGCAAAACCCCCACATACATAGCAAAAAAGCTCTGGTCTTCGCTTTGCAGACTTCTCCAAGAGTTTTTACTGAGACTCGGTTCCGAGATTCTGAATTATAAACAGTGGCCACCAGAGATAAACAACGCCAACTCGCCTGCAGGCTAGCGGCGAAAGACAAACCGTTTAACACTTGACGGACCAGGGGCTTGTTTTGTCAGCACACGCTAAACAAAACAAGGCAGCTATAACACAGGACTGTGAGCTCTAATACTGAATTCGCCTCCACTGTTTTGATATGGTTTGTTGTTGAGTTTTTTTAGCAATAAAACTCAAGTGTGGGATGTTGAAAGTACTTCTACTTTTCTAAATCTTTCTTCCCCACATTCCGCTACACTGTCAGCCGGACAGAACAGATAGTATGTTGATACAAACGTGATATAAACACAGCCGACAGCAGCCGCTATACGCGAACTTCCTTGTGCGGCAGGGAGTTGCTCTTTTCCCGCGCCCTGGCGGCCGGTCTCACTTGGGCACCGCAGTGCAAAGAAGGATGAAGCGTCTCTATGTACTCTATAGTCTCTGGTATCTATTACAGTAATAAATCGAAAATTTTAATTTAATTAATATACATGTACTTACTCAACTCACATATATAGCACACATATATAACTTCCGTTTGATGCTTAGGCATTGAAGTACAGACCCTGGTAACAGGGGGAGGTAACTCCCAAAACAAAACAAAGTCTTGTTGTCAAGACCGTGTTAGTTACCTCTTTTTTGCAATGTGTACAAAGGTTGGGGGTTCCTGTACCGGTCCTCTCCCCCACCCCCCCCCCCCCCCCAATTTGCCCCCTGACCGCAAACAGGCATCCTCTGTACCTCATTGGGGACCTCGGCGTCGCATGGACCCATACCTCATAGATCAATTGGATATTGTAAAAAAGGTGTTTGGGGAAAGCTCCTTTGAACGGAATCGAGGTAATAATTTATTTCAAAACCAGGTGTTTTTTTGTGGCTAAGTGTCTGTTCTACACGAACATTCTGTAACTTGTTAATCTGTGTCCGAATAATGAACTGTTAACAAAGTCACTCGTATGAAGGTACTATGAAGCCAAACGCATAGGTCCTCACCCTCCACCCCCCCTCCCTCCCTTTGTTTGTTTGTTTATTTGTTGCTTAACGTCCAGCCGACTACGCAGAGCCATATCAGGACGAGGAAGGGGGGGATGAAGGGGGCCACTTGTCAAGCGATTCCTGTTTACAAATGCACTAACCCATTACTTGTGTCCCAGCAGGCTTTAGTAAAACTAAATTAATACCTACTGGAAGATTACCAGTTTCCAGTATGTTAAAATAGGCTTAACCTATCTACTGCTGGACTTACATCAGAACACTAACAGATTAAACTATACATGAATTGCGAGACAAGCGACAAGAGAAGAGATTTTTGGAAAAAATACAGGTGAATGAGCAAGAAGGCAGAAAAAAGAAAAGAATTCATGAAGAAAAAGAGAGCATGACAGGAAAGAGGAACCAAAAATCTACCTAACAGCAAACTAGAAAGCTCCTGCGGTTCCAAAAACAGGAGGGGCCTTTAATTTCATAACCGCAGTGCCCCACTGCGGGACCTCCCTCCCTTAATACGTACATTTTCACACTCATACAACCAAATGGACACACACTAACTCTGACACACACACACACACACACACACACACACACACACACACACACACACACACACACACACACACACACACACGAACACATAAACAAACAGACAAACAAAGCGTGTAGATGCACAGGTCCGCTTCGCAATGCCGTAATGGACGCCCACTCTCACTTTGTAGATTCCTTTCACTATTTATCTGTCACTATTTCTCAAAGCTTCGCTTTCTCACACTCAAGACACAAAGACACACGGGCACACACACCCCTGCCCGCCTGCACGCACTCACACAACAAACACACACACACACACACACACACACACACACACACACACACACACACACACACATGAGGAAGGGATAATCACACATTTTGCGCCAGTGAGGTTAGAATGGTGAGATGAGGTCTGAAGCTGGTAATGGATTTGGGGGTAGGACCGAGGAGAAGGCACGGATTCGGCGCATAGTGAGAATTCTGCTCTTTCATAGAATGCGATGTAAAATGACACAAGTCATGATGGCCCATGATGATCCTTGTGTTTTAAAGTGATCAATGCTTAGTCTTCAAAAAGCAGATGCATTGTATAACGCATCAAACCAACCGAATTACAAAAAGCAAAAACACTTTTGATAACTTTGGCGGGCTGTAACAACACAGTTCAACGACCCATTCCACAACAAAAACACAACAAGAGTGTTCCGATATAACTTTTCACTGGTAACTATCGATTGTAATAAGTTTTTACTCAGTCTTAACTGATTATATATATTAAACTCACACAGTCTCTCTGGGCTGCAGAGACAGCATTACGTCCCTTTAGTGAGTAGGCTCTTGTAACTGCATGGTAATCTAGCCTCTTGAAACGTAATGTGCAAGTCTGTGCGCTATATTGATGTGATCGATTGTTGCAAAATGTTGATTCAAATTAAAGAGGATTTCAGCCTGTTGTAACAAACTAACACTCTACTCTGAGAAAAAAAAATCATTGTGTTCAAAATAGATCGAGACAGCAGCAACTAGCTAGCTGCATGCGCTGAGTGTCACTCAGAGAAGTGCTACACAGTGTACCCCCCCCCCCCCCACACCCCCAATTCAAGACTTCCCCTGTATAAGACCTTGCTTTTTCATATACCTTATTCATGACCTGTGAAAAGAGTATACTTTTTTGTTCCAGTCGAAGGGTTGCCATTTCTAGAACGAGGCAGCTCGTTTCCGGAAATGCGGAGCTTTGTTGGAAATCAAATGAGGTTTCGGGAAATCCCGATTATTCCAACTCTGCCCCGGATTCTTACTTTGCGCCCAACATAGCCACTACGTCTTATACGAGGTATGATCCAAACAAAATGATCAAATGTGATTTTCGCAGAGACCGTTTGGCGTATCTGGCCCAAATTACAGCGGTCATTAGAACTACTCTCCTCCAGTATCGATGCAGAGTCACAAGTGTCTAAGCCAATCAGAAGAGGACTTCTTCTTCGTTCATGGGCTTAGACTCCCACGTTCACTCATGTTTTTAGAACGAGTGGATTTTTACGTGTATGACCGTTTTTACCCTGCCATTCAAGCAGCATACGCCGATTTCGGGGGAGGCATGCTAGCTGGGTTTCGGGTTTCTATAACCCACCGAACTCTGACATGGATTACACTGAGGATCTTTTCCGTGCGCACTTGGTCTTGTGCTTGCGTGTACACACGAAGGGGGTTAAGTCACTAGCAGGTCTACACATAAGTTGACCTGGGAGATCGGAAAAATCTCCACTCTTAACCCACCAGGCAACCGGGAAGAAGAGGACTTAAGGTGGCCTTATTTGGGGTTGCTTTTCAGCTCTAATTTGACGGCTTTTTTGTAGGTCCTGGGTGCAGTGAAACTTGTTCGCAAAACGTCTGATGTTCAAAGAGGGTATGTTCAGCAATCTCAAGGGGTGTCCTCAGGTCTGAAGACAGTGTGAGGCAAAAATAAGATCATTTGGTCTTTTAGGAATGGAGTTACGGCCCTTCTTTCGTGGAGACTGACCTTTTCATGAAGAAGAAGGGCAGTCTGGGTTTTGCAGTTTGGTCGCTGACTGCCAAACTCGTGAATAAGTTTGGGTAAAATGGTTTCTGCATAGTATGTGACAATGACTGTGCTGTTAGTAGCAATAAAAAAATCGACAGCAACGGGACCTTCGTGGTAAAAAAATACAGCGAATAGCCCTGTTTCTGCTTTAAAAACATCAATTACAAATGTTAACAGGCAAAGTAGAACTTAGTTATTGTTCACAACTAGCTATGCATCGCTCGCTGGACCAATGAGACTGGGTAATTAGGTCAGCCTCTAAAGAGGTCAGTCTTGGTGAATCAGGGGAGCTAACCTACTAGCCGAAACGGTAAACAAAGAAAGGTAGCAGACGACGCAATAGCAAGTTGTGAACAATAACTAACTGTTCAGCCCTGTGAGACAACTTGTCGTGCCTCAGTCACTTCGTGCTGCCGTGCTGGACAGTGCCCACGACAGGAACGGCGCGGGCACCAGGGAGCTGACCGTACCCTTCAGACACTGCGGCAACGGGCGTACTGGCCTAACATCCACTTGGACGTGGAGGAGTATTGTCAACGGTGCCAACGATGTCAGCTCGCCAAAGAGTCCAGCCCCAAAACTCACACACCCATGGGGCATCTCCTAGCGTCAAAACCCTTGGAGGTCATTGCAGTTGATTTTACGCTGTTGGAGCCAGCCAGTGATGGCACGGAGAATGATCTAATAATCACAGACTTTTTTACCAAATACACTGTAGCCATCGCCACCAAAGACCAGACAGCAGCGACAGTGGCAAAGACGTTGATCAAGCACTGGTTTGTCCATTACGGGGTGCCACAAAGAATCCACTCCGAACCTCATCCAGGGACTATGCAGACACTATGGTATCGAGAAATCCAGAACAACCTCGTATCATCCTGCTGGGAATGGACAATGCGAGAGATTCAACAGGACCATGCACGGCCTTCTCAGAACCCTTTCAACAGATCAGAAGAGGAGATGGCACGAGCACCTGTTGGAACTCAAGCACATCTACAACCGCACCTCCCATCAGACTGTCCACTTACGCACTGTGCTATCTTGAACCAGTGACAACATCTTTTATCTTCTGGCTGCGTTTCATCAGTTTGATCTGATTCCCGGACCGGTATGTCTCTATTGTTGTAATTTCATTGTTGTGGAAAGTTGCTTTGTGTATGCGACGATTTTTATGTTCCTTATTTTGGTTTAGGATACTTATTTTGAAGAATTAAGATTTCTTCACAAACACTTGTTTGATTTAGTCTTGTGATCAGTGCGTGGGTCTGATCAGTGCCAGAATCGTTTATTTCTCTTTCGAGTCTAACTCAACTGCTGATGTTGATCATGGGGTATTTTCATGTAACTTTTGGAAGGGACGTTGCTGTTATCAGTCTTTATAGAACTTTGATTGTTTCTAGAATTGGTCCGATTCAAAGTGGCCGCTCTCAAAGCGTGGGTTTCCAAACTAGGTCAAACCCGTCGGTCAGTCACTGAAGCTCACGCTGGAGATCTATTTTTAGCTAGAGATATGGAGTCTCCTCCCATATAAGGAAGTTTTACATTACTTCCGGTATTCAAGGGTAAACAAGGGAACCCCTTCTTCTCTGACTTGGCCCGGGTTTTTTTAAACTTCAGTTTTGGGTTTTCTTTTGTCATTATAATTGTTTTTATCCGCTTTCTGTTTAGTGTTACAGCTGATTCTTGTATGTTACTTTAGGGAATTTCCGGCACTGATTTAGATGAAAGTTGACTTAGATTTGTGTGGATTGTTTTGACTTAATTTATTGATGCATTGTTTTTGCAAACAAATTATAATATGTTGTATATAATGAATATAATTGTGTAACTATTTTTGATGCTTTTTGATAAAACTATGTTTATTGATTAGGGTAAAGGTATCTAATTCCGACCGATTTTCGGGGTACCTAAATCCGACCAATTTTCTCAGTCACATCAATGACGATGTGTGCAGTCCCCAGCTAGCAAGCTTTCGTCGGCCGACTGACGATTTCAGTCGGGTGACGTCGTCAAATGTCGTGTGTCGACGTCCGTTGTCGCGCCGATATCGTTTTGACTGTGTGTAAAACTCAGCAAATGTACGTAATAAACCCCGACATCGGCCCGACGCAATGTTGCTGTCGATAAAAATATGCAGAGTTACGGGAGATAACAACTTGAATTTATTATCATTATTTTAGCATTTGTTACGTCCCCTGTTCAAGCGTCGGGAACGGCGTGACATGACTCTGCAAATGCGAAACTAAATTATTCATATTTGTTGACTTTTTCACATAGGAGTAGGATAATTAATTGTAAGTTTTGTTTGTATATTTGCAATCAAATACAGCATGAGCTCAAACCATGAGTTTTACATTTTAAAAATACGCCATCATATATACTTGAAGTACTCTAATAGCTTTCCTTACGGTACAAACAAGATTGAGTGTGAACATGGCCGGCTAGCTGCTACTTTCCCGCGTGAGCGAAGTTTATTTGTTTTCTTAGTTCAAGTTAATATCGAAAGAAGAGACATTCTTGCGAATGTTGCACAGCACATTGATGATATGTTATCCGAGACGAATGTCGCCTCGGGATCTCAATCTGAGTGCTGGTCCCAGTGCCACGTGGTGGCGGTGATAGTTGACAAGTTAAAATTGTGGAGCCAAGGACGGATGGAAACCTACAGGTGTGTTCAAGCTGTTAACGTCAACTCGAGGACAACCGACGGATCCAGCGAGTAAGTGATTTTGGTTTTTTTTTCTTTAATGTTAGTTTTGCTGTTATACAGTGGGGGGGGGGGGGGGGTGGGGGGGGGGAGTACATACTGCTGTATCTGTAGATGTAGATGTAGGTGTTTTGTCCTGCACAGTGGGGGGGGGGGGGGGGGGGGGGTGGAGTACATGATACTGCTGAATCTGTAGCTTTAAGTGTGGTTTGCCCTGTTACACTTGGGGGGTGGGGTGTATGTATACTGATGTATCTGTAGCTGTAGGTGTGTGTATTGCATTGTAACACTTGGGGGGGGGGGGGTACATACTGATCTATCTGTAGCTGGTGGTGTGTTTTGCACTGATGCACACCAATCTTACATGGTCCAATCTTACATGGTCCAACCTTACATGGTCCAAACCTACATGGTCCAATCTTACATGGTCCAATCTTACATGGTCCAACCTTACATGGTCCAATCTTGCATGGTCCAATCTTGCATGGTCCAATCTTACATGGTCCAACCTTACATGGTCCAACCTTACATGGTCCAATCTTACATGGTCCAACCTTACATGGTCCAATCTTACATGGTCCAATCTTACATGGTCCAACCTTACATGGTCCAATCTTACATGGTCCAATCTTGCATGGTCCAATCTTACATGGTCCAATCTTACATGGTCCAATCTTACATGGTCCAACCTTACATGGTCCAAACCTACATGGTCCAATCTTACATGATCCAACCTTACATGGTCCAATCTTGCATGGTCCAATCTTGCATGGTCCAACCTTACATGGTCCAATCTTACATGGTCCAACCTTACATGGTCCAACCTTACATGGTCCAATCTTACATGGTCCAATCTTGCATGGTCCAATCTTGCATGGTCCAATCTTGCATGGTCCAACCTTACATGGTCCAACCTTACATGGTCCAACCTTACATGGTCCAACCATACATGGTCCAACCTTACATGGTCCAATCTTACATGGTCCAATCTTACATGGTCCAACCTTGCATGGTCCAATCTTACATGGTCCAATCTTACATGGTCCAATATTACATGGTCCAACCTTACATGGGCCAATCTTACATGGTCCAATATTACATGGTCCAATCTTACATGGTCCAATCTTACATGGTCCATATATATTGGACCATGTAAGATTGGACCATGTAAGGTTGGACCATGTAAGATTGGACCATGTAAGGTTGGACCATGTAATATTGGACCATGTAAGATTGGTCCAATATTACATGGTCCAACCTTACATGGTCCAACCATACATGGTCCAATCTTACATGGTCCAATCTTGCATGGTCCAACCTTGCATGGTCCAACCTTACATGGTCCAACCTTACATGGTCCAATCTTACATGGTCCAACCTTACATGGTCCAACCTTACATGGTCCAATCTTACATGGTCCATATATATATTATTGGACCATGTAATATTGGACCATGTAAGATTGGACCATGTAAGGTTGGACCATGTAAGGTTGGACCATGTAAGATTGGACCATGTAAGATTGGACCATGCGTGACCCAACATGGTTTAAAATCGTCACCACGAGTTTTCGTCACACCCAACAATTCAAAGTGTGGTGCAACACACGAACACTATCCAATGTTTTAGCAATTGGTTTGGATGAGCACGACAAACATTTCGTCTGCTTCTAAAGGTGCTACCGCCTCAGAACCGCAGGCGCGAAGAAAAGTTCGCAGGGATTTCCCGATTGCATAACCGGAAACGAAAGGGATCGCTACGAACTAAGTTTCGTTGGTCAATCTAAAGCTCGCTAATAAGCACCATTGTACTTCCTATGTCTTGAATTAACAGCTTTGTGTTGCATGACCTTGGATGACCTTGACCTTGGGTCAAGGTCACATGTATTTTGGTAGGAAAATGTGTAAAGCAGTTCTTAGTGTATGATGTCATTGCTAGGTTTAGTTATTTGACCTTGACCCTGAAGGCCAAGGTCATGTAAAGGTCAAGGTCAAGCATGTGAGTCGTATGGGCTTTGCCCTTCTTGTTTATACTGCTGTAGCTGTACGGGGAGGGGGGTATACTGCTGTAGCTGTTAGTGATTTTTGCATGGGGGGGGGGGGGGGGGGTGGAGTACATACTGCTGAATCTGTAGCTGTAAGTGTGGTTTGCACTGTTACACTTGGGGGGTGGGGTGTACATACTGATGTATCTGTAGCTGTAGGTATTGCATTGTAACACTTGGGGGGGGGGGGGTGTACATACTGATCTATCTGTAGCTGTAGGCGTGTTTTGTACTGTTACACTTGGGGGGGGGGGGGCGGTTTGTACATACTGATGTAGCTGTAGGTGTGTTATGTACTGTTACAGTAGGCGGGGAGGGGGGGGGGTTGAACATACTGCTGTATATGTAGCTGTAGGTGTGTTTTGCACACAGGGGGTGGGGGGGGGGGGTGGGGGGGGGGGTTGTACATACTGCTGTATCTGTAGGTCTAGGTGTGTTTTGCACTCTACACGGGGGAAGGCGGTTGAGTGTTGTACATACTGCTGTATCTGAAGCTGTAGGTATGTTTGGTACTGTTACAGTGGTGGCAGCGGGGGGAGGGGGATGTACATAATTCTGAATCTGTAGCTGTAAATGAGTTTTGTACTGTTACAGTGGTGGGGGGGGGGGGGGGGGTTGGGGGTTGTACATACTGCTGTAGCTGTAGGTGTGTTTTGCACTGTTACTAAGGGGGAGGGGAGGTGTACATACTGCTGTAGCTGTAGCTGTAAGTAATTTGTGCACTGTTACACTTGGGGGGTTGTATATACTGCTAGGGGCGGGGATGTAGCTCAGTCGGTAGCGCGCTGGATTTGTATCCAGTTGGCCGCTGTCAGCGTCAGTTCGTCCCCACGTTCGGCGAGAGATTTATTTCTCAGAGTCAACTTTGTGTGCAGACTCTGCTCGGTGTCCGAACACCCCCGTGTGTACACGCAAGCACAAGACCAAGTGCGCACGAAAAAGATCCTGTAATCCATGTCAGAGTTCGGTGGGTTGTAGAAACACGAAAATACCCTGCACGCTTCCTCCGAAAACGGCGTATGGCTGCCTATATGGCGGGGTAAAAAACGGTCATACACGTAAAATTCCACTCGTGCAAAAAACACGAGTGTACGTGGGAGTTTCAGCCCACAAACGCAGAAGAAGAAGAAGAAGTATATACTGCTGAATCTGTTGCTGTAGGTGTGTTTTATACTGTAATACTGAGGGGGGGGGGGGGGTGTATACGGCTGTATCTGTAGCTGTAGGTGTGTTTTGTACTGTTACAGTGAGGGCGGTAGGTTCTACATACTGCTGTATCTCTAGCTGGTGATTTGTTTTGCACTGTTACACTGGGGGGGGGGGGGGGGGGGTTGTACACACTGCTGTATCTGTAGGTTTGTTTTCCACTGTAACACTGGGGGGAGGGGGGGTTATACTGCTGTAGCTGTAGCTGTAAGTGAATTTTGCACTGTTACACTTGGGGGGGGGGGGGGGGTGGTGGTGGTACATACTGCTGTATCTGTAGCTGCACCCAGCCAGCAAGACATTAGCGGCCGATAGTCGGCCGAACACCCTTCAAAAAGTCGGGCAGGTGACGTCAAAAGATACGACGCGGGTGTTGGCCCGACTAACTTTTGCAAAGAGGCAACGAGGCGGCCGACAGGCGGCCGAACACCTGTACTATGGCGGCACGCATCCGGTCCGATGTTAATCGGCCCGATGGCTTGTTGGACCTGCGGCCCGACACCTTATGCCGACATCGTCCCGATGTCTTCCCGCTGAAATCGATATCTTCCCGATGTCGGCATAAGGTGTCGGACCGCAGGTCAAACAAGTCATCGGGCCGATTAACATCGGACCGGATGCGTGCCGCCATAGTGCAGGTGTTCGGCCGCCTATCGGCCGCATCGTTGCCTCTTTGCAAAAGTTAGTCGGGCCAACACCCGCGTCGTATGTTTTGACGTCACCGGCCCGACTTTTTGAAGGGTGTTCGGCCGATTATCGGCCGCTAATGTCTTGCTGGCTGGGTCACCACAACAGAAGGAATGCCATTCATACTCGGGCCAGTCATGAACCGGTTGATGACGCGACTTTACGTTTACAGACCAATCGTTTTGTCACGAGAGTTGATTTGCGTCATCGGCTCCGCGGCGCGAAAATTTGCCTTGTGTCGTCTGCTTTGCCAGATCCCCCGCAGAGCGAAACTGCAACTTTGTTGCGAAAAAGTACGTCATACATTTCTTACAAAAAGGTCACAAAACTTGATGAACAGAGTTCTGTTTGACTAAAATGGATGTTACTAAGTGTTTTTGGAAGGGTATTTTGATAGTTCGGACTAAGTCTTCTGGCACTTTTTAATCGAAAAGGAGAAAATCTTATCGGTCGGATTTAGATACCCAGTTTTTGAGTGGGTATCTAAATCCAACCACCTCGCAGAGAATGCAAAACGCTGTACAAAATCCCATTAAAAGCATTGATTGTTTACGTTTATGTCTCTTGAAAAATCGTATGAACAGGGGAAGGTATCAGATTGTGTATTTATAATGTCCAGTGAATCTTGTTTTGATAAAGTAAAAGCCGCAACAACACCATCCACTTCATGACAGGTGCGCGCACTCTTGTCTTGCTAAACTGATGAATCGACACCAACATCGCAAGTGCGTGGATGGGTGCTTGTCAGTGTTTGCGAGCATGTAAGCCTCAGTAAGCTTAATAGTAATTAATAGAGTGTTTCGCTCACTGAAAGTCCCGAAGTTGTGTGCTTGTGTGTGTACTACACGATCAAAACAAGCCTGAGAGAAACATTACGTTCACTGTCATTTAGTTCCGAGTAGATTTCGGTCGGATTTAGATACCCCCCGGTCGGATTTAGGTTCCCACACCTACATGTACCTCCAATGTTTACCGACGGAAAGCAACGACACAGGCACCTATTTAGAACACCAATTGCGTATGGAAAACACCGGTCTTACCAGACAAGACATATTTGCTAAACTTTACGATTTAGAGCCTTGAGGATAAAACAATGATCTCAATCGGTCGGAATTAGATACCCTTACCCTATATCTTTCTGTCAGGTTAGATTCTTTTTCTAAATTCTTTTACTTAGTTTATTTTTGTGTGGATTAGTGACCTCAGGTCTTTGGATTTTCAGTATGTAAGCTGATGCCTACGGGTACCAGCTGATGATGTGAGGCGACCCATGACCGCCTGTTTATTGTTTTATTTTCTGCTCTGAGGTTTGTTTACCTGCAAATTCACAACATTACGGTTACTTTGTCTTGTTAATCCGTCAGCTTAGTTTTGTTGATTGTGGAAGGACAGTTGTGCCTGTGTTATCATAATATGTCTGGAAATACTTAATTGTGTGTGTGTGTGATTACAAACCTAAATCACATATGAGTCCAGACGGATGTCTGATTGAAAGTGATGATTTCATAAGAGAATTTAAGCACCGGATTGGGCGGAAGGTGTGTCTAATGGGATTGTTTGTCGAGGTTAACAATATTAGACAAATGTTCATGAGGTGTTTTCTTTCTTTGTGATCTCTCTGTATATAGTTATGACTATTTCTTTTTTGGATGATTGCGATTCATCACATGTTGGTGTTTCTGCAACTATTTGTGTGTTCACTGTCTTTATGACAGTCATGACAAATACTTTTCTATTGATTTTTATACTTTGATCTTGTACATTTTCTTATGTTGTTTTATACTGGCATGTTCCAGGTGTGAGGTGTGAGGTGTGAGGTGTGAGGTGATGAATAAACCCATGCACACTCTACACAAGATGTTCGAGTTTTCCTTCCCCTTGTTACATCTGAAAAGTTTTTGAGATTGAATACCTCACCTATATATGATATATAGGGCAAAGTAAGCCCCATCTTTTGATACCAGTTTGGTTTACCTTGCTTCAAGGTCAAGGTCACAGGAGCTCTTCAAAGTTGGATTGTATACATATTTTGAAGTGACCTTGACCCTGAACTATGGAAGATAACTGTTTCAAACTTAAAAATTATGTGTGGCACATGTTATGCTTTCATCATGAGACACATTTGGTCACATATGATCAAGGTCAAGGTCACTTTGACCCTTATGAAATGTGACCAAAATAAGGTAGTGAACCACTAAAAGTGACCATATCTCATGGTAGAAAGAGCCAATAAGCACCATTGTACTTCCTATGTCTTGAATTAACAGCTTTGTGTTGCATGACCTTGGATGACCTTGACCCAAGGTATTTTGGTAGGAAAAATGTGTAAAGCAGTTCTTAGTGTATGATGTCATTGCTAGGTTTAGTTATTTGACCTTGACCTTCAGCCTTGACCCTGAAGGTCAAGGTCATGTAAAGGTCAAGGTCAAGCATGTGAGTCGTATGGGCTTTGCCCTTCTTGTTTATACTGCTGTAGCTGTATGGGGAGGGGAGGTATACTGCTGTAGCTGTTAGTGATTTGTGCACTGTTACGCTGGGGGGGGGGGGGGGGGAGGGTGGGGGTGGAGTACATACTGTTGGATCTGTAGCTGTAAGTGTGGTTTGCACTGTTACACTTGGGGGTGGGGTGTACATACTGATGTAGCTGTAGGTATTGCATTGTAACACTTAGGGGGGGGGGGTGTACATACTGATCTATCTGTAGCTGTAGGCGTGTTTTGTACTGTTACACTTGGGGGGGGGGGGGGGGTTGTACATACTGATGTATCTGTAGCTGTGGGTGTGTTATGTACTGTTACAGTAGGCGGGGAGGGGGGGGGGTTGAACATACTGCTGTATATGTAGCTGTACGTGTGTTTTGCACACAGGAGGGGGGGGGGGGGGTTGTACATACTGCTGTATCTGTAGGTCTAGGTGTGTTTTGCACTCTACACGGGGGAAGGCGGTTGAGTGTTGTACATACTGCTATATCTGAAGCTGTAGGTATGTTTTGTACTGTTACAGTGGTGGCATCGGGGGGAGGGGGATGTACATAATTCTGAATCTGTAGCTGTAAATGAGTTTTGTACTGTTACAGTGGTGGGGGGGAAGGGGGGTTGGGGGTTGTACATATTGCTGTATCTGTAGCTGTAGGTGTGTTTTGCACTGTTACTAAGGGGGAGGGGAGGTGTACATACTGCTGTAGCTGTAAGTAATTTTTGCACTGTTACACTTGGGGGGTTGTATATACTGCTGAATCTGTTGCTGTTGGTGTGTTTTATACTGTAATACTGAGGGGAGGGGGGGGGGGGTGTACGGCTGTATCTGTAGGTGTAGGTGTGTTTTGTACTGTTACAGTGAGGGCGGTAGGGGCGGGGGGTTCTACATACTGCTGTATCTGTAGCTGGTGATGTGTTTTGCACTGTTACACTGGGGGGGGGGGGGGGTTGTACACACTGCTGTATCTGTAGGTTTGTTTTCCACTGTAACACTGGGGGGAGGGGGGGGGGTGGTACTGCTGTAGCTGTAGCTGTAAGTGAATTTTGCACCGTTACACTTGGGGGGGGGGGGGTGGTGGTACATACTGCTGTATCTGTAGCTGCACCCGGCCCAGCCAGCAAGACATTAGCGGCCGATAGTCGGCCGAACACCCTTCAAAAAGTCGGACAGGTGACGTCAAAAGATACGACGCGAGTGTTGGCCCGACTAACTTTTGCAAAGAGGCAACGAGGTGGCCGACAGGCGGCCGAACACCTGTACTATGGCGGCACGCATCCGGTCCGATGTTAATCGGCCCGATGGCTTGTTGGACCTGCGGCCCGACACCTTATGCGGACATCGTCCCGATGTCTTCCCGCTGAAATCGATATCTTCCCGATGTCGGCATAAGGTGTCGGGCCGCAGGTCCAATAAGTCATCGGGCCGATTAACATCGGACCGGATGCGTGCTGCCATAGTGCAGGTGTTCGGCCGCCTGTCGGCCGCCTCGTTGCCTCTTTGCAAAAGTTAGTCGGGCCAACACCCGCGTCGTATGTTTTGACGTCACCGGCCCGACTTTTTGAAGGGTGTTCGGCCGACTATCGGCCGCTAATGTCTTGCTGGCTGGGAAACTCAGCTGCGGAAATTTTCCAGCACACTATTCAAGAAGTGATCTCTGGCGTTTCCGGTGCCAGAAATGTCTCTGATGACATCATTGTCTTCGGGTCAGATCAAGCAGATCACGATCGGGCCCTTGATGAGATTTTGAAATGGCTCCATCAGGCTGGGCTAACCGTTCACAGACAGAAATGTGAATTCAACAAGGACGAGATCGAATTCTTCGATTTCATCTTCTCCGCTGCAGGCCTCCGCCCAGATCCCAAAAAAGTGCAAGCACTTCATGACATGCCCAGGCCGCAAAATGCATCCGAGGTCCGCTCGTTTCTTGGCATGGTCCAATACAGCTCGCGTTTCATCAACAACTTTGCGACCATCACCGAGCCACTTCGCTCTCTTACAAAACAAAACACGCCATGGACGTGGATCAAAACGCACGAGACCGCATTTGGTACGATCAAACAAGCTCTGTCAGCGACAACCACTCTCGCATACTTCGACCCAAAGAAACACACAGAAATATACGTCGACGCCAGTCCCGTTGGCGTCGCAGGCCTTTTGTGTCAGGAAGGTCGCACGATTGCTTACGCGAGCCGTGCTCTCACCGCAGTGGAGCAGAGGTACTCTCAGACCGAACGCAAGGCCCTTGCTGTCGTTTGGGCATGCGAGCACTTCGACATTTATGTCAGTGGTGCGCCGTTCACAGTCATAACCGACCACCGCCCTCTACTCAACATCTGGCAGAAGCCATCACCTCCCACTAGGATCGCATGATGGTCGTTGCGCCTTCAACCGTACTTACTTACGATGAAGTACAAGCCGGGAAAAGAAAACCCCGCTGACTACATGTCCAGACAGACACCCAACGCATGCAGTCGCTGCATCAAAACATGAAAAGATGGCAGAAGCATACATCAGTTTTCTCGCTGACACTGACACACTCTCTGCGGTCACGCTTGATGAGATTAAAGCAGAAACCGTACAAGACGCCACACTGCAAACAGTCATGAAAATCATCAGCACAGGCAAATGGCATGCACTCAAAGAACTCGCAGATCCTGAGGCAAACTTGGAAGACTTGATACGTTTTCGCAACGTTAAAGATGATCTCTGCGTCAATGCCGAACACAATGTCATTCTAAAAGGTACGCAGCTCGTGATTCCCGCCTCTTTGCGAAAATGGGTCGTTCAAGTGGCCCATGAAGGGCACCAGGGTATAACGAAAACGAAATCGTTCATACGCAGCAAAGTCTGGTTCCCAGGCATGGACAAAGCAGTAGAACTGGAAGTCGAGAGTTGCATTCCGTGTCAGGCCAACACAAATCGTAGTCAGAAAGAACCCATGAACATGTCCGACCTTCCAAGAGGCCCTTGGCTTGAATTGTCTCTTGATTTCTGTGGACCTCTGCCAAGCGGCGATTACATCCTTGTGCTGGTCGATGAATACTCACGTTATCCAATCGCAGAAATCATTCGCAGCACTTCAGCGGATTGCGTGATTCCAATAGTTGACAAAGCCTTTGCCATGTTCGGGTACCCGGAGGTGATCAAAACGGACAACGGGCCCCCATTCCAAAGCCACCAATGGAGGTCATTTATGAAAAGATCGGGCGTCAAACACCGCAGAGTCACGCCACTTTGGCCACCCCAGCTAGCAAGCTTTCGTCGGCCGACTGACGATTTCAGTCGGGTGACGTCGTCAAATGTCGTGTGTCGACGTCCGTTGTCGCGCCGATATCGTTTTGACTGTGTGTAAAACTCAGCAAATGTACGTAATAAACCCCGACATCGGCCCGACGCAATGTTGCTGTCGATAAAAATATGCAGAGTTACGGGAGATAACAACTTGAATTTATTATCATTATTTTAGCATTTGTTACGTCCCCTGTTCAAGCGTCGGGAACGGCGTGACATGACTCTGCAAATGCGAAACTAAATTATTCATATTTGTTGACTTTTTCACATAGGAGTAGGATAATTAATTGTAAGTTTTGTTTGTATATTTGCAATCAAATACAGCATGAGCTCAAACCATGAGTTTTACATTTTAAAAATACGCCATCATATATACTTGAAATACTCTAATAGCTTTCCTTACGGTACAAACAAGATTGAGTGTGAACATGGCCGGCTAGCTGCTACTTTCCCGCGTGAGCGAAGTTTATTTGTTTTCTTAGTTCAAGTTAATATCGAAAGAAGAGACATTCTTGCGAATGTTGGACAGCACATTGATGATATGTTATCCGAGACGAATGTCGCCTCGGGATCTCAATCTGAGTGCTGGTCCCAGTGCCACGTGGTGGCGGTGATAGTTGACAAGTTAAAATTGTGGAGCCAAGGACGGATGGAAACCTACAGGTGTGTTCAAGCTGTTAACGTCAACTCGAGGACAACCGACGGATCCAGCGAGTAAGTGATTTTGGTGTTTTTTTTCTTTAATGTTAGTTTTGCTGTTATACAGTGGGGGGGGGGGGGGGGGAGTACATACTGCTGTATCTGTAGATGTAGATGTAGGTGTTTTGTCCTGTACAGTGGGGCGGGGGGGGGGGGGGGTGGAGTACATACTCATGATACTGCTGAATCTGTAGCTTTAAGTGTGGTTTGCACTGTTACACTTGGGGGGTGGGGTGTATGTATACTGATGTATCTGTAGCTGTAGGTGTGTGTATTGCATTGTAACACTTGGGGGGGGGGGGGGGGGTACATACTGATCTATCTGTAGCTGGTGGTGTGTTTTGCACTGATGCACACCAATCTTACATGGTCCAATCTTACATGGTCCAACCTTACATGGTCCAAACCTACATGGTCCAATCTTACATGGTCCAATCTTACATGGTCCAACCTTACATGGTCCAATCTTGCATGGTCCAATCTTGCATGGTCCAATCTTACATGGTCCAACCTTACATGGTCCAACCTTACATGGTCCAATCTTACATGGTCCAACCTTACATGGTCCAACCTTACATGGTCCAATCTTACATGGTCCAATCTTGCATGGTCCAATCTTGCATGGTCCAATCTTGCATGGTCCAACCTTACATGGTCCAACCTTACATGGTCCAACCTTACATGGTCCAATCTTACATGGTCCAACCATACATGGTCCAACCTTACATGGTCCAATCTTACATGGTCCAATCTTACATGGTCCAATCTTACATGGTCCAATCTTACATGGTCCAATATTACATGGTCCAACCTTACATGGGCCAGTCTTACGTGGTCCAATATTACATGGTCCAATCTTACATGGTCCAATCTTACATGGTCCAATCTTACATGGTCCAACCTTGCATGGTCCAATCTTACATGGTCCAATCTTACATGGTCCAATATTACATCGTCCAACCTTACATGGGCCAATCTTACGTGGTCCAATATTACATGGTCCAATCTTACATGGTCCAATCTTACATGGTCCAATCTTACATGGTCCATATATATATTATTGGACCATGTAATATTGGACCATGTAATATTGGACCATGTAAGATTGGACCATGTAAGGTTGGACCATGTAATATTGGACCATGTAAGATTGGACCATGTAAGGTTGGACCATGTAATATTGGACCATGTAAGATTGGTCCAATCTTACATGGTCCAACCTTACATGGTCCAACCATACATGGTCCAATCTTACATGGTCCAATCTTGCATGGTCCAACCTTACATGGTCCAACCTTACATGGTCCAATCTTACATGGTCCAACCTTACATGGTCCAATCTTACATCCAATATATTATTGGACCATGTAATATTGGACCATGTAAGATTGGACCATGTAAGGTTGGACCATGTAAGGTTGGACCATGTAAGATTGGACCATGTAAGATTGGACCATGCGTGACCCAACATGGTTTAAAATCGTCACCACGAGTTTTCGTCACACCCAACAATTCAAAGTGTGGTGCAACACACGAACACTATCCAATGTTTTAGCCATTGGTTTGGATGAGCACGACAAACATTTCGTCTGCTTCTAAAGGTGCTACCGCCTCAGAACCGCAGGCGCGAAGAAAAGTTCGCAGGGATTTCCCGATTGCATAACCGGAAACGAAAGGGATCGCTACGAACTAAGTTTCGTTGGTCAATCTAAAGCTCGCTAATAAGCACCATTGTACTTCCTATGTCTTGAATTAACAGCTTTGTGTTGCATGACCTTGGATGACCTTGACCTTGGGTCAAGGTCACATGTATTTTGGTAGGAAAAATGTGTAAAGCAGTTCTTAGTGTATGATGTCATTGCTAGGTTTAGTTATTTGACCTTGACCCTGAAGGCCAAGGTCATGTAAAGGTCAAGGTCAAGCATGTGAGTCGTATGGGCTTTGCCCTTCTTGTTTATACTGCTGTAGCTGTACGGGGAGGGGGGGTATACTGCTGTAGCTGTTAGTGATTTTTGCACTGTTACACGGGGGGGGGGGGGGGGGGGGTGGAGTACATACTGCTGAATCTGTAGCTGTAAGTGTGGTTTGCACTGTTACACTTGGGGGTGGGGTGTACATACTGATGTATCTGTAGCTGTAGGTATTGCATTGTAACACTTGGGGGGGGGGGGGGGGGGGTGTACATACTGATCTATATCTGTAGCTGTAGGCGTGTTTTGTACTGTTACACTTGGGGGGGGGGGGGGCGGTTTGTACATACTGATGTAGCTGTAGGTGTGTTATGTACTGTTACAGTAGGCGGGGAGGGGGGGGGGGGTTGAACATACTGCTGTATATGTAGCTGTAGGTGTGTTTTGCACACAGGGGGTGGGGGGGGGGGTGGGGGGTGGGGGGGTTGTACATACTGCTGTATCTGTAGGTCTAAGTGTGTTTTGCACTCTACACGGGGGAAGGCGGTTGAGTGTTGTACATACTGCTGTATCTGAAGCTGTAGGTATGTTTGGTACTGTTACAGTGGTGGCAGCGGGGGGAGGGGGATGTACATAATTCTGAATCTGTAGCTGTAAATGAGTTTTGTACTGTTACAGTGGTAGGGGGGGGGGGGGTTGGGGGTTGTACATACTGCTGTAGCTGTAGGTGTGTTTTGCACTGTTACTAAGGGGGAGGGGAGGTGTACATACTGCTGTAGCTGTAGCTGTAAGTAATTTGTGCACTGTTACACTTGGGGGGTTGTATATACTGCTGAATCTGTTGCTGTAGGTGTGTTTTATACTGTAATACTGAGGGGGGGGGGGGGGTGTATACGGCTGTATCTGTAGCTGTAGGTGTGTTTTGTACTGTTACAGTGAGGGCGGTAGGGGCGGGGGGTTCTACATACTGCTGTATCTCTAGCTGGTGATTTGTTTTGCACTGTTACACTGGGGGGGGGGGGGGTTGTACACACTGCTGTATCTGTAGGTTTGTTTTCCACTGTAACACTGGGGGGAGGGGGGGTTATACTGCTGTAGCTGTAAGTGAATTTTGCACTGTTACACTTGGGGGGGGGGGTGGTGGTGGTACATACTGCTGTATCTGTAGCTGCACCCAGCCAGCAAGACATTAGCGGCCGATAGTCGGCCGAACACCCTTCAAAAAGTCGGGCAGGTGACGTCAAAAGATACGACGCGGGTGTTGGCCCGACTAACTTTTGCAAAGAGGCAACGAGGCGGCCGACAGGCGGCCGAACACCTGTACTATGGCGGCACGCATCCGGTCCGATGTTAATCGGCCCGATGGCTTGTTGGACCTGCGGCCCGACACCTTATGCCGACATCGTCCCGATGTCTTCCCGCTGAAATCGATATCTTCCCGATGTCGGCATAAGGTGTCGGACCGCAGGTCAAACAAGTCATCGGGCCGATTAACATCGGACCGGATGCGTGCCGCCATAGTGCAGGTGTTCGGCCGCCTATCGGCCGCATCGTTGCCTCTTTGCAAAAGTTAGTCGGGCCAACACCCGCGTCGTATGTTTTGACGTCACCGGCCCGACTTTTTGAAGGGTGTTCGGCCGATTATCGGCCGCTAATGTCTTGCTGGCTGGGACAGGCTAATCATATGGCCACTAGCTCCCAATTCCAGTGGGGGAGCTTGTTTATTTTATCTTGTCAGCGAGCCGCGCGGTGATAAATCCCAGCCGCGTAAACATTGCAGCCAAGGCAAGAAGAAGGGGGAAACTCTGGGACTTTTTCTACATTTATGAAGGGTTAGGGGGAAGCAGACGACAAAATGTACGCCATCTTGTTATTCAGTTGCCAGGTTGGAAACCTAAAAGTTTGGACTCGATTTGCTTGTTTTTTCATTATATTGATATGTACAATTATTCATATTGCAAAATATAACATACTACAATCCCTTCAAGCTAAAAATGTAGTGTAAAACTGAAGGAACTTGTACTACAGCACTACAAACACAAATTCAGTATAGTTAGAGAGTATTTTACCTGCGTTTGGATTATGATGTTGTTGTTGCAACATTTAAAGCGTGTTCGATGTTTCTGATGGAATCATATGCGTTTGAAAACAAAAAAGCCTCGGTTTACCAAACCTTTGAGAAAAATGGCTTAGAAAACGAGGATAGTGTATTTTTTGCAAATTTACTGAGACCAGGCTATTTCTTTACGACAACGACCGGTATCGGACATTCGCTTTGAGGCAAACAAATTCACTCGTTGCCACCAACTTCATTCAGACCCAATTCCAAAGGAGATAGTGAAACCTGCGAAGATCACAAAGCAGTCTAAATTGCAGACCAACGTGATGCGTAAATGATTAGAAACTGTTGCTCTTTGAGGTTAAAATTAACTTCTGGAAACAACCAACCCAGTAACCCTTTTGCGTTTTGTAGGAATATTGTAGTTACGGGATTATGGAGATGTGTTTTAAAGAGGGTCTCATCGCAGGTTTCACAGTGACTTTGATCGGTATCTGATTCTGAGCTGCATGGCTTTCCACCCTCCTCAGCCAAGCTAGTGTGCATAGGCACACGCAACACACACCACTTCGAAACACACTTCGCGGCTGTATAAAAGTGCATATATTTGCCTGGAGATAATGAATTACCAAACATCACAAAAAACAAGTTTAGAAACGCTGCTAGCATGAGCACTAGAGGGTTAACAGTTTTAAGTTCTGCAGTAGTAAGTCGCCAAACAAAGAGTTTTAAGCTGGGGGGGGGGGGGGGGGGGATGTTACACTGGTACGAAACCTGTGAGTGTATGAGTAAAGACGAGCGCACAGACAACATAATATTAATGAATTCGATTTTATTTCAATTAAAAAAAAGTCTTAAGATCAGGGGCCTGTTAGATTTTAACCCATCTTGTTTCTGCCAAGGCCTAGTGTAACAGACACAGCGCGCCGACGGTCGGTGGGGGGTGGGGGCTTGCCGCTATCGGGTTGTCCAAGACGCATGCCGCGAAAAGATTCCAGGCCCCGATAAGAGTAACAGACCACTTTGTTTATAATAGTGAATTTGGCTCCTCAAGAAGAAGTTATCGCCATATGTGCTCAAGCAGAAGCTTTTAACAAGCCACTAGAGAAAGCCATCCGTGCGGCACACGCACAACTTACACAAAAATTGGCGATTAGAGCTCACTTCGTTTATTCGCACATACAGGGCGACACCGCACACTTCGACACTGTTTACACCCTTCAGGCTCTTACTGGGACGCGACCCGAAAACCAAACTTCCAGAGCCACCAATATATGCACATCCCCAAAACAGAGCAACTGAAGAGCTTGCCCGAAAGCATGACGCTTGCGCAAAACAGAAGATGAAGCTCTATGCAGACAAACGAAATCACGCCAAACGTGCTGAAATCGCCATTGGTGATTTTGTTCTAGCAAAGCAAAGGAAAAGGAACAAACTCACACCGCCGTTCAAACCGACTCCCATGGTGGTCACTGCCACAAACGGTTCCATGACAACCGCTCAGTCCTCACAGGGACAGCCAGTCACACTCACCCGCAACAGCTCATATTTCAAAAAGCTAAAGCATGCGCCACCAGATCGCCATCAATCTGCTGATGACGTAGATGAACCTCCCTTAGACGTTCAAGAAAGTATTGTCCCTCAGAACACTGTCCCAGAGACTGGCGTGAAAGAAGCATGCGGTCCATCAGCATCGTCAACACAACCATGTTCTCTCACGCAACCACAGACACAAACATCTCCTATCACCTCACAGACTGTCAGTATTGCCCCCTCTATGACCTCATATCCAAGGCGGTCAACCCGTCAAAAGAAATCCCCAACTCGTTTCAAAGACTATGTGACTGATTTTGAGATTCAAACGCTATCACATCAGAAGTTAACTAACTAACCCCCATTTTTTGTTTCTTCTCTTTAGCTGATTATGCATTAAGTAATGCACTCAGATGTGCGTGCACAATATTTGCTTTTGTTTTATTGTCAACAAACAGCGTTGACGTGGTACTGTATTAGCGCATTATCAATGCCAGATTATTGATTTTCTATCTTCCATGCTCACTGTTGTTTTGGTTTTTGGTTTTCTTATAAGCCTACAAAGATTGTCGACTCAGTATTGCATTGGTAGCCTACATTATTAGCGTTTTGATTATTATTTGTTTCTCTTGTTCCTACAAACTCTTGTACTTCTGTGCGCTTGGGGAGAGAAAATGAGAGTAAATTGATAAGCGATGCGAAAATGTTTTAATCATTGATTTGACTTTGTGCTTCAGAAGTTTTTGTTTATTTCTTCGGAATGTTATGTTTTGTTCTGATGTTCTTGTTTTATTCCTGGCAGAAAGGAAGAGATGTAATATTGTTCCACCACGATTGGTTCTGGTGTATCACGTGGTTCATGAATATTAAATCAGTTGGAGACTAATGGCGGAATCCGTGTGCATGTTGGAAGGCTGCGAGCGAAAGCACATAGCGATAGTTCCACTCATACATACACTCTAGCATTTAAAGACACTACAACTGGTCAACAACTAATTCTATAAACAGAACAGGAACTCAATCAACTTGAACGTCAATCAGACACAAAGGGAGTCCACACTTAGATTGTATAATTCCAACCAGGTTTATTTACCAAAAGGTCAAATGACCAGCATAAATATTATATCAATACAAACTACATGTAATACCAAATTCACATTTGCCTGCTCACGCTTTCATTCGATAAATGTTCATCTAAAAAGACACCTAAGTTCCCAACCCCAGATCTATCTACGAGGAGGTTTTGCAGTCCGGCGCCTAGCTAACTATGTCTTTGATCCCGTACAGGATATGTTTGTTCCCCAACTATCTAAATCTTGGGTGGCTAAAATTCTGCAAGGGATGCTACTTATTCTTCTGGCTACAAACGGAAGAACAGTTCTTTCCTCACCAGGCTAAATATTTTATTACAAGGATAGTCTGAGACTTCTTACTGCTATTTTTGATCGTATGGAAACCCAGGCCGCGGCCCTTATTTCGCCCACGATATTTTTGTCCCTAATTTCAAAGTTCTACTCCTATTTATGAACGCAGAGTGAGATGTCCAAACCCGACTGCAATGGGTTTAACAAACACACGTGTGCGTCCTATAGTTTTACTGTCGCCTAACTGTCTAAGTTTGTCGGACCTACCCGGTCCGATTTGGTTTATTTTCTATCTATCTACGACGATTTTTTCTCCTATCTATCTTTTGGATCGCTCGGAACCAGACAATTCGACTGGCCCGAGTGGTGATGATCTTCTTTTATAGCTATCTGTACTCCTACTCTGCCTATTTGTATGAAAGAGAATCTCTAGATTCTTTACTGCTAGCAATTTACCCTACTCTGACAACTTTATTCTGCAAAACCTTAACGATCTTTTGTCTCCCGAGTCTTTTATACCCCTTCATTCTTAGCAACCCAAAACAATGTACGGATGTTTTGCATTGGCTAAAATGGCAACAATGGCAGACTCTCTCGCGAACTCATCCGCAGCAAAAATATAATCCCTCTTTATCTATTTCTTCCCTACAATTACGATGTCCGCAGACATCGTTCCATTAACATTTTTACATATTTACTTATTCTACCATATCATTCTCTTCAAAAGAACTTTACTTACAGGCTACACTAATATTTCGTCCATTCCGGTCATCGGACCGTTGATCGATAGAACACACCTTACGACGGTCTTTCTTTCTTTATTTGGTGTTTAACGTCGTTTTCAACCATTCAAGGTTATATCGCAACGGGGAAAGGGGGGAGATGGGATAGGGGAAAGGGGGGAGATGGGATAGGGGAAAGGGGGCAGATGGGATAGAGCCACTTGTTAATTGTTTCTTGTTCACAAAAGCACTAATAAAAAAATTGTTCCAGGGGCTTGCAACGTAGTACAATATATGACCTTACTGGGAGAATGCAAGTTTCCAGTACAAAGGACTTGACATTTCTTACATACTGCTTGACTAAAATCTTTACAAACATTGACTATATTCTATACAAGAAACACTTAACAAGGGTAAAAGAAGAAACAGAATCCGTTAGTCGCCTTTTAGGACATTCTGGACAGCATCGGGTATATTCTTTCTCGTCCCAACCAATATGGGACTCCCCCTAACCCGCGGGGGGTACTTACGACGGTCACTAGGCCGATCGTGTTTTCTACCGAGCATTGAAACGGGTTACTAATGACCCGGGAACATATTTATTATAACTTCTCCTACTATTTTAAACATTCAACTAGTCAAATAACGCTACAATAACAGGTTTGTCAACTTTTCATCTTGTTTTCAGCATCTAACTTGTCGAGTAAACAAACATGGCGGCCATTGCCAATAGTGAAACTACAAACTCTGTTCTTTCAGAAACTCTGACCAAATTATTGTTTACATTCTATGACACATTGGGAAAAGCTGGCATTAGCAATAACAATCCAGATTCTACTCTGAATCGTCTTTGCTGCTGTAAACTGTATCGTGTTGACGGCAATCCCGTCACACAAGAAACACTTAACAAGGCTAAAAAGAGAAACAGAATCCGTTAGTCGCCTCTTACGACATGCTGGGGGGCATCGGGTAAATTCTTCCCCCTAACACGCTCTGTACGTGTAAACATTGAGTCGCTCGACTCCGATCAGAAAACGGCAACAACATCGATGCTTCTCAAAAACCTGGCATAACACTCTGTACCGAAATGCTTTTTCTCTCCTGAATGTGTTAACATATGTCGCTTCAAATTACCAGACCGTAAAAACCTAGCACCACACTCATTGCATGCATGGTTTTTCTGCGCTGTATGTGTTAACATGTGTAGCTTCAAATCACCAGACTGTAGAAATATGGCACTACTCTCATTGCATGCTTCAAATAAGAAGACATTAGCATCACTCAGTACACTCATACTTTTTCTCTCCCGTATGTGTTGACATGTGTTGCTTCAAATGACCAGACCATAAAAACCTAGCACCACACTCATTGCATGCATGCTTTTTCTGCGCTGTATGTGTTAACATGTGTTTCGTCAAATTAAAAGACAGTTTAAACCTAGCATCACACTCAGTACACTCATACTTTTTCTCCTTTGTATGTGTTACCATGTGTAGCTTCAAATGACCAGACCGTAAAAACCTAGCACCACACTCATTGCATGCATGGTTTTTCTCTCCTGTATGTGTTACCATGTGTTGCTTCAAATAAGAAGACAGTTTGAAACTAGCATCACACTCAGTACACTCATACTTTTTCTTTCCCGTATGGGTTGACATGTGATGCTTCAATTCACGAGACCGTAAAAACCTGGCACCACACTCATTGCATGCATGCTTTTTCTCCCCTGTATGTGTTAACATGTGTTGCTTCAAGTAAGAAGACAGTTTGAAACTAGCATCACACTCAGTACACTCATACTTTTTCTCTCCCGTATGTGTTGACATGTGTCGCTTCAAATGAGAAGACAGTTTGAAACTAGCATTACACTCAGTACACTCATGCTTTCTCTCTCCCGTATGTGTTGACATGTGTCGCTTCAACTGCCAAGACCGTAAAAACGTGGCAATACACTCATTGCATGCATGCTTTTTCTCCCCTGTATGTGTTAACATGTGTTGCTTCAAGTAAGAAGACAGTTTGAAACTAGCATCACACTCAGTACACTCATACTTTTTCTCTCCCGTATGTGTTGACATGTGTTGCATCAAATAAGAAGACAGTTTGAAACTAGCATCACACTCAGTACACTCATACTTTTTCTCTCCCGTATGTGTTGACATGTGTTGCTTCAAATTACCAGACCGTAAAAACATGGCACCACACTCATTGCATGCATGCTTTTTCTCCCCTGTATGTGTTAACATGTGTTGCTTCAAATAAGAAGACAGTTTGAAACTAGCATCACACTCAGTACACTCATACTTTTTCTCTCCCGTATGTGTTGACATGTGTCGCTTCAACTGACCAGACCGTAAAAACCTGGCACCACACTCATTGCATGCATGCTTTTTCTCCCCTGTATGTGTTAACATGTGTTGCTTCAAATAAGAAGACAGTTTGAAACTAGCATCACACTCAGTACACTCATACTTTTTCTCCCCTGTATGTGTTAACATGTGTTGCTTCAAATTACCACACAATAAAAACATGGCACTACACTCATTGCATGCATGCTTTTTCTCCCCTGTATGTGTTAACATGTGTTGCTTCAAATAAGAAGACAGTTTGAAACTAGCATCACACTCAGTGCACTCATACTTTTTCTCTCCCGTATGTGTTAACATGTGTTGCTTCAAATTACCACACAATAAAAACATGGCACTACACTCATTGCATGCATGCTTTTTCTCCCCTGTATGTGTTAACATGTGTCGCTTTAAAGAAGAAGACAGTTTGAAACTAGCATCACACTCAGTACACTCATACTTTTTCTCTCCCGTATGTGTTGACATGTGTCGCTTCAACTGACCAGACCGTAAAAACCTGGCACCACACTCATTGCATGCATGCTTTTTCTGCCTTGTATGTGTTGTAATCACAACCTGCTGATTCTTGTGACCTGAACTCGGGAATGTGGTGTCAGACATTGGAACTGGATCTGGTTCATGTCTCTCATTTAGTTCTAATCTACCCATGCTTTGAGTTTCTGTTATCAATCTCCCTCGTTTCAGCCAGGTATCACAATGAGTGTCGACTGCAGTCTGTGGTTCTGGTGTCTTCATCTCTTGGTTTAGCCAGGTACCACTATGAGTGTTGACTGCAGTATGTGTTTGGGGTGTCGGTATCTCTTGTTTCAGCCAAGTATCGCTGAAATTGTCGACTGCAGTCTGTTTTTCTGGTGTCTGTATCTCATGGTTCAGCCAGGTATCACTATGAGTGTTAACAGCAGTATGTGTTTCTGGTGTCTGTATCTCTTGTTTCAGCCAAGTATGACTGCAATTATCGACTGCAGTCTGTATTTCTGGTGTCTGAATCTCTGGTTTGAGCCAGGCATCGCTGTGCCCATTAACTGCAGCTTTTCCGTCCAATGACTGCACTGTAGTCATGGTAGCTGTGTTGACTGCAGCTTTTCCGTCCAATGACTGCACTGTAGGCATGGTAGCTGTGTTGACTGCAGCTTTTCCGCCCAATGACTGCACTGCAGTCATGGTAGCTGTTTTGACCCCCCTGTCCGGCACTGAAAAGAATGCAAGTGATATAGGTGATGCAAATTAGTATCTACAGAGACTGTAGAGTACACAGAGACGCTTCATACGGCGCTGAAAATTGAAACAGGAAGCCCTGTGGCGCCACCACGCGGACACATGTAAAAACCTACTTTCGCTTTCCACAGCAGTAGAGATATCGTGGAACACAACCAAAGCCGCACCATAAAGAAAACACAGCGGGGCATGGTCTTTGTGTGTGTGTGTGTGTTTATGTAACTGGCTCAAAGAGAGAGAGAGAGAGAGAGAGAGAGAGAGAGAGAGAGAGAGAGAGAGAGAGAGAGAGAGAGAGAGAGAGAGAGAGAGAGAGAGAGAGAGAGAGAGAGAGAGAGAGAGCTTTCTGAACAAGAAATAAGAAAATCATCGATCGATCAAGATTCTTTAATTAAAGTCAGCTTGGTCACAAGATTCTTGAAGAATGTTGTTTAAGTTGCTGTAGTGTACAGTTTTCCTTACATGATAATTTCTTAGCTCCGTGCAATTGACTACCCATATCAGTTTTGAGGTGCTGGGACGACGCAAAGTTGACTAAATGCCTTCGTTACTGATTTAACCGGGAACTATTTTGTTAACGATTTATTCCTGACAATATTTTCTCAGGCTTAACTGCCCATGTATACAGTATGTATTTGTATTTGACTAAAACACACAAAAATAACGACGGTTAGTTCACGAAAAGACACTGATTTAAATCATGTTTGCATAACTTGAGCGATGCAGCGGGTATTGCCTAAATAAATTTGATTTAATTTCAATCTACACCATTTTCTGCGGTGTTTATATGGTCATTTAAAAAGGATGTTCACAAACCAAACATATTTTTTCATTCAGTTACTTTTTGCAGTACTGTCAGCCGGACAGAATAGATAGATCAATACAAACGTGATATATAAACACAGCCGACAGCAGCCGCTATACGCAAACTTCCTTGTGCGGCAGGGAGTTGCTCTTTTCCCGCGCGCTGGCGGCCGGTCTCACTTGCGCACAGCTGTGCAAAGAAGGATGAAGCGTCTCTATGTACTCTATAGTCTCTGGTATCTATTACAGTAATAAATGCATCTCTTTTGTGACTGTTTTGTACTTCTGTGTGTGTGTTCGGATGGGGGGAGGGGGAAACTTAGCTTTGCATCTACCGGTATTTGAGAGTAACTCCTTCTTCTTCTGCATTCGTGGGCTGAAACTCCCATGTACACTCGTGTTTTTGCACGAGTAGAATTTTACGTGTATGACCGTTTTTACCCCGCCATTTAGGCAGCCATACGCCGCTTTCAGAGGAAGCATGCTAGGTATTTTTGTATTTCTATAACCCACCGAACTCTGACATGGATTACAGGATCTTTTCCGTGCGCACTTGGTCTTTGGCTTGCGTGTACACACGAAGGGGGATAAGCCACTAGCAGGTCTGCACATAAGTTGACCTAGAAGATCGAAAATATCTCCAGCCACCTGGCGGCCGCGGCCAGAATTTGAACCCTCGACCTTCCGATTATGAGGCCGATGTCTTACCACCCGGCTACAGCGCGTTGAAAGTAACAATTAGGCATCAATGTCGAGTCTTTATGAAAGCAGCACTTCATAACGTCAAAACTGATTGAATGCAAATTGCAATAATCTTAGACTGATTGCGGTAAGTTTTCTAACTATGTATACACCTTTGAAATATAGTCAAGATTTGACTAATTGTTTTGTGGAAGACTGGGATGGTGAGATTAGGGTTTGTTTGTTTGTTTATTTGTTGCTTAACGTCCAGCCGACTACGCAGAGCCATATCAGGACGAGGAAGGGGGGGATGAAGGGGGCCACTTGTCAAGCGATTCCTGTTTACAAATGCACTAACCCATTACTTGTGTCCCAGCAGGCTTTAGTAAAACTAAATTAATACCTACTGGAAGATTACCAGTTTCCAGTATGTTAAAATAGGCTTAACCTATCTACTGCTGGACTTACATCAGAACACTAACAGATTAAACTATACATGAATCGCAAGAAAAGCGGCAAGAGAAGAGATTTTTGGAAAAAATACAGGTGAATGAGCAAGAAGGCAGAAAAAGGAAAAGAATTCATGAAGAAAAAGAGAGCATGACAGGAAAGAGGAACCAAAAATCTACCTAACAGCAAACTAGAAAGCTCCTGCGGTTCCAAAAACAGGAGGGGCTTTTAATTTCATAACCGCAGTGCCCCACTGCGGGAGTGAGATTAGGGTGATGCTGTATGTATGTGTGTGTAAGTTTGTGTGTGTGTGATTGCATAGCATTGTGGATTGCATGTGCCTTCTTACAAAATTAATAACAGGTATTACAGTTGAATCGAAAATTTTTAATTAAATTCTCATTTGATTAATATACTTACCCGAATCACATAATAGCATTGACGTAGTCAAAGATGCTTAAGGTCTGAAAAAACGCTATCCCGTCTATAGTATAAGGGAAGCAACCCATGCAAAAAAGTAGCAAGCTTGCCACACAGGGTTACCTCCCGTAGTGTGCATTACGTCACAGCTTCTGTGCCCCACACGTGGTATCCTCATTCGACTTCTAAAATACATAGAAACTAAAAGAGCGGGGAAGGTGGGAGGGAATTACCTATGTGATACGGGTAAGTATATTAATCAAATGAAAATTTAATTACAAATTTTCGATTAAATTACATATTCTTACTCCGAATCACATAATAGCAGATAACTCCAACAAGGTGGTGGGTAAGATCAAAAAAGTTCAAACTCACTCTTAAATTCTGGAGAGACATTGCCCAGCTGCCACCAAGGCAGGGAGGGACCGTGATCCATCTCGGCAAACAGCAGCAATGTCTCTCAGGTAGAAAGTGATAAAGACGTCGTCCGAGCGCCAGTAGGCTGTGCGCAAGACATCGTCTAACCTCCGAGACCGTAAAACGGCCAAGGAGGAGGCCCAGGCCCTGGATTCGTGAGCTCGGGCCCCCCTTCTTGACAGGCTCCAAATGTAGGCTTGCTTGATGAGAGCCGACACCCACCTGGCCAAGGTAGTCCTCGTAATATCCTTATCTGGAGACGTGTTCAGTGAAATGAACAGGAGCTTCTGAGAGCTTGATCGGATAGGTTGAATGCGAGCAAGATAGGCCTCAAGGGCCCTAACCGGACAATTATCCATATCGGGGTCGTCTCGAGCCACAATGTGGGACAGAGGTTTCACCAGAACGCACGGAGAAGGTTGGCCTGGTGATTGGTTCTTGGCCAGAAAACCCTCGCGAAAACGCAAGGACAAGGAACCATCCTGCTACCGGGCTATGTCCTGAGGACTGCCGGAAAGAGCGTGAATCTCGCTACCTCTGCGTGCAGAGGCCAAGAGTAGCAGAAAAAGAACCTTACGAGTAAGGTTAGAGAGACTGGAATCTCCCAAAGGCTCAAAGTCCGCAGAGCGTAAAAACTCTAGGACCAGGAAGAGGTCCCACTTGGGCAAGGAAGAGCGATGCTTGACATCCTCGAGGGACGCGCCCTTAATAACTCCAGCAACGACTCCACTAACTTTGATGGAGTGACCGATCTGTTTGAGAGTCGTGGAGATCGCCGATCTACCGACCTTCAAAGAGGAGGAGGAGGCTCCTTGGGAAGACAAATCCGCTAAGTGATTGGCAACATGCATAGTGCGTGGAGCCACCGGATCCAGCCCATGAGACTGACACCAAGTGACCCAAGACCTCCAGTGCGAAGAATACACTGAAGAGGTGGAGGCTCTATGAGAGCGCTGCACCAAGTCCAAAGTACGGTCTGAAGCCCCAGAACGCTTCAGAGCGGACCGCACAGTCTCCACACGTGAAGATTCAAAGACTGTGGGTCCTCGTGAGGAACTCCGGTTCGAGGCTGAACAAGTTCGCCTCTTACCAGAGAAAGAGAAATTGGAGGGCCGTGAGCTAGTCTCAGAAGGTCTCGAAACCAAGTCTGAGACGGCCACAGAGGGGCGACCAGAAGCAGAGACGGCCTCTCCAATTCCGCCCTCCTGAGAACCTGACTGAGAAGCTGGAACGGAGGAAAGGCGTAAGCCTCTAGGCCTGTCCAAGAAAGTTCCAGTGCATTGGTCTCCCAAGCCTCCGGGTCGGGGAAGGGAGAGACAAACACCGGAAGGCGCTTGGAAAATCTGGTGGCGAAGAGATCCACCAGAGGCTTCGGAGCAATGGCCCAAAGACGGAGTAAAGCCTCGTGCGTGATGGTCCATTCCGACTGCAACACCTTGTCGGAGCGACTGAGTGCGTCTGCAAGTGTGTTGAGGCTTCCCGGCAGGTGCCGTGCTGAGAGGGAGATTTGGTGCTGGGCACACCAAGTCAAGATCTCGCAAGTCCTGCGCGAGAGAGTGGGGGACCGCGAACCTCCCTCCTTGTTCACGTAGGCAGCCACTGTCGTATTGTCTGTAAACAGATGCACGCGCTTGGCCAGAAGGGAAGGGAGGAACACGACCAGAGTAAGAAACACGGCCTCCAACTCCAGAGAGTTGATATGCCATGTGCTCTGTTCCGCAGACCACAGGCCGGAGGCCGTGAGCCGATCCGTGTGAGCCCCCCAGCCCAGCAGGGACGCATCTGTAAAGAGGTCCGTGTCGGGAGGGGGGGAAACAATGGGAACCCCCATGCATACCCATCCCGAGTCCAGCCACGGGAGGGTTGCAGTCTGGAACCATTCCCCTAGGGGAACCAGAGCGTTCCAATCCACACAAGGAGAGTCCACAAACGGTTTCAGCGCGTGCTGAAGCGGGCGCTTGTGAACTCTCCCCAGTGGAACCAGAAGGGCCATGGACTCCATCTGCCCCAGGATGGAGGCCAGAGTCCGGAGGGAAGCCCGCAGGAGAAGCGAAGTAGAGCGTATGAGAGCTTGGAGCTTGTCCACTCGCTTCTGAGAGGGGTGGACAGTCCATGAGACCGCGTTGAACGTCATCCCCAGGTACGTAAATGCCTGGGACGGTACTAGCTCTCACTTCGCATGGTTGACCAAGAAACCCAGCAAGTAGGCCTCTCGGAGAACCATCTGAGTGTGCTGTGAACAGAGTGCCTCGCTCTGGCCCATGATGAGCCAGTCGTCGAGGTATGCTCTCAGCCGAACACCCTGTGACCTCACCAGCGCGCAGAACTGCCTCACCACCATGGTAAAAACCCACGGGGCGAGGGACAGCCCAAAGGGAAGTGCGCGGAACTGGTAGACCTGATCGGCCCACCGGAAACGGAGCCATTTCCGGTCGGCGGGATGCACCAGAATGTGGAAGTACGCATCCGTCAGGTCTATGGAGGTCACCCAATCTCCTGGGCGGAGAGCGTCTCGGACTGAGGCAGGCGTCTCCATCTTGAACCGAAGGTATTGAGAAACGATAGGTCGAGGACAGGGCGCCAAGCTCCCGAGGCCTTGGGGACGGCGAAAAGCCGCCCGTAAAACCCCGGGGAGCTGTGGTCTGAGACCGCTTCCACCACGCCCTTCTCCACCAGAGCCTCCGACTGGAGGACGGCCCTTGCCTCTTGAGAGAAAGGGGGCTTGAAGGCTGGAGGACACCTGGTAAGAGGTGCCTCGTCCTCCTGCCAGAGTAAGCGGAATCCCGACCCCACAACACCCACTATCCATTGGCTGTGTGTGGACGTCAGCCAATGTGAAAGTGACCGTGAAAGGTCCCCCGCCATCACCAAGGTGGAGGGCGGAGGGGGGGTGAAGCCGGGAACGCTTCATTGGGGGTGGGGCTTTCCACTGGAAGAGCCCCTACCCCTGCCCGACGAAGACCTCTTGCCCGAACCACGGGAAGGGGCATGAGCTCTTTTCCGGGAAGCAGGGTGCACCTGAGCTGAGGTCTTAGCCTGCTGAGGCTGAGCCTGCTTAGGTGCAGCCTGCTTTTGCTGCTTCAGAGCTTGAAGCGCAAAAGAAGAGAACTGCTGTTCTCTGTTGGTGTCAATCTCCTGCTTCCTGGCATCAGAGGCCATGCTGCCGAAGAGAGAACCGTCCACCAAGGGTGACGACCTGAGGGTGTTCCTCGTCGACTCCTCGGAGACCTGGGAGTGGGCGAGGAACAAGTCCCTTCTGCACAAGACCGCATGGAAATAATGCAGAGAGGACAGCCTCATCTGTTCCTCGTTCACCCTTGCGAGTGTGGAGAGGAGTGTGGACACGTCCTCCACGTCCTGCTCTTTCACGGCTGTTCCGATGGCCCCTTTTTTGCTGCTTTAGCTGGCCAGGCAGACCGCGCAAAGTATAGCACCGAGCCCTTACCGCTTCCAGCTGCAGGCTGTAACCTAACACCTCAGCCCAGCCCTATCTGAGAACTTTCCCTCTTATTTCCTTCTTGCGTGCGGGTGTCCGGGGAAGTGCTGTGTGTGTTTTTTTCACAATTTGGTGTGTTTAAATCATCTTCGCTCTGGACTGCAAGTTGTGTTTGTGTTCATACTCTGGAATTTTGTCTCTGAATGGTTGTTCCTTGAAGTGAAAGAGAAATGGGGCACGCTCTCCATTGTGTTTCTAGGAGGATGTGATTAGGTGTTGCTTCTCTCTTTCTGAATTTTTTACTCATAATATGACTTGGACATATCAACGATGTGTGGTGTTAAAAAATGTTACCCTGCGTCAACATTCAAATTTTAATTACCTTCAAACTTTGGATTTCATTGAGTGAATGGTATTTCTATCCAACAGAAGGAAAATGGGGCTAGCTCTGCCTTGTGTTTTATTTCTATGAGGATGTTTCTAATCAGGTGTTGTTTCTCTCTTTGATACTAGTACTTATAGTACGATGTGGACATATCTGCGATGTGTGTTGTTATAAAATGTTACCCGGTGGCCAAACCCCACTTTCAGTTACCTTCAAACTTTGGATTTTATTGTGTGAATGAAAGTTCTATCACACAGAAGTGAAATTGTGTGTTTTATTTCCTGGACGTTTAACCTGCTTGTACTTATTGGCTTGTGTGTCGCTTCCCACATTTCTCGTAGCTGGAGTACTGTGAGTATGGCTTCACAGGCGCATGTAGAAAGCCTTCACTTTGAGAGACTCCAAGCTCTCTGCAGAATATGTGGAGAAAGATCGAAGAGAAAGTACGACTCTAACCCAGCAAAATTGTGCATAAAGTATGAGTCGGATCTAGCAAGGTTTTACGGCCTAAACATCGCAGAAGAAACGAATGCCGATTTTTTCTCACGGACTTTCTGTTCCAAATGTTATACTCGATTGACAAAGCTCAGATCGTCTGACAACCCGTCTGAAGTTAGTCTCCAGGCAGCCATCGTCCAAATTGAAAATGCAAAACATATTTGGACACCATTTGACCCTTCTTTGAAAGTTACTGACTGTTCTGTTTGCTGTGAGTTCGAAACCCAATGCTGTTTTTATATGTTATACTCTTACTTTCTGCCTATGTCTTAATTCCAAGCGCAAGACAAATTCTTCTATGAAAATTGAAGCCAATAAAATTTGAGTTGAGTTGAGTTGAGTTGAAAGGGGGGAGACCTGTGAAACCTTGCAAGAAATTTAAACAAGTGCACACGGTTGCCGATCAGCAAATTGCTTCCACCAGTTCTGGTCACACTAACGTTTCTGACGATACTGATTTCAAAGCTCAAGCGTCGTCATCGCCCCACAAAACCGTTAAGAAGCGCCTGTTTGATTTTCTGTCTGCTCGCAAAGAAGCAAACCAGAGTGATATTAGTGGATGTGTGTCCTTCACGGACAGCGACTCTTTCACCTTTCCAGAAGCGTCAACGCCCCGGCCACAACCACAAACAGCGAAAGACATTCCCAACGGTACACCTGTGTATATTACAGAAACATCAACGCCCCGGCCACAACCACAAGCGGCGATAGATAATCCTACTTGTACACCTGTGTTGTCAGTTTCTGTCAAATCTCCCGCTAACATCAAAAGGAATAAACTTCGTCCAGTCGAACAGCTGCAATCTCCCCTGACAAAAGAAGAGGCCTACTTAACCCGTTTGGTGCGTATCAAACTGGCACAGTCGGATGACAAGAACACAGTGACATGTAAGACAAAAGGACAACCAATAGTCTTACAAAAGGTTGTCAAACCAAGGAAAACGTCGTCCCTTGCAGCCACTCCTCTAAGAAAGAGACGCGCAAAATATCTTGAGAAAATGCGTGCAAAGTTTTCTGGTTCTTCAACTGCCGACTCCGTGAAACAACATAGCACAGAACTGACAGTAACTACAAAACAAAAACGAAGTGATATTTTGAAGGCGGCTGGTTGTGCACAAGTACACATTTCCTCCAAATTGTCAACAAAGATCAGAGCCCAGCTTTCACTCAGTTGGGCAAAACAGAGAAAGCTGAGGAAAATGTCCAAGAGTGTCGGCATTACCATTGCCAGTGAAAAAAAAGAGAGAAAGTTCCAGAAAGAGATCATGTGTGGCAATATTTGCGTAGAACAAAATGCCCTTTACTTTTATGACAGTAGAACTGGAATAGGATCCCTAAAAGAGATACCTGTTGCATTTGTTGATGACTTAACCAGCTTTGTCACCAATCTTCTGGACCAGTACAAAGCAAAGCAACAGCTGACCTGGCATGATAATATTCCGGAAGACGAGGTTTGGGTTAAAGTGGGAGGGGACCATGGAGGGGAAAGTTTTAAACTGGTGCTGCAAATTGCCAACGTGCCCAGTCCAAATTCCAGCGACAACACTCACCTCATCCGCATGGTGGAATGCAAGGACAGCGTCGCTAACATGAAGAGAATTTTGTTTCCCTTAACCAGACAAATTAGCGACCTTGATGCCATGACATGGGAGGGCAAGAACTTGAGAGTTTTTCTTTTTGGGGACTATGAGTTTTTGTTGAAAATGTTCGGCATCTCAGGGGCTCAGAGTTACCATCCATGCTTATGGTGCAAAGCGTCCAAAGAGCAGCTACAGAAAGCGCCATCAGACCAGCCAGAATACCCCATGAGGTCACTCAAAAACATCAAACGTGACCTCAGGCAATATAGAAAAGCTGGCAGCAAGAAAGCGACAGCAAAGGCCTACAACAACGTGGTGACTCCGCATATATGGGACATTGAACTGGACCATGTCGCGCCACCGTACCTGCACATTCTGTTAGGAGTCGTCAAGAAGCACCACGATCTCCTGGAGAAGGAATGTCACTATCTTGACAAACAAATAGCGCTGTCTCTGTCAAAAGAAAGCGAAGTGAACCACGCAGGCTTTCACCCCGACTTCACACAAGCAGTAAAGTACCTGCAAAGGCTTCGTGGAGAAAACAAAATGGAGCAGCTGAAACATGTTACTGTTTTCTCTGAATTGTGTGGACCTGTGACGGCAAACCTGGAAACCATCCTCGTCATGCACAACATCGTCGCACAAGCCTACCACAGCCGATCCTTTATCGGAAATCACTGCAACCGGTACCTCGACGAAGCAGTGATAACCGATTTAGGGCATGGCATACTTCAAAGGACCTATCAAGTGACAGACGACCACGATCTTCACAACGACGCAGAAGGCATCAAAACCAAGTTCATCAAACTGAACAGGCTCTTTTCAGCTGTCCACAGGCTAGTTTCACACACAAAGCCTGTCAGTGAAAATAATGTGTCTGCAATTGAGGACTCCATCACGGAATACATGACATTCTACAGATCTACATTTACTGATGTCAGAATTATTCCTAAGCAGCATATTCTCGAGTCTCATTGTGTGCCATGGATCAGGAACTGGGGGTTTGGTCTGGGTCTTCATGGAGAGCAGGGTGGCGAGCAAATTCACGCCTTAGTCAATCAGCTGAAAAGGATTTGTTTGTTTGTTTATTTGTTGCTTAACGTCCAGCCGACTACGCAGAGCCATATCAGGACGAGGAAGGGGGGGATGAAGGGGGCCACTTGTCAAGCGATTCCTGTTTACAAATGCACTAACCCATTACTTGTGTCCCAGCAGGCTTTAGTAAAACTAAATTAATACCTACTGGAAGATTACCAGTTTCCAGTATGTTAAAATAGGCTTAACCTATCTACTGCTGGACTTACATCAGAACACTAACAGATTAAACTATACATGAATCGCGAGACAAGCGGCAAGAGAAGAGATTTTTGGAAAAAATACAGGTGAATGAGCAAGAAGGCAGAAAAAAGAAAAGAATTCATGAAGAAAAAGAGAGCATGACAGGAAAGAGGAACCAAAAATCTACCTAACAGCAAACTAGAAAGCTCCTGCGGTTCCAAAAACAGGAGGGGCCTTTAATTTCATAACCGCAGTGCCCCACCGCGGGAAGCTGAAAAGGAGAGCCTGGGGAATGAAGAAGGACGAAGACAGATTGCGAGTCCTAATGACTGAACAGTTGACAAGATCGTCCCCCATGCTTCAGGCTACTCCTCCCAAAAGAGCAAAACAAATGTAGGACAGCAAGTAACCACATAACATCCACCACCTATACTTCCTGATTGAACTTCAGCTGTGGTACAATCTTCACTTTGTTCTTCGCATCTTTTGATGATCAAAACAGCCAACACGAGTATCGTGTGTGATAAAACACTTTTTTGTTTTAGTCACAGCGTGGTTGTTATATGTGTGCTTATATTGCTAAAAAGACCATTCAGTTGTCTTTATCTAATTTTACTCAAGTATGGGTAACCTGATGTCTCATCGCAACAGATCAGAGCGTGACAAACAAACGGTATTATACAGATTACAAGCGTGTGCTTTTATCATGTGGCGCCGGGTATTCGCCAAAACGGGCCCTCTAAGTCAAGTGTTATCCCCTCAGAAAATGACTTAAAATCATCAGAGAACTGACACTAGTATTGGTTGGAGCAGAGGAGCAGACAATCGAGACCCTCTAATGGTTGTGTACCAGTGTTTAATACATGGATTCTATCAATTGGATTACCTAACCAGGATGGAGTAGCCTTTGACTTCCCGTACCCGTAGTTACAGAATAACGGAACTCAGCTTTCGGTGAGTCAGTGTTTCATACCAGATGTGTGTGTGTGTGTGTCTATATTCATTTGACAGATACCGTGACCTCATTCTTCAATCCTCTCTCTCTCTCTCTCTCTCTCTTCTTTCTCATTCAAACGCACGCGCGGCAAGAACGTACGCACGCACAAACACGCGCCCGCACACACACGCACCGCTGACACACAAACCACGCACACACACACTGACTGTCGGCAAGCATATATTTTTGTTTGTTTCACCCTTGTTTATTGTGTTTTCAGTATTTGTGTTTATTTTATGCTTGACTTGTCTGTTTTATTTTAATGTTTGCTATCCACATCGTGTGATAAATGTTTCTCCTCTCCGAGTCAGTGTGTTTTTTGCACGCCGTTTTGGTAATCCTTATTTTTTAAACTGGTGTATTGTGCCCGATTTGCGGATTTGTTTGTATTCCATTCATATGCTGTTGAAGTGTTGTTGGGGTTATTGTCTGTACATGTTATGTTGTGTCTATGTACGCCTACAAGAATTTGCATTCGCGCTCTGCCAGTACAAGTCCGAACTTTATTGGGTGTGCCTGTGGTCTGCTGGCAGGCGAGCACAGATAATGAACATTCCTCCAGTAAGCTGCCGCTGCGAGGTAGAGTAAAGCGCTTCTTTGGTCTCTGGCAACGTTGATCTGCGCTGATATGCCTCGCAGCACAACGCAAACGGCGATGCGCAGACAAAGTCGCCGGCTGACAGTCTGCAAGCAGTGATATCGCGCCGCTGGCTATTTTTACCACTCCCCATCGCGGGCCTTAAAAGCAAGCCAGGAACAGCCGTGCTTTACTAAGAGTAAAGGGCGCCAAGGAATCCGTCAGAGCCCGAGAAAGCGATCTGAGGAGAGTCTTGGAAATAGAACTGAGTTCCAACAGCTGTCGGCCCACTTCCTCGGAGTAAAGGAGAGTCTGCTCAGAGAGAGGCAGAGCAAAATCCTTCCTCAACGGCTTCGTCAGAAGCGGAAGAAGTTCCGGCGTGACCGGCAAAGGAGCACGCGGGAGGGCAAAAGACGACAGAAGGTTCCGTGACGACTTGGGCCAAGGCAACTTCCTCTGAGCCACTAAGGGCACGAAGGAGGAAGCCTGCGCAGGAGCGGCAAGGTATTCCAGCGCCGGGTCCGGAGCTGAACCATGAGGAACCAGCAACGGAACGGCCGCCGGAGGCAACCCGATGCCAGAAGGAGCGGGCTTGGCAAAAAGGCGAGAAAGCTGGAAAGCTACTGAAGGTGATTCTTCGAACCGGAAGTAGCTGTTTTCCTCTTTTGCCAATAGGTTAATTAATACTTCGATAATTATTCAAGAAATTGATCATTTTATTCCTAATCATTTCCTGATTCCAAAAACATGTACATATAACATTTTGTATTCGAAACATCCTGGAACGCCGAAGAAGAAGAAGAAGTATTCGAAACAAGCTGACAGTTAAAAAGAATACAGAAAAGCGCGCTTCCCTGCTTACCTCAGTTCGCTATTTTACTATTCTTGCATGTCTGTTTCCTTCTTGCTGCACCCAAAAATTGAGCGACTTCCTTGCCGCGTGGATTGACGAAGGTGTCTTGTCCTGGTGAAAACACTGCAGTGCTTGCAGTTTTATTCTGTGAGTTCGACAGATTGACTAAATGTAATTTCGCCTTACGCGACTTGTTAAAGGCACAGTGCAGCTCACAGCCTTCATTTTGCGTTTTTGTTGCAGCTGAGTGCATTTACAGTTCAAAAATCCTCCTATGGTAGGTAAACAAACCCAAAACTACCCAACGACGACATCTGTGAAGCTCGACAGTTTCTTGTTCACGCGAGTGCATAAATTAACCTAGTCTTTCTTTATTTGGTGTTGAACGTCGTTTTCAACCATTCAAGGTTATATCGCAACGGGAATTAACCTAGTTAGTACGTGGTGTTTGGTCGGAGTTCGATTCAACTGAGTGATTCCGGCCTCCATTTTGTTTTACACAAACTCATGATGACGCCTGACATAGTTTGCTAGTGACGTGTCTTTTTGTGCATGATGTGGTGACCTGATCTAAATTTAGATCCCAAAATAGGCCAAGACCAGCCGGGTCCGAGTACAAAATTAATTCGTAAAAATATCGCAGTTCTTGACTCTTTGGGTGCAAGTCAATGAAACTTGGTAGTTCTTCCAACGAATAGCTGCCTGAGGTATGACTAAAAGCACCAGGGGCTCCGTGCACCTGGATTTAATAAGTTCAGTACCTGATTTTCCCAGATTCTTGGAGGTCTTAAAAGGGGGTTTCACTGTAGCAGAAAGAAGCAGCAAATACTGAACAAGTTTTATATCTCTTTTTATTCTTCTTCTTCTTTGTTCATTGGCTGAAACTCACAAGTTCACTCATGGTTTTGCATGAGTGGGTTTTTACGTGTATGACCGTTTTTACCCTGCCAATCAGGCACCATACGCCGATTTCGGGGGAAGCATGCTGGGTATTTTTGTGTTTCTATAACCCATCGAACTCTGACATGGCTTACAGGATCTTTTCCTGGCGCATTTGGTCTTGTGGTTGCGTGTACACACGAAGGGGGATAAGGCACTAGCAGGTCTGCACATAAGTTGACCTGGGAGATCGAAAAAATCTCCACTCCTAACCCACCAGGCAGCTGCGGCCGGGATTCGAACTCACGACCTTCCGATTAAGAGGCCGACATCTTACCACCCCACCCGTCATTTTATATGTCAAGAAAACAATCAATTTTCTTCCAAAACAGTCAGTTTTCTTTGCCTGTCTTGTTTAAAGCCCCACTCCGCCTACCAGGAGGTTTACAGAATGAGTAAAGCTTTTCACAAAAAAGTCATAAAAACCCAAAGAAACAAAGCTTTTCACAAAAAAAGTCATAGAAACCGACTCTGGGTGGCCGAGTGGTGAACGCACTTGCCTCGGAAGCGAGAGGTTGCGAGTTCGACCCTGGGTCAGGGCGTTAGCAATTTTCTCCCCCCTTTCCTAACCTAGGTGGTGGGTTCAAGTGCTAGTTTTGGGTGAGACAAAAACCCGAGGTCCCTTCATGTACACTACATTGGGGTGTGCACGTTAAAGATCCCACGATTGACAAAAGGGTCTTTCCTGGCAAAATTGTACAGGCACAGGTAAAAATGTCCACCAAATACCCGTGTGACTTGGAATAACGGCCGTGAAAGGTGAATGCTCGCCCTAATAGGCTTGAGGTTTGCTGGCCGATGTGAATGTGTGATATATTGTATAAAAAATTCCATCTCACATGGCAAAAATTAATATGTAAAGCGCTTAGGGAACGTCAAGCGCTATATAAATATCCCCATAGCCTTCAACACCATTTTATGATGCATACAGGTCTCTTGCGTGGCTAATTAGCACATATATGTAAACCACACAGGCGCATCAATAGTTTATTCTAGGCTACTGCAGTCGTTAGCGTCTTGTGTGCAACTGCAATCAGTGACTTCAAGTCAGCTCTAGTCAAATATTACCTTTCGCTTAAAAAAAACGGCAGCAATTTTCTAAATCTCAGTACAGCAGAAGGAATCTGGCGTTATTGTAGGAGTTTGGCATGTGGGGTAAAATCTGTTCTACTGTATAGAACGATCAAATGTGATTTTCGCAGAGACCGTTTGGCGTATCTGGCCCAAATTACAGCAGTCATTAGAACTACTCTCCTCCAATATCGATGCAGAGTCACAAGTGTCTAAGCCAATCAGAAGAGGACTTAAGGTGGCCTTATTTGATGTTGCTTTTCAGCTCTGATTTGATGGCTTTTTTGTAGGTCCTGGGTGCAGTGAAACTTGTTGGCAAAATGTCTGATGTTCAAAGAGGGTATGTTCAGCAATCTCAAGGGGTGTACTCAGGTCTGAAGACAGTGTGAGGCAAAAATAAGATCATTTGGTCTTTTAGGAATGGAGTTACGGCCCTTCTTTTGTGGAGACTGACATTTTCATGAAGAAGGGCAGTCTGGGTTTCGCAGTTTGGTCGCTGACTGCCAAACTCGTGAACAAGTTTGGGTAAAAAGTTTCTGCATAGTATGTGACAATGATTGTGCTGTTAGTAGCAATAAAAAAATCGACAGCAACGGGACCTTCGTGGTCGAAAAATACAGCGAATAGCCCTGTTTCTGCTTTAAAAACATAGCTTACAAATTTGATGCATCTCGTCGTTTTGGTCTAGACACGCTTTGTTTCTGTGTTTTCTGGCACTAAAGTAGAAGGAAACCAAAGTCTCATAGTCAGTGATTACAGTGTTAGTGTTAGAGAGGTTTGGTTAACCTTACCGTATGGCTCTGGTTCCGTCATGTGCCAGTACTGCGGTGTCTCTTCTGCGACATCAATCTCTATCTTGATGTCAGACAGAATTGCTGTGTCTCCTTCCTCCATGCTGCAGTGAGAAGCTTCTGCATGTACCTATCTGGTCACTAGTGAAGGCCTTGATGGTTCCCCACTGTTCACCGCGTTACTGTAGAAAAAGAACAAAAAATGTGGTACATGTATTTGAAGAAAACGAGGATCAAATGGTGCAATGGTTATTCTGCTTGCACTTGCAGTACAAAAAAAAAATCTATGTCAGCTGGTCGTTATGGTAATTCTTCCCACATGACATCACAACCACCAAAATAGCACAGCCGCCACAGGAACATCTGAACAGCCATTTTCAATTTTTCAAGGGAAAAAAGTCGTGGTCTTGTCTTTCAAAAGTGTTTTGTTTTCACAAACTACAAACATGGCACGCGCCCCTCAGTATATATCACTATATGCAACGTAGTCATTGTATGCAGAAATCAGCAATAAACAGGTGAAACAAGGCAAAAGCTATACGCACTCCGAGTGTTTACAGGATTGCTAGGTCTGTATACACTCCGACAATGAAAAGCTCTGTTACAACTTTTTTGTCAATGAAATGCCCCCTATAATATTGTAGTTATTAGGTTATTAGGAAGTAGCCAATGAAAAACCAATATATATATGATGCATTGACTTCCGCTATCTCTTTTTCGGAGTGTCGAGGGTTGGCAAATAATGTACATTTACATAGTATACAACCACTTCTGGGTCACAAAGTGTGTTCCAAACTGCCGTGGAGCAACAGTTTTTGTGTGTGTTACTGTTTGTTTTTTGTTTGTGTATGTCCCAAGCGTACTTTGATATGTATACAATGAATCGACAATGAATGGCGTTGCCGGAATGACAATCTGCATGTTGATGTGGTTGTCTGGTCTTTGATGTACACTCAGAGAATGAAATCTACATTATATTATAATTAAAGTCCGTGGAGCATCAGATTTTTTGATTGTTTTGCACTGGCTATACGCATTCGGAGTGTATAGAAGTATACAGGGGTCAGAGTCCTGTATACACTCCGGCGTTTTCGACACCACTTTGGAACACTTAGAAGTTAGAGCTACATATCATATTTTCCAAAACACACAAGTCAACATCCTACAATAGCAATTAGCGGTAATCTTGAACTTTAGTGTTAAATTCATAGCTCAGAATTCAGAGGCATCTAAGCCTATAAATTTGCAGAACCTGCAATTGTAAGTATAGCAATTCATGTTAGACCCCTTTGATGTCACGGAATGAACTGTATCTTTGTGTACAAATGCATTTCGTTTACATGCGTCAAACTCAAAGACGGAATTATGATTATCCGTGAATTCCGACAGGGGATATATAAAGTTCTCTGTCGTGTATATGATGTCGCTTTGTTGAAAACGTAAGCTTTCTGGCGTCATTTTCATCGATCAAACAACCAAATTAATCAATTATGCTAAAGTTTGGAGCTCAATCCGTCAATTAAGTTCACGACAAAATAATGAATGTTCTTTGGCTTGTATCAAAAATAAGTAAAGAATGCCACTGAATTCTGAGCTATGAATTTAACACACTAAAGCATATCAAAATACTCATTTAAACCTTAACCAACCTAGCTTCAACACAACAGTTTTACAATCTTTCGATTTACAAGCTTTTCAGACACCATGCCTAAACAAGCAATCAGATCGATAGTCGTAACAATGATTTCCTCCGTAACGTCGTTTTGCACAAAACTGCCAAATGAGAAAGGAATAGACACAAAGCAAATAATGTATTGACACATACTGAAGAGACCCAGTGCCTGAGTGTGTGCTCATTTCTGTTGTTTATAGAACATGTTTTTATTGCACATGCTTTTTGGGGGGCTCAGACATTTTTGAAAGTGAAAGATGTGACTCAACACCGATACGCTGATTATGTATTTCAAGACATCTTGGTAAAAAGACATAAAATTTAGTAGATTTTCTGGTGAAGAGCTTATATCAAGGGAGCGAACTCCATCAACTTGAATTATTTTCGTCTGGTTCATCAACCGATGAATCACGAAGACTGTTCGACTACTTTGCTGTTTTAGATCAAAACCGTTCATAAGGTGTGTATCGTTATGTTATTGCTTCGAGTGTATTAGATAATACTATCATTTTGCTGTGTATTGGTTACTTTTTGCATCAGCTGATTGAGTGAGTTGAGGTTTGATCACAGGCGGAAGGTATCGTCCACTGGACTACTACTATCACAGAAAGACTACTTCATATGGCTCCATCTGACCAGGTACGGATATATCCGCTCAGACTGTTAGCTTCAGTCGCTTCCTATAACGTCTATCTAACACCTGCATTCCAGCGTGTTGATACACAGTTACCGTACACAGTTACTACAATTCTGAGTGATTTGCTGCAGCACAGCTGGTCTCGGATTAAAAAACGTGGTCAACATATGTGTGGTAGAAAGTGTTAAACAAACCATCACAAGTATGCAACAGTTACTTCTTTCTTGTGAGTCCTGGTACTCATTTCTGCTTCTCGCTCTGTGTCCCGGTCAGAAAACGTTGTCCAATCAGGAAAAGTATCAACTGCAGCCATTCTCTAATGGATATTATAATTAATGTTCCTGCTTTCAAAATTTTTCTCTTTTTTTGCGTGGGATACAGTGAAATCCCTCTTTTGAGACCCCCAAACATCTGAAAATTGGTTCTTAAAAACGAGGGGGTCTTAAAAACTAGGGGGTCTTAAAAACAAGGGGGTCTTAAAAACGAGGGGGTCTTAAAAACGAGGGGGTCTTAAAAGGGGGTTCCACTGTAGCATAAATGCAGATGTGCAATGCTACACTTAAGCACCATTTGCTACGCTGAAAATTCCATAAAAAAAATCCCATTTGTTACACTTGTCACTTACACTTGAGGTTTTACACGGGTTGTCAGGTCTGCTTTTATACAACCGATTTGGTGTTTGACGGGCGAAGTGGCGCAGTGGTAAGACGACGGCCTCCTAATCGGAAGGTCGTTAGTTTGAATCCTGGCCGCGGCCGCCTGGTGGGTTAAGGGTGGAGATTTTTCCGATCTCCCAGGTCAACTTATGTGCAGACCTGCTAGTGCTTTACCTCCCTTCGTGTGTACACGCAAGCACAAGACCAATTGTGCACGGAAAAGATCCTGTAATCTATGTCAGAATTCGGTGGGTTATAGAAACACGAAAATACCCAGCATGCTTCCCCCAAAATCGGCGTATGCTGCCTGAATGGCGGGGTAAAAACGGTCATGCACGTAAAAAAAACACTAATGCAAAAACATAAGTGAACCTGGGAGTTTCAGCCCGTGAACAAAGAAAAAGAAGAAGATTTGGTCTTTAACATGTCCATATATCTCTATTTCAGGGTCTGACGGCCAGACATCAGCAAAAAGATGTCCAGCTATGTTGACTGGTCAAGCTGAAGACGGGTCAAAAGACATTCACCGAAATGTCACCGCCTTCTCCTCCCCCTCTTCACCGCCAGGGGCCGGTGACACTGATGGCGATTGGAATCAGTGTGCAGTGACCAGCGTCAAGTCTGCGTCCCTCGAGACCAGTCACAGTGCCGGGCAGTGTCTTGAGCCAACGTCTGTGACCCACAGCCATAAGGCTGGTCAGCTGGTGAGTCTGTGGCCCACAGCCATAAGGCTGGTCAGCTGGTGAGTCTGTGATAATGATCGCTCAGCACAGTGGAACCTCTCTCTTAGGACCTCAAACAATCTGAGAAAATCAGGTCTTAAAATGGGGGTTGCATTGCAGTACCGTACTGAGTGTGTGTGTGGGGTCCTGATTTGGCCTATATGGTCCGCTGGACCCAAAAAGCAACAGATATCAATCAATCAGTGTGTGTGTGTGGGTGGAGGGGGGTGTATGTGTGTGCACATGTTTGTGAGTGTGTTTTTGTATGTGTGTGTGTCACTGTGTGTGTGTGTCAATGTGTGTGTGTGTGTGTCACTGTGTGTGTGTGTGTGTGCACATGCTCATTTACATAAAATGCATCATCAAACTTTTTGTATTTTCAGACGGAAGAATCTGAGGCGGTTGGAGCAGCTGGGAGCGCTTGCAGTGAAGCAGGTAGGAATAGTCAAAAATTTGTAACGCAAACATGAACACACAAATCATGTTTCTACATTACAGTACAGCGAGTGTCAGCAAACATGTTACAAAAAATGACTGCGGTAGAAGGGAGCAGGTAGCTTTCATGGGAAGGCAGTTTCATGCTGACGAAAACAAGAATGAGTGCTGTCAAGAGATCAAATAACCAAAGGGAAGTAAGCGCTCCAAATGTATACAACATGTGTAATGGAGTAAGCCAGAGTTATACGGACCCACACTTCCCTTTGGTTATCTGATCTCTAATGGTACTATTTCACACAGACCACAAATCCCACGATCCAAATTTTGGCCACAAACTCACAATTCCAGAAACTTGTAGTTAATTCGTATCAATTTGTAGTACATTCTTAGGCCTGGTAGCTGAATCCTAATCGATTCGTAGGTATATCTGACTGTTTGGGGATTCGTGGCTAAAATTTTGAATGGCTCAAAACTTTTGTCACGAATTCCTGATTGCTCAAGAATTGCAAGAACTCACTACGAATATATATATGAATCAGTTTAAGAATTTCACGAACTGATTATGATTCAACTACGAATCCTAAAATGTATCAATTTGTGGTGATTCGTGGTCTGTGTGGAATAGGCCCTTAACAGCGCTCTGCCTCATGTGTTTAACATTCTCACAGATACTTTCAAGACGACCCTGTAACAATGTATGTGTTTGTTCTTTTCTTCTTCTTCAGCATTCCAGAAATGTCTGTTGACGTGTGAGCTTGTTTGCCTATTTGGGTTCCCCACATTATACTCTGAGAGCATAGTCAGCTTCACTCCGCTTTCGTTGGGTAGGCATGCTGGGTATTTTCGTGTTTTTATAACCCACCGAACTCCGACAGGAATTACAGGATCTTTTCTGTGCGCACTTGGTCTTGTGCTTGCATGTACACACGAAGGGGGTTTAGACACTAGCAGGTCTGCATGCACATAAGTTGACCTGGAAGATCGGAAAAATATCCACTCTTAACCCACCAGGCGGCAGCGACCGGGATTCGAACTCACGACGTCTTTCCACTGCGCCATTTCGCCAATCGTTTGTTCTTTTAAAAACCAGTCTTGATCTGAGGACGATGTCCGGTCAGGAATAAAAGCTGGTTCTTGTGTATGACTTTCTGTAAGCGTTAGTTACAGTGCCTTGGAGAATGATGAACATATGAGCTTGCAGCGATCATCCTTTTGTTTTGTGAGGATGAAAGTCCCTTGTTCATTTCAATTCTTGTTATAAAAAATCTCTCAGGTGCCAGGAGATTGGTTATGTCTTACTCTCGCTTACTCCATTACACATGTCATAAACAGCGAACGACAAGAAGAAGATATACATTTAGAGTGCTTACTTCCCTTTGGTTATTTGATAACCAACACAAAGTAATTTTCCTGTTGTAGGAGAGGCAGGCAAGCGGCAGAGGAGACCCGTGAAAAACCCAGGACGAGGACGAAGGAAATCGACGACATCGTGCATCAGTGACGACAACAGAGATGACATCAGTGATGACGACAACTGCGCCGACCAGACCAATGAACCATCACAGTGGCCAGAGGCTGAAGACAGAGAGACTAAACACACCACAGCGGCCACACAATCTACCTGCATCTACCTCGGAGTGGAAGACTTGGACACACAGCCTCCTGACAAATCCCACAACACAAGGTCACGGTGAAGGTCATGTAAGAACTGGTCACAGTGAAGATCATGTAAGAACTGGTCATGGTGAAGGTCATGTGAGCACAGGTCATTTAGGTGATGTTGGGAGGAGAATGGACACGCAGAGACTCGACAGACAGTCGTCAGCTTCAAGGACAGCCTCTAACACTATAAATGCCAGCGACCTATGGAACCTTCAGTGATTCATACGAATAGTTTGGATTGTGTAAAAGTATTGGAGCTTCAGACACTTACGTAGGGGTTACATGCCGAGTCTCAGTGCTTATCAAAAATAATGGTCGAAGTTAGCGGATCATGAAAAATGCGAACTGAGACCATTATTTTTAATAATCACTGAGACGGGGTATGTAACCTCTTTATTCCTCCTTTCTTCAGTTATTCAGAGAAAAGAGGAGTTTTTGTGCGAAAGTTTGATCGAATCCAAATCACTCAACCAGTCTACCTGCGCTGGCGATTGAATAAGGCGCGGTTGTATAGTTCAGGGAAAATCAATCAATTCTGTTAACACTTCTTGTCAGTTTCCCTGTTTTGGACTAAAATCAAGTACACAGTTAGTTATGTTGTTATTCTGCTGTGGCAGTAAAGGCGTGTTCTGGTATTGCTTAGGAAATGTTCTTTCTTCGAATGGGACAAACAAACAAACTTTTGCACCGGTGTTCCAACGTTAAAAACTGTATGAAGTTCAGTTTTCTGGAGCAAAATAGTGTATATAACCGCTGTATGTTCTTTAAATTGATGCGATGTCTGTGCATTTGGTTGCGTGTGATCCGTTTATAAAATGAAATATTGTCGAAAACTAACCGTCGGATTGCAGTCTTTTGTCCAAGCAACTCAGTTCAAAAAATTTGGAAGGAGAACTACTCTTGTCGTACGAGAGTTACTTGCCTTGGGAGTTTGCGTGCACTCATAAGAGATCTAAAGCGAGTTTCTCTGCACTGATCGTTAGATTTGGATTTAGAAAACAACCAAACTCATAGATTTTATATGGAAATTAATGTGTTCAAGCCTGTAGTTGCTTAAAGATAGAGGACGTCGTGAATTCGGGGGGGGGGGGGTGGGCGGGTGTCTTAAAAGGGGGTGTCCACTGAACACAATCTGCCTAGAACAGGTGTGGCAAAGGGAAAGAGATTTACCTGATAAATTTACAAGACTGTTGGAATTGTCAGGGGTTCCAATCCAGGCTGGGTGAAACACCAATCAACCTGCTGTGGTGATTCAGGTATCCGTGTCCCCTACCCCTGTCACTGCTGTGGCAGATTGATTTAAAGACCTTGGTCATCCCTGCTGGAAGCAGAGGTGACTGATGATAGCTGAGTTAAACGCGAGTGTTGTTGCTGCCAGCTTTCCAATGGGAAGAAGTTACAGCGGAAGCCTCTTTATAAGATCTCCACCCCTTTTTTTTTTTAAACCTCACTTTCAGATTTTCTGTTTATAAGCTGTGTAAATTTACCTTTATTTTAAGACTCCCCCCTTTTTATGACCTTATTTTCTCAAGTGTTAAAAGGGGGCGCCACTGTGTCCTCACTTCCCAGCAATGAGATACAATGATCATGAAAGAAAAGACAAAATCATGTCCAGTTGAACTGTTCATCTGTCTGTCATTCAATTTGTTATGTACTGATCGAAGCTGTCTTTGTAAAAGTGTAACAACAATTGGGATTATTGTCATCACACATATCATGTAGCGTCTGAAGTGTGTGTGCGAGTGTGTCACGGCATGTGTGTGTCACGGCACGGTTTGTGTCTGTGTGTGTCATGGCACAATGTGTCTGTGTGTGTCACGGCATGGTGTGTGAATGAGTGTGTGTACGTGTGTGCGCGCGAGTGTGTGTCAGTCGGTTTGACTGCTATGATCAGGGTACGTATGCCTGTGTGTGTGTGTGTGTGTGTGTGTGTGTGTGTGTGTGAACACTTAAAGTTAGTTGCTTTCAGCGGCACGCTTTCCTCCACAGAGGCCTCATCAACAACAAAACACGCACACACACAACAACAAAACAAACACACACACACACATCAACACTAAAACACGCACACACACAACAAAAAACCACGCACACACACAACACACGCACACAACAAACACAACAACAAAACACGCACACACACAACAACAACACACGCACACACACAACAAAACACACACACAACAACAAAACACACACAACAAAACATGCACACACACACAACAAAACATGCACACACAACAACAAAACACGCACACACACAACAACAAAACACGCACACACAAGTAAACAATCACAAACAAAACAACAACAAAACACGCACACACACACAACAAAACATGCACACACAACAACAAAACATGCACACACACAACAAAAAACCACGCACACACAAGTAAACAATCACAAACAAAACAACAACAAAACATGCACACACACAACAAAACATGCACACACAACAACAACAACACACAAACACAACAACAAAACACGCACATACACAACAACAAAACACGCACACACACAACAACAAAACACGCACACACGCAACCACAAAACACGCACACAAACACAACAACAAAACACGCACATACACAACAACAAAACACGCACACACACAACAAAACACGCACACACGCAACCACAAAACACGCACACACACAACAACAACAAAACACGCACCCGACATGGGAATTGTCCGCCGAAAGGCAATTTTCCGCCGAAATTGTTTTTGTTCTGTCGAAAAAATAAATAGGGGAGGCAAAAATGGTTCTAAAAACAGATTTTAATGGCAAACTTGAAGCTCAGATGACACCAAATTGCACCATTTGGAGAAAATGTTAAGATGTTTACATAATGTGTGAAGGATGATGCAGTTAAAAACTGATATTAAATGTAAATTAACCTGTGAAAAGTCAGCAAAGTTCAATATCCAAGCATGAAACCCGCACACAATTTCCAAACATCATGCTTTCCTTTCCGACACATGATTCCATCTTTATTTCTTTCTTTATTTGGTGTTTAACGTCGTTTTCAACCACGAAGGTTATATCGCGACGGGGAAAGGAGGGAGAGGGGATAGAGCCACTTGTCAATTGTTTCTTGTTAACAAAAGCACTAATCAAAAAATTGCTCCAGGGGCTTGCAACGTAGTACAATATATTACCTTACTGGGATAATGCAAGTTTCCAGTACAAATGACTTAACATTTCTTACATACTGCTTGACTAAAATCTTTACAAAATTTGTCTATATTCTATACAAGAAACACCTAACAAGGGTAAAAGGAGAAACAGAATCCGTTAGTCGCCTCTTACGACATGCTGGGGAGCATCGGGTAAATTCTTTCTCGTCCCAACCAATATGGGACTCCCCCTAACCTTTTTTTCTTTTTTTCTTTTGTGTTTAACGTAGTTTTAAACCACGAAGGTTATATTGCGACGGCGAAAGGGGGGAGAGGGGATAGAGCCACTTGTCAATTGTTTTTTGTTAACAAAAGCACTAATCAAAAAATTGCTCCAGGGGCTTGCAACGTAGTACAATATATTACCTTACTGGGAGAATGCAAGTTTCCAGTACAAAGGACCTGAGACATACATTGAAGAGATACGAAGCGAGGCCGCTCGCGTGTAACTCTTGGGGTACCGCGCTCGGTCAGCGTGACCTCGCGCGATTGTCAGCCACTCATCCCGTTCCTTGCCTTACATTGTACGTGGAGGCAATGTTTGGGAGCTATTATTATCTTTTGTGCGCAACTTAATTTACTTTCCCTTTCTTTCTTTTCTTTATTGGTGTTTAACGTCGTTTTCAACCATTCAAGGTTATATCGCGACGGGGAAAGGGGGGAGATGGGATAGGGAAAGGGGGGAGATGGGATAGAGCCACTTGTTAATTGTTTCTCGTTCACAAAAGCACTAATCAAAAAATTGCTCCAGAGGCTTGCAACGTATAGTACAATATATGACCTTACTGGGAGAATGCAAGTTTCCAGTACAAAGTTTGTTTGTTTGTTTGTTTATTTGTTGCTTAACGTCCAGCTGACTACGCAGAGCCATATCAGGACGAGGAAGGGGGGGGGGGGGGGGGTGAAGGGGGCCACTTGTCAAGCGATTCCTGTTTACAAATGCACTAACCCATTACTTGTGTCCCAGCAGGCTTTAGTAAAACTAAATTAATACCTACTGGAAGATTACCAGTTTCCAGTATGTTAAAATAGGCTTAACCTATCTACTGCTGGACTTACATCAGAACACTAACAGATTAAACTATACATGAATCGCGAGACAAGCGCCAAGAGAAGAGATTTTTGGAAAAAATACAGGTGAATGAGCAAGAAGGCAGAAAAAAGAAAAGAATTCATGAAGAAAAAGAGAGCATGACAGGAAAGAGGAACCAAAAATCTACCTAACAGCAAACTAGAAAGCTCCTGCGGTTCCAAAAACAGGAAGGGCTTTTAATTTCATAACCGCAGTGCCCCACTGCGGGACCAGTACAAAGGACTTAACATTTCTTACATACTGCTTGACTAAAATCTTTACAAACATTGACTATATTCTATACAAGAAACACTTAACAAGGGTAAAAGGAGAAACAGAATCCGTTAGTCGCCTCTTACGACATGCTGGGGAGCATCGGGTAAATTCATCCCCCTAACCCGCGGGGGGGGGGGGGGGGGGGGGGGGGGGGGGTTACTTTCCCTTAACTAGCAAATGCATTACTGGTGTGTACATTAATCTGTTTGTATAATTTTTGACGCGCTGTAATTAAATTTGATGCTTTTATGTCTCACTCAAGTGGTTCTCGCACTTACACTGGCGTGTGGATACAAAGTTACAAGTTCATAAAGGAGAAATGAGCGAAATTGCTTTCTTTAGGATTCATCTTCTAATCACCAAATGATGCAATAATTTTCTTCTTGTGATTTTCTCTTTCTCTTGAGTGCAAATAATGAACATTTTGCAAGTTTTATTATCTATGATTTTCTATGAAACAGTTATAATTCTTTAAAAACACAACAATTATCAACGTTTACCTTTAAATGGTTATTTTTCTCTAAATTATGGATGCAAAAACGTTTTATTCAACTGTCCATGTTTTGTTTTTTTGTAAAGTAGACACTTGCACAATTATGCATTCTTCCCATACATGATGTCACTTTTATTGTCAATTTATTATTTATATTTTATTTTGGAGTGCAAAGTTTGGTAAATGATAGCTCAGTTCGCAGCCGGCCGGTGCTAGACAGAGGATTACTTGTCCCTGCCGTAGGCGAAGATAACGCGAGCGGGAAGACAGCGCTGCGCATCTCTTCTATCTATGTCTCTGAAAGGACTTAACATTTCTTACATACTGCTTGACTAAAATCTTTACAAAAATTGACTATATTCTATAAAAAAAAAAACCACTTAACAAGGGTAAAAGGAGAAACAGAATCCGTTAGTCCCCTCTTACGACATGCTGGGGAGCATCTGCTAAATTTTTTCTCGTCCCAACCAATATGGGACTCCCCCTAACCCGCGGGGGGGTAATACTTCTACAACCAAAGTGTAAATGTTACGATGTTTACATAATGTGTGAAGGATGATGCAGTTAAAAACTGATATTAAATGTAAATTAACCTGTGACAAGTCAGCAAAGTTCAATATTCAAGCAAGAAACCCGCACACAATTTCCAAACATCATGCTTTCCTTTCCGACACATAAATCCATCCAGGTGAAAACAATGATGTGAACGCCAAAACATGGTAGGGTTGTATTTTACAAGCAAGCCTAACACCAACAAAACATGGTGTTAATAGGCATTTGAGTAAGCTGTAACACCAACACAACATGGTGTTAATAGGCATTTGAGCAAGCTGTAACACCAACATAACATAGTGTTGATAGGCATTTGAGCAAGCTGTAACACCAACATAACATGGTGTTAATAGGCATTTGAGCAAGCTGTAACACCAAAAAAACATGGGGTGCTGTATGTTACACCATCAATAACATGATGTTAATAACATTACAAGCAAGCTTTGACACCACCAACACAAGGAGTTTTGTAAGTCTACAATAACATGAGGTTACTTGGACTGAGTTAAACCAAAGCTTTAACTCTATCATAACTTGAAGTGTTGCATGTTACAGCATGTCTGTAACATAAGATAAGATAAGATAAGACAACTTTAATGTCCATTTTCATTTGACACAAACAAGGATTTTTTTCTTTTGGCACCACATCACCTTTCTAATAAGACAAACACACAATAATAAAGCATAATCAAACATAAGTACACTACTAAGATTTACTTATATATAACAGTCGCATAAACCTCACACACACACACACACACACACACACACACACACACACACACACATTTTCTTTCTTTATTTGGTGTTTAACATCGTTTTCAACCATTCAAGGTTATACATGGGTGGGAGCCCAAAATGTTGCTGGGACTGAACATTTTGGAAGGTCGGGGTCCAGGGGCCGCTAAGGCTCCGGCGGGGTGCAGGGGCAGCGCCCTTGCTGGGGGTCTGGAGGGGCAGAAAGTAAATAAACAATAATTAATAATTAATTAATTCAAACAATTTAATTTAATTTAATTTCTTTATTAATTAGTAATAATTTCCCCCAGCCGAAAGTGAATTTTAGCATTTTAGGGAGGGTTTAGGTGGCCTCTCCTGACTTTAAATTTTAGATCAAACTAGCTTAAAGCCCCCCCCCCCCCCCCCCTCCCCCCAAAAAAAGTCTGTTTACCGTATCCCGACCGACCCTATTTTTTCGCGCAACCCTAGACTTTTTTGGCATTTGGGAGAAAAAAAGGGTGGTTTTTTTGGCAAAATAACTTAAAAATATGTTTTTTTGGGGGAAAAAAAAGAAAAAAATAGATCCCGACCTACCGACCCTTTTTGTTTTGCCTATGTTGCCTGATATATATATACATCTTGTAACCTTAAAGGTTTTTGTAACTGACCAGCTGAAAATTAATTTTAGCATTTGATGGCATTAAAACTGCCAGGACTGAACATTTTGGAAGGCCGGGGTCCAGGGGCCGCTAAGGCTCCGGCAGGGTGCAGGGGCAGCGCCCTTGCTGGGGGGGTCAAGGGGGGCAGTGCCCCCCAGCCGAAAATGATTTTTAGCATTTTAGGGAGGGTTTAGGTGGCCTCTCCCAACTTGTAAATTTTAGAACAAACAAGCTTTTTGGAGATGCATAACATATGCATCTTGTAAACTTGAAGGTTTTTGTAACTGACCAGCTGAAAATTAATTTTAGCATTTCATGAGGGGGCAATTTGAGCCTCTGCTGGCTTTAAAACTGATAATAGCAAACAAAAACAACAACAAATGGGGGAGGGAAGGGGGTAGGGGGGGGGGGTGAAGGAGAGAATGCACAAAATCAAAAACCTCTATACTTGAAGATGTTTGGTTGTATCACTCTTGCTAGGAGGTCTACAAAAACAAGTGGTAAACACATTTCAAGAAGGGCCTTTAGAAGCTCCTATAAGCTTAAACAAAATCTGAAAATTGGAGATGCACAAAAGTAAAAAATCTTGTAAACTTGAAGGTTTTTGTAACTAACCAGCTGAAAGTGAATTTTTAGCAATTCAAGAGTTGCTATTTAAGCCTCTCCTGGCTTTACAACTGAAAACAGTACACACTTGGTTTTTTTTGGGAGGGGGATGAATGCACAAAATCAAAAACCTCTATACTTGAAGGTGTTTGGTTGCATCACTCTTGCTAGGGGGTCTAAACAAACAAGTGATAAACAAATTTCAAGAAGGGCTTTAGAAGCGGCTTAAACAAAAACTTAAAATTGGAGATGCACATAATTAAAAAATCTTGTAAACTTGAAGGTATTTGATTTCATCACCTACTTTTCTCTTTGTTTAAAACAAATGTTTACTGCATTAAAGGAAAATCGCCATGCAAACAAAGCAAACACAGAAAATAAGTCACCTCCCTTGTACTACACATCTTTACTTGTAGCTTATGATTTTATCATTGCAGGTGGTATATTCTCAAATAATTGTTGAACCATAGCTTGAACCAAATGAGAAACAAGTTTCAAGTCAGTTTGTTTCAATTCAACACCTTTAAAAAGGCTAACTGCTCAGGTTATAAAAGAAGAAGGTTTAGACAAAAAGAGAAACCACCAGAGTTATATCCCTTGCTAATGCTATTCAGTCTTCTGATGCTGCTTTTCAATTCATCATTTCAGGAGTTATATTCTAAATTTATTGTTGAATCATTGCTTGAATTAAAAGAGAAATATGTTTAAATTAAGCGTGTTTCACTTGCAAACTTTCTAAAGGACTCAATGTATCAGAATGTAAATATCACTAGTTCACAGATTAGGAATACCATTTTTTTCTACCACACCACTTAAGGTCTCTGAATCCCTGCACTGAAGTGGGGTATATAAAGTTGTGGGCTCCTTAGCGTATCACCAACTTGTCCCAAATAGAACTAGTTTCTGTGAGGACGTTAACTCCCCCCTTTAGTTTCCAGAGCACCCCTGGGGGCCCGGGTAGCTCAGGTGGTAGAGCACTGCACTTGTGATCGAAAGGTCGCTGGTTCGAATCCGGGCCGGGACGGACACAGGTCAACCTTATGTGCAGACCCAGAGACGGTATCCATCTCCCTCCCCCGTGTCACCACAGTGGCATGTAAAAGACCTCGGTCATTCTGCCATAAGTGCAGATGGCTGATACCACCTAAACACGCATACACTTGTGTATATCATCTAAAGTCGGGTTAAAACCCAGGAACATGCCCCTAATGGTTTTACGTGAGGGCGTAAAACTTGAATTTCATGTGCACGATAAAGATCCCAGGGTCACAGCAAAAGCCTCAGGCCTTGGAAACACGAATACATGCATGCAAAAATATGAAGCCCGGGTATCCGTTCGGCCAACAGTCAATAAAGTAACCATTTCAGCACTGACCCAAGACGACCTAACCCGGTCCCTAGCCCAGTTCAGTTCTCCTCGAGCAGCCAGCAGCCAGCTGTCATGAACATTAGTAATTATATTAATGGGTGAAAATTACTAATTTTTAGTTTTGGCACAAGTAAGCCGTCAGGAAGCGAGCCAAAACTGAAAATTAGACATTAACACTTGAAAATTAGTTATTAACACGTGAAAATTAGTAATTAACACTTGAAAATTTGTAATTTTCACGTCATAATTGTAATTTTCTTGTGAAAATTAGTAACTTTCACGGGTTAATTACTAATTTTTAGTTTTGGCGCTAGTAAGCCCTCATAACATTTGCCAGGATGACATGACATAGCTGCTCCCTACATCTCACTCAATTTGGTCAATTTGGTAATGGTGAAAGGTAGTTGACCTTCTGTACACAGAACGGATTAACAAAAAAAAGGTAAAAAGAGAAATTCAAGTTTTACGCCCCTCATGGCAAAGCCATTAGGGGCATGTTCCCGGGTTTTAACCCGACTTTAGATGATATACACATGTGTATGCGTGTTCAGGTGTTATCAGTCATCTGCACTTATGGCAGAATGACCAAGGTCTTTTACGTGCCACTGTGGTGACACGGGGGAGGGAGATGGATACTGTCTCTGGGTCTGCACATAAGGTTGACCTGTGTCCGTCCCGGCCCGGATTCGAACCAGCGACCTTTCGATCACAAGTCCAGTGCTTTACCATTTGAGCTACCCGTGCCCCTCTAAGGTAAAAAAAAAAAAAAATTCAAAAAAAAAATCCAAATTTTTTCCTGGGACGGAAATCCGTCAGGGACGGAAGAAATCCCACCCCTGGTTATATCGCGACGGGGAAAGGGGGGGAGATGGGATAGGGGAAAGGGGGGAGATGGGATAGGGGAAAGGGATGTATTGCTAATATGAGAGTCAACTGCAGCCTGTGTTTCTTGTGTCTGTATCTCTTGTTTCAGCCAGGTACGACTATGAGTGTTGACTGCAGTATGTGTTGGGGGTGTCTGTATCTCTTGTTTCAGCATCGTGTCAGGGGTTAAAATGAGACCTATTTTTAAACCCGAGTTCAGGATGCGGCGGGCAGTGATATTCATACCATGCTTTTTCTCCTCTTTATGTGTAAACATGTGTCGCTTTAAAGAACCACATTGCAAGAACCTGGAACCACAATCGCTGCATACATGTTTTTTCTACCCTGTATGTGTAAACATGTGTCGCTTCAAATTACCAGACCACAAGAAGGGCAAAGCCCATACGACTCACATGCTTGACCTTCTGCTTTACACATTTTTTCCTACCAAAATACATGTGACCGTCAAGGTCATCCAAGGTCATGCAACACAAAGCTGTTAATTCAAGACGTACAATGGTGCTTATTGGCTCTTTCTACCATGAGATATGGTCACTTTTAGTGGTTCACTACCTTATTTTGGTCACATTTCATAAGGGTCAAAGTGACCTTGACCATGATCATATGGGACCAAATGTGTTTCATGATGAAAGCATAACATGTGCCCCACATAATTTTTAAGTTTGAAACAGTTATCTTCCATAGTTCAGGGTCAAGGTCACTTCAAAATATGTATACAATCCAACTTTGAAGAGCTCCTGTGACCTTGACCTTGAAGCAAGGTAACCAAACTGGTATCAAAAGATGGGGCTTACTTTGCCCTATATATCATATATAGGTGAGGCATTCAATCTCAAAAACTTCAGAGAAAATGGGAAAAATGGGAAAAATAGCTGTTTTTTAGACAACATTTATGGCCCCTGCGACCTTGACCTTGAAGCAAGGTCAAGATGCTATGTATGTTTTTTGGGGCCTTGTCATCATACACCATCTTGCCAAATTTGGTACTGATAGACTGAATAGTGTCCAAGAAATATCCAACGTTAAAGTTTTCCGGCCGGCCGGACGACTCGGGTGAGTACATAGACTCACTTTTGCTTCGCATGTGAGTCAATAAAAACCTGGCACCACACTCATTGCATGCATGTTTTTTCTCCCCTGTATGTGTTACCATGTGTCGCTTCAAATAAGAAGACAGTTTGAAACTAGCATCACCTGGAAGCACAATCGCTGCATACATGTTTTTTCTACCCTGTATGTGTAAACATGTGTTTCCTCAAAGAACCAGTCCGTAAAAACATGGCACTACACTCATTGCATGCATGCTTTTTCTCCCCTGTATGTGTTAACATGTGCTGCTTCAAATTACAAGACCGTAAAAACTTGGCACCACACTCAATGCATGCATGTTTTTTCTCCCCTTTACGTGTTAACATAAGTTGCTTCAAATCACCAGACCGTAAAAACCTGGCACCACAATGGTTGCATACATGCTTTTTCTCCCCTGTATGTGTTAACATGTGTTGCTTCAAATAAGAAGACAGTTTGAAACTAGCATCACACTCAGTACACTCATACTTTTTCTACCCTCTATGTGTTAACATGTGTTGCTTTAAATGAAAAGACCGTAAAAACCTGGCACCACACTCATTGCATGCATGCTTTTTCTCCCCTGTATGTGTTAACATGTGTTGCTTCAAAGAACAAAACCGCAAAAACATGGCACCACACTCATTGCATGCATGCTTTTTCTCCCCTGTATGTGTTAAAACGTGTCGCTTCAAATAAGAAGAGCGTTTGAAACTAGCATCACACTCAGTACACTCATATTTTCTCTCCCCTCTATGTGTTAACATGTGTAGCTTCAAACAACCAGACCGTAAAAACCTGGCACCACACTCATTGCATAAATGCTTTTTCTCCCCTGTGTGTAATAAAATGTGTTGCTTCAAATAACCAGACCGTAAAAACCTGGCACCACACTCAATGCATGCATGCTTTTTCTCCCCTGTGTGTTTTAACATGTGTTGCTTCAAACAACCAGACCGTAAAAAACTGGCACCACACTCAATGCATGCATGCTTTTTCTCCCCTGTATGTGTTAACATGTGTTTCTTCAAATCACCAGACCGTAAAAACATGGCACCACACTCATTGCAAGCTTGCTTTTTCTCCCCTGTATGTGTTAACATGTGTCGCTTCAAATAAGAAGACAGTTTGAAACTAGCATCACACTCAGTACACTCATACTTTTTCTCCCCTGTATGTGTTGACATGTGTTGCTTCAAATTACTAGACAGTAAAAACCTGGCACCACACTCAGTACACTCATACTTTCTCTCCCCTCTATGTTTTAACATGTGTTGCTTCAAACAACCAGACCGTAAAAACTTGGCACCACACTCATTGCATAAATGCTTTTTCTCCCCTGTGTGTGTTAACATGTGTCGCTTCAAACAACCAGACCGTAAAAACCTGGCACCACACTCATTGCATGCATGCTTTTTCTCCCCTGTGTGTGTTAACATGTGTTGCTTCAAACAACCAGACCGTAAAAACCTGGCACCACATTCATTGCATGCATGCTTTTTCTCCCCTGTATGTGTTAACATGTGTTGCTTCAAAGAAAAAGACCGTAAAAACAAGGCACTACACTCATTGCATGCATGCTTTTTCTCCCCTGTATGTGTTAACATGTGTTGCTTCAAATGACCAGACCGTAAATACCTGGCACCACACTCATTGCATGCATGCTTTTTCTCCCCTGTACGTGTTGTAATCACAACCTGCTGCTTCTTGTGACCTGAACACGGGAATGTGGTGCCAGACATTGGAACTGGATCTGGTTCACGTCTCTCATTTAGTTCTAATCTACCCATGCTTTGAGTTTCTGTTATCCATCTCCCTCGTTTCAGCCAGGTGTCACAGTGAGTGTTCACTGCAGTCTGTGTTTTCGGTGTCTGTATCTCTTGGTTCAGCCATGTATTGTTAATATGAGAGTCAACTGCAGCCTGTGTTTCTTGTGTCTGTATCTCTTGTTTCAGCCAGGTATCGCTATGAGTGTCGACTGCAGTCCGTGTTTCTGGTGTCTCTATCTCTTGTTTCAGCCAGGTATCACTGTGAGTGTTGACTGCAGTCTGTGTTTCTAGTGTTTGTATTTCTTGTTTCAGCCAATTATGACTGCAATTGTCGACTGCAGTCTGTATTTCTGGTGTCTGAATCTCTGGTTTCAGCCAGGCATCGCTGTGCCCATTAACTGCAGCTTTTCCGTCCAGTGACTGCACTGTAGGCATGGTAGCTGTGTTGACTGCAGCTTTTCCGTCCAATGACTGCACTGTAGGCATGGTAGCTGTGTTGACTGCAGGTTTTCCGTCCAATGACTGCACTGTAGGCATGGTAGCTGTGTTGACTGCAGCTTTTCCGCCCAATGACTGCACTGCAGCCATGGTAGCTGTTTTGACCTCCCTGTCAGGCACTGAAAGGAATGCAAGTGATATAAGTGATGCAAATTAGTATCTACAGAGACTGTAGAGTACACAGAGACGCTTCATACGGCGCTGATAATTGAAACAGGAAGCCCTGTGGCGCCACCACGCGGACACATGTAAAAACCTACTTTCGCTTTCCACAGCAGTAGCGATATCGTGCAACACAACCATAGCCACATCATAAAGAAAACACATCGGGGCATGGTCTTTGTGTGTGTGTGTGTGTGTGTGTGTGTGTGTGTGTGTGTGTGTGTGTGTGTGTGTGTTTAACTGACTCAAAGAGAGAGAGAGAGGAGAGAGAGAGAGAGAGAGAGAGAGAGAGAGAGAGAGAGAGAGAGAGAGCTTTGTAAACAAGAAATAAGAAAATCATCGATCGATCAAGATTCTTTAATTAAAGTCAACTTGGTCACGAGAACATGGGTGCAACTGCTGGAAAATGAAAAAACTGAAAAGGCCGTGGTCCAGGGGCCGGTAAGGCCCCGGCGGGGAGCAGGGGCAGCGCCCTTGCTGGGGGTCCATGCAGGGGGCAGCGCCCCCCACCCACAAACAAATTTTCGCATTTCAGGGAGGATTTGAATGGCCTCTTTTGACTCTAAATCTATTTCAGAACAAACAGGCTTTGCAGATACGCATAATATGAACAATCTTGTAAACTTGAAGGTATTTGTAACCACCCAGCCAAAAATGAATTTTAGCATTTCAAAAGGGGCTATTTGAGCTTCTCCTGGTTTTAAAACTGAAAACAGCAACAAACCTCTATACTTGAAGGTGTTTGGTTGCATCACTCTTGCTAAAGGGTCTACAAAAAACAAGGTCAACACATTTGAAGAAGGATTTTAGAAGCCTCTCCTTGCTATCTTTCTTTATTTGGTGTTCAACGTCGTTTTCAACCACGACGGGTTCTATCGCAATGGGGAAAGGGGGAAGATGGGATAGAGCCATTTGTTCTTTCTTTATTTGGTGTTTAACGTCGTTTTCAACCACGAAGGGTTCTATCGCGACGGGGAAATGGGGAAGATGGGATAGAGCCACTTGTTCTTTCTTTATTTGGTGTTTAACGTCGTTTTGAACCACGAAGGGTTCTATCGTGACGGGGAAAGGGGGAAGATGGGATAGAGCCACTTGTCAATTGTTTCTTGTTCACAAAAGCACCAATCAAAAATTTGCTCCAGGGGCTTGCAACGTAGTACACTATTTTTACCTTACTGGGAGAATGCAAGTTTCCAGTACAAAGGACTTAACATTTCTTACATACTGCTTGACTAAAATCTTTACAAACATTGACTATATTCTATACAAGAAACACTTAACAAGGGTAAAAGGAGAAACAAAATCCATTAGTCGCCTCTTACGACATGCTAGGGAGCATCGGGTAAATTCTTCCCCCTAACCCGCGGGAGGTCTCTCCTTGCTAACAAAAACTTAAAATTGGAGATTCCCAAATTAAAAATCTTGTAAACTTGAAGGTGATTGATTTTATCACCTAGTTTTGTCTTTGATTTAAAAAATGTTAACTGAATTAAAGGAAAATTACCATGCTAACAAAAAGTGTTCACAAACACAGGAAATTACAGTCACCTCCCTTGTATTATTCTTTACTTGAAGCTTATGAATTTATCATTTCAGGAGGTAAATTCTCAAATAATTGTTGAAACATAGCTTCAACCAAATGAGAAACAAGTTTCAAGTCACTGAGTTTCAGACCTGTTTACCCTAAACCCGAGCCAAGAGTACTTTCCCAAAAAGTTGAGTGTATTTTTCAAAAAGTTAGTGTACTTTGCAAGCAAAGCCATATGGGCTAGGGAAAATGTACGCGTGGGTGCAAACGTGTTTGTGTAAGAATAGCATGTCTTGTGAAAACCTTCAGAATTTAACTCCTTCCATTACAACAGGGATAAAACAATTTTATTTACCTGTCAGTTTATAGCATTATAACCAGTGTCTTCCAAACAGATTGATAATGAAAAGATGAAGCTTGTGAAATATTACAACTGCGGTTGACAGTGGCAAGTTCATTTTTACAATCATCTCAGAAAACCTTGCTTCAGCACGGACTACAGCCTTTTCTTCTGGCAGGATTTGCTTTGCAGGAATGAACTTCATAATTCCTTGGCAGCTTTCAACGGATTTCTTTGCAGCAACCATGTCCAGGTGAGTTTTGGAAATGCAGTGTCGTTCGATGTCATATTTCCCAGCATGGGCAACGGAGAAATCTGATTTACAATACTTGCAGTGTGCATGACGTTTTCCCATAGTAGACTCCACCATTCCTGGCTCTTTCTTATATTTCTCCAAGAAAATCTGCTGCTTCTGCTGTTTAGACTTGGTACAGTAATCCGAAACTGACACATTAATTTTACCGCTTCATTTTGCCACGATTGTCCAGACTCGCACGTGCCAACAACTGAACAAGGTTTCCACAGCTGAAGACTCGCTGTCATGGTTATCTCTCTTAGACCGAACCCCGTATCAGTTGTACCATCCCGTAATCAGCACACCAACACCGGAAAACGTATTCTAGATTTTTTCTTATGCGTATTTTGTGCGTGTGTCGCGTATTTGCGTACCGGTAATAATTTGGCGTACAAAATACGCCCAAATCGTACTGGTAAACAGGTCTGGAGTTTGTTTCAATTGAATACTTTCAAAAGGGCTAACTGCTCAGGTTAAAAAAAGAAGAAGGTTTAGGCAAAAACGGAAGGGTTAAGTTACACATGCATTTTTCATCGCACAAGTTTGGTATAGCAAAATCTATTGAATAGGAGCTTTTTAATACAAATGAATCGTCGCGATATAACCTTCGTGGTTGAAAACGACGTTAAACACCAAATAAAGAAAGAAAGAATACAAATGAATTGTTTGCTTCATGGGTAACATTTGAATTATAATGGAAAATTTCTAAAGTAAATTTTCATTTGATTAATATACTTACCTGAATCACATTAGCATTGAGTTCACTTGAGATGCTTATCACTGAAAAACGCTACCCGTCTAAATATTTCTAAAGGGAAGCAACCCCATCACCAAAACGAAAGCGAAAGTAGCTTTGGTAATGAACATGCACACCGGGAGTTACCTCCCCTATTGGTGTGTGCCACGTCACTTCCTATAACTCCACGTGGCTACCCTTCATACGGCTTTAAATAAACCTTAAAACCATACGCGGGGCAGGCGGGAGGGAATACAATATGTGATTCGGGTAAGTATATTAATCAAATGAAAATTTACTTTAGAAATTTTCCATTAAATTACATATTCTTAATCCGAATCACATTAGCAGATAAAATCAACAAGGCGGTGGGAAAGAAAAATCTAACTCACTCTAAAAACCTTGCCAGAAAGTGGCCCCATGCCAACAAGGCAGGAAGGGCCCGGTGGAAAGAAAATTCTAACTCACACTAATCCTTAGCCAGGAACTGGCCCGCTGCCAACAAATCAGGAAGGGATCGGAGAAACGTCCTGATTGACAGCCAAGGAGTCTCTAAATAAAAACAAGAAGAGCAAACGCTCGATCGAGTCACTTTCGCAGTTCTGAATATTATATGAGGCATCAGATGGACAGGAAGAAATTGCTATTCACAACACAATGCATACCTGAAGCATACCTGTGACCTTGAAAAAGGTCAAAGGTCACCAAAGCAGACGTCAAAGTGTAGAGGTCACTGGGAGTCACGTTCACATAAAATTTGAGCCCGGTCACTTTTATAGTTTCCGAGAAAAGCCCAACGTTAAGTTGTGTGTTGCCGAACAGAAAAGGCTAGTTATCTCCCTTGTTTTTCTGATAACGTTCGTAAAAGGCTACAGAAGTAAATACTTTGATGTAAAGAATAATCCTACAAAGTTTCAATCACATCCGATGAACTTTGTCAAAGATATAAAATGTCTAATTTTCCTTTGACGCTGACCTGTGACCTTGAAAAAGGTCAAAGGTCAACGAAACCATCGTTAAAGTGTAGAGGTCATTGGAGGTCACGACTAAACAAAATATGAGCCCGATCGCTTTGATAGTTTCCGAGAAAAGTCCAACGTTAAGGTGGTGTCTACGGACGGCCGGCCGGCCCAGACTAACACTGACCGATTACATAGAGTCACATTTTCTCAAGTGACTCAACAAGAGGCGAAGCCTTCAAGGCTCACGTAAGAAATAGACAACACAGTAACACAAACTCAATCACTC